>NW_027184773.1:0-422632 GCF_040668555.2 Bombus flavifrons | reverse complement strand
CACTCCTTTTTGAAATTCGGAACAAGCCCGTTACAACGTAAAATGCTATTGTCACGCCCCGCGCTCCGCACGTACGGTAACGAAAAACAGAAAGTCACAATATACAAACAACGCGAGTGACAATTCGAACACCCGAAACAAACGCACGGTACAACGAAAATGGAAATACTTTAATAAAAGATTAATTAAACGTAATTATATATATAGAATTAGCATATGAGGGTAAATAACAAATAATAAAATAGAAATAGATATTCTAACGAAGTAGTAAATATAAAGAGTATAGCATAACCTATACCAACTAACAATCAACCTGGAACCAGAACAATTATATCCGACGACAGGAAAATATACTACAATTAATTAGCGAACATGGGATATGCAAATGCAAAACAAATTATTAAATAAAACCAACTAGTAAATCGAATAAGCAGGTAACATCCAGAAATTAAAATAATTATGTACCACATAATAGTAAAGAGAATAAATGGAACAATAGGAAGATATATTTTAATCAACCAACAAGACAAAGGAGAAATTTATAAAATAATTGAATAAAACTAATTAATAAACTGAATTAATTGCGAAATCATCTGATGGATCCAAAATAAAAATAACAACATACGACATCATGGCGAAGAGGAAATAATTGGGAGAAAAGGGCAAGAATACATGTTATATTTTATTAACAAATACAAGAAATAAATGGATAAATAAAATAACTAAATAAACCTGTTAACAAACCAGGTGACTAGGAATGGTTAACATTTTAATTAAAAAATTATACATTACAAGTTATATATGTATGACATTGACTAGTGCAAATACGATAATTATAGAATTGGACAAGTAACCGTGGTAATTAGGTACTCGAGAAACTAATGACAATGATCCTAGGTTCAATAACGAATCCGCGGTCAACGGGATGATTGATGAATATGCTCGCAAAATCTAAGTCGGACTCTTTGTTGAAACGTAGAATATCCACCGAGCGTACAGACACTAAGTTATTCGCTAATACTGCCTCACGAGAGCATGACTTTCCGTCGCGATGATGCTGCAGAGGAAAACTATGATGGGGTGTGTCTAAGAGATCCTTGGATTCGTCGAGGATAGCCTTCGTTTAGTAGGTGAGGGAAATTGGCGTTGCTGCTAATTGGTCAATCTCCATATCGGTGGTTAGTAAAAGATGCTAGCCGCCCTCGAGGGAAAGTTGCTAGTGGGAGACGCCGTTCGTTGAAAAATAGGTCTCTCCTAACTTCCCGTAGCTGGAACAAAGACTGTTTGTCCGTCTGAACGACTTTAGCCAACTAAATCTTAAGATTTATATCAGGCCCTCAGGCTAGCCTAACATGTACTGCGAAGACGCATCGACATCTGGCAATCATCTTACTCGAAGAATAGGGTCTGCGTGTGGCGAGCCACGGGACAGAAACCGTTGGAATGTTTACTGTCGCGTGCCGTCACAAATATTTCTTTTAAGGACAGCTATAGAATTATGCAATACCTTTGTTATACAAACCCGTGACCGCGGTTACGTTCGGCGACTGGTTGTCGATTTTCTTGCTCCAGAGCAGCTAAAATAGTAATCAGTGTATTTAAATGTAATATATAATGGAATTTATTATATGTATACGGATTTCATACAAATTAACGAATATGTGTTTTCATTTTTATCACTTACCAATTTTCCCAACGAGAGTCATTTCATTAGTATCATTTTCACTAGTGGATCTCTCAGGATTCCCATTTTCAATTTGTATTGCTGCCTGAAATAAATATACTGTACATAAGTATGTATTGCAATTATTCATTATACACAATGTTATATATATTGTTCAGGGTATAAGTTTTATACTTGCACCTTCAGCAGTTTCATATAACTCCTGGCCTGTTACTTTATTAACATATTCCCAGCCTCGTACTGTTAATAAATAACAACAGCTGGGAGACGAAATTGCGTGCTGTTCCCATGGATCATCTTCTGCTCTCCAACTTCCTATACCAATTCCACAATGGTAACATGTAGTGCAATCATTTATTCCGGTCTAGTAGAAGCCTGCATGGGCTAATTCTTCAATTGTCTGTGTCATATATGTAGGCCATGTTGTGAACGAATTTAATCTGGATTCGTAGCTTCTTAACTCTTTTTAGTCCCAAACGGCTAAGTTCATATGCCGTCGGGTTTCTTGAATATCTTAAAAATCGATGGTCATTAAAATCAAATGCCTTCTGATATTGTAAACCATAAGGACAAGATATATTTCTATTTTTTCGTTTTGTCCGTCGAACTTTAGCAGGATCTGCTCCGATTGGTACATTATTACAATGTTCATTGCGGATAAATCTGCACTCTGGAGAACGCATCTCATGAATTTGCATGGGAATATCAACCACTGACCACTGACTTGCCACCAATTGACATTCAAAGCATCTAACGACATCAAAGTTTCTAGTATAATAGAATTCTGCAGCTGCAAGACTGACAGGGTCAATGAAAGACACAGGCCAATTTCGAAAACTTGAACGCCTTGCTGCTTCAAAACGAAAATCATCATAATATTCTTGAACGTCACGCGATGTGGATGGAACCGGCGGCATTTCTATCGAGAATATCGGTGGCATTGTCGACATCGACGGTATCGGTGATGTTAAATCAATCACCCTTGCTGAAGGTACAGGGGATGGTATATCAACCATAATTTCAGGAAGTACCATGGATGTTGAAGGTACGGCTAACTCAACCGCCGATATTGAATGAACCGACGGATTTGAATCATCTGACAATGTTGAAGGAACAGGCAGTAATTCTTCATCTTCTGTAGATTCTGCATCATGTTCCATGAAATATCGGAAGTTGATTGTAGGAATCATTGTATCCATTTTAATTGTAATTTATTGCGCCTTTAAACCTATTTAAAAGAAAAAGACATTGAAATTGAATCTACTAATTGTAGATGACTTAAGAAATATTATACGTGTACAATCGATCAAACAAAAACGTATTAGAGACAAAATTACGAATATCAGGTGTTCACGAGGTCGCCTAAGGCTTTGAAAATGGCTCTCTGGAAAACGGCTGGTGCATTAATTAATTAAATTAATTAATTCGGCTATTCTCTCACGTACTATTCTTCGCTCTTCCTCGCTAAGCCTGTAAGGGCTTCTTTGCGCGACGACGTTGGGATCAATCAGCCGTATTTCTAACTGGCCCCTACTTACGCGATTACGCGGGAAACCCGTAAAGAATGATTCTTTAAATTTTTCGAGAACAGAGATTAATCGATCTTTATTGTTACCAACTACATCAGTGTTGATCTCGTTAATGTTGACCGCATCTTCCGCAACTTTACCACAGGTGTTAATTATCTTTGTTTTACAAATAACGAGGTTATTCTGCGTGATATTTACGTCGAATCGTTGGCTTAAATTCTCGCGACCAATCATGATATCGTATTTTAAGTAATCATCAGCAAGGACATGAAAAATTATCTCCAATGTGAGACCATTAATGCAGACAGTGGACAAAAGACAGTGGAGTGAAGACGATTACCAAAAGCCGCCGTGGTTTCGCCCTTCAGTGGTGGTTCATTGAACATCCTCATTAGCGCTGAGGTTGCCGTCTCCGTGCCACCATAACGCGCAAGAAAATGTCCCGTAAATTTTATCCAAGTAAAACCACTGACCGGAACATGGATAAGCCACTGTGCTGCTGTACCCTCTAGAGCACGACTTATAGTGAGATATATCTCGTCGTCTTGTAGAGGTCTTTTTTCCATAATTACACTAACAGTCGCGCACCACGCAGCTGGGTCGGCACCCGCGATTTCGGGGTTAAAACGCGGTAGCGAAAATTTTTCGGGTTTTACACTCGGTTCCTG
This sequence comes from Bombus flavifrons, assembly GCF_040668555.2. Lineage (NCBI taxonomy): Eukaryota > Metazoa > Arthropoda > Insecta > Hymenoptera > Apidae > Bombus > Bombus flavifrons. The sequence continues at coordinate 418,751 of NW_027184773.1, read as the reverse complement.
CTCCCTCGGTTTTAGCGCTATCGTCTAAATTAACTCGTGCATAAGGGCCATCTGCTCTTGTATCACTATAAGCGGTTCTGATCCCACTTCTGATGTCGGGTTAGGGTTAAAATTTTTGGCGCGTAACAACTCTTCGCGTGAATTAGCCATTGTTTTACACAGCCGAGATGATATTTACTCTCGCTCCATTTTACGCTCCGAATGAAATGCAAGACACTTTTACCGTCAAAACAAGCCTAACTGTTCGCAAATCGCGATTATTTCATCGATTATGACGGAAACTCACCGTCATTTCTTTTCCGTTTGAGATATTTCGACGTTTAAGAACTCTTTTCACTCCACTTCACGCGCCGAATTTAATGCATGCAGGTTTCACCGTCGACACAAGTCCAACAGCTAGCAAATCACGATGAATTCGTCGATTTTGAAGAAAACTACCCGTCATTTTTTTCGCGTTTGAGATATTTCAACGTTTATGCGCTCTTTTCACTCCATTTAACGCACCAAATGTAAAGCCCGCCCGTTTCACCATCGACACAAGCCCAACAGCTCGCAAATCGCGTTATTTCGTTTATTCCGACGAAAACTAAGCATTGTTTCCGTGCCGTTTGAGACATTTCGATGTTTCAGCGCTCTTTTCATTCCATTTTACGCGCCGAATGCAATGCACTCCAGTGTCACCGTTATAACAAGCCCAACAGCTCGCAAGTAGCAATGATTTCGTCGATTTTGAAGAAATCGAAGCGTTATTTCTTCCCCGTTTGTGATATTTCGACGTTTATCCGCCCACTACGCTCCATTTCACGCGCCGAATGAAATGCACGACACTTTCACCGTCGAAACAAGCCCAACAGTTCGCAAATCGCGATGATTTCGTCGATTTTGACGAAAACTAAGTGTCATTTCCTTCGCGTTTGTCATATTTCGACGTTTAAGAGCTCAATTCATTCCACTAACGCGCGGAATGCAATGCACCCCAGTTTCACTGTCGACACAAGCCCAACAGCTCGCAAATCGCAATGATCTCGTTGATATTGTCGAAAATTAACCATCATTTCCCTCCCGTTTGAGATTTTTCAACGAATGAGCAGTCCTCTCACTCCATTTTACGCTGCTAATGAAATGCCCGACCGTTTCAGCGTAGAAAGAAGCCCAACAGCTAGCAAATCTCGATGATTTCGTCGATTTTGACGAAAATTAAGTGTCATTTCCTTCGCGTTTGTCATATTTTGACGTTTAAGAGCTCTTTTCACTACATTGTGAGCGCTGAATTTAATGCACTCTCGTTTCACTTTCGTCACAAGCCCAACATCTCGCAAGTAGAGATGATTTCGTCTATTTTGAAGAGAACTATGCGTTGTTTCCATCCCGTTTGAGATATTTCGACTTTTATGAGCGCCTTTTCTTCCATTTTACGCGCCGAATGTAATGCACTCTCGCTTCTCCGTCGACACTAGCCCAACAGCTCGCAAATCGCAATGATTTCGTCGATTTTGACGAAAACTAAGTGTCATTTCCTTCGCGTTTGTCATATTTCGACGTTTAAGAGCTCAATTCATTCCACTAACGTGCGGAATGCAATGCACCCCAGTTTCACTGTCGACACAAGCCCAACAGCTCGCAAATCGCAATGATCTCGTTGATATTGTCGAAAATTAACCGTCATTTCCCTCCCGTTTGAGATTTTTCAACGAATGAGCAGTCCTCTCACTCCATTTTACGCTGCTAATGAAATGCCCGACCGTTTCAGCGTAGAAAGAAGCCCAACAGCTAGCAAATCTCGATGATTTCGTCGATTTTGACGAAAACTAAGTGTCATTTCCTTCGCGTTTGTCATATTTCGACGTTTAAGAGCTCTTTTCACTACATTGTGAGCGCTGAATTTAATGCACTCTCGTTTCACTTTCGTCACAAGCCCAACAGCTCGCAAGTAGAGATGATTTCGTCTATTTTGAAGAGAACTATGCGTTGTTTCCATCCCGTTTGAGATATTTCGACTTTTATGAGCGCCTTTTCTTCCATTTTACGCGCCGAATGTAATGCACTCTCGCTTCTCCTTCGACACTAGCCCAACAGCTCGCAAATCGCAATGATTTCGTCGATATTGTCGAAAATTAACCGTCATTTCCCTCCCGTTTGAGATATTTCAACGAATAAGCTCTCCTCTCACTCCATTTTAGTTTCCGAATGAAATGCACGCCCGTTTCATCTTCGAAACCAGCCCAAGAGTCGATATTGTCGAAAACTAACCGTTATTTCCTTCCCGTTTGAGCAAATTCTATGTTTATGCGCTCTATTCGCTCCACTTACGCGCGGTATGCAATGCACTCCAGTTTCACCGTTGTAACAAGACCAACAGCTCGCAAATAGAGCTGGATTTCGTCGATTTTGTCGAAAATTAACCGTCATTTCCTTCGCGTTTGAGATATTTCAACGTTTAAGCGCTCTTTTCAGTCCGTTTTACACGCCGAATGTAATGCACGCACGTTTCACTGTCGACACAAGCACAACAGCTGGTATCGCGATGATTTCGTCGATTTTGACGAAAATTAAGCGTTACATCCTTACGATTTCACATCTTTCGACGCTTAAGCACTCCATTCACTTCATTTTACGCGACGAATGTAATGCACGCCCGTTTCACCTTCGAAACCAGACAAAGAGCTCGCAAATCGCGATGATAACGTCGATATTGTCGAAAACTAACAGTTATTTCCTTCCTGTTTGAGATATTTCTACGTTTAAGCGATCTTTTCATTCTATTTTTCGCGCCGAATGTAATGCACGCCTCTTTCACCGTCGAAACAAGTTCAACAGCTCGAAACTAGCGATGATTTCGTCGATTTTGCCGAAAATTAACCGTAATTTCTATCCCGTTTGAGATATTTCAACGTTTAAGCGCTCTTTTCAGTCCATTTTACTCGCCAAATGTAATGCGCGCACGATTCACCGTAGACACAAGCCCAAAAGCTCGCAAATCGCGATGATTTCGTCGATTTTGAAGTGTTATTTCCTTCCCGTTTGGTATATTTCGACGTTTAAGTGCACGTTTCACTCCATTATACGTGCAGAATGTAATGCACGCACGTTTCACCGTCGGAACAAGCCTAAGAGCTCGCAAATCGCGGTGATTTCGTCAATTTTGAAGAAAACTAACCGTCATTTCCTTGTATGTAATATAAAAAATGTAATATAAAAAATTATATATTACAAGTTATATATGTATGTCGGGTTTACATTAGAATTAGGGTTAGGGGCATGACATTGACTAGTGCAAATACGATAATTATAGAATTGGACAAGTAACCGTGGTAATTAGGTACTCGAGAAACTAATGACAATGATCCTAGGTTCAATAACGAATCCGCGGTCAACGGGATGATAGATGAATATGCTCGCAAAATCTAAGTCGGACTCTTTGTTGAAACGTAGAATATCCACCGAGCGTACAGACACTAAGTTACTCGCTAATACTGCCTCACGAGAGAATGACTTTCCGTCGCGATGATGCTGCAGAGGAAAACTATGATGGGGTGTGTCTAAGAGATCCTTGGATTCGTCGAGGATAGCCTTCGTTTAGTAGGTGAGGGAAATTGGCGTTGCTGCTAATTGGTCAATCTCCATATCGGTGGTTAGAAAACGATGCTAGCCGCCCTCGAGGGAAAGTTGCTAGTGGGAGACGCCGTTCGTTGAAAAATAGTTCTCTCCTATCTTCCCGTAGCTGGGACAAAGATTGTTTGTCTGTCTGAAGGACTTTAGCCAACTAAATCTTAAGATTTGTATCAGGCCCTCAGGCTAGCCTAACATGTACTGCGAAGACGCATCGACATCTGGCAATCATCTTACTCGAAGAATAGGGTCTGCGTGTGACGAGCCACGGGACACAAACCGTTGGAATGTTTACTGTCGCGTGCCGTCACAAATATTTCTTTTAAGGAGAGCTATAGAATTATTCCGTACCTTTGTTAGACAAACCTGTGACCGCGGTTACGTTCGGCGACTGGTTGTCGCCTCGATCCCAAGCTCATTATCACAAATCTCGAACAAATACAATCGGATCGAATGACGGCAATTGTTTAATTACGCCTATAATAAAATCTAGATTACGGTGTTAAGGGATTTTCCCGAAGTTCCAAAGGGAAGCCTCCGATGTCCTTTCATCTCCGACATATATATTATTTTGATTAGGAAAATTATATTTCGATAAATTATATTAGATTTTGAGGAAATCAATTTTAATAAATAGTAATAGGAGTCAACCGACCATAGTTAAATGCTAAGATCAAGTGATTGGAATTTTGTACTTTGTGCCATCTTTTGACATACACAATAACTGCGTAGTTTAGTAAAGAAAGTAAAGGGTGTATTGAGACAAAATTTCATAACTTTTTGTTGAAGTGGTCACCACTTATAAGAAAACTCTACATCTGGTCTTTTTAGTTTCTCAAGCACTGAAGCCATCGACAGCGCGTAGACAAAAGACTGCGACGAAGTCAGACCATAAACAGTAGACAGGCGACGTTGGCTTCGGGGTTTTCAGTTATTGGGTAACACAGCTAGCGTGCGGATCTGGACCAGCTCAAATTGTATTCTTATTTATAATTACACTTTTATTTAAATATATTTTCTGCCTTACAATTTATCCACTAGTTTTCTCTGATTACAAACCGAATAACCTCAACAGGTTATGGGCCCAGAGCTGTAACTTGCAAGGCAGCAACGTAAAGTGAATAAATTGTTAAAGTGTTGTGCTTAGTAAAGTAAGGGATAGTGCTAAAATGGAATCAGCAAGTGCGAAGATCGAGATGTTACGCGGCGAAGAAAACTGGCTCCAGTGGCGTTTTGTTATGCGTACACTTTTGGAGGAAGATGACGACCTGATCAACGTGTGTGAAAGGAATCTGTGTCATCCAGGTAACAGCGCGGAGAAAGAAATCGCTCGTGAAAGATTTTTGAAAGCAGATCGGTTAGCGAGAAAATTAATCGTGACTTCAGTAGGAAAGAAACCGTTGGATCTTCCTTTATGTTGCACAACAGCACATGTAATGTGGAAAAAGTTGAATACAGTATATGACATGAAGTCAGATGAGAATCTAAATATGGTCCAGAAGCAGTTCTTCGATTTTAAATGGGAAGAATCTGAAAATGTCGCCTACAACCTGTCAAAGTTGGAAGTGATAGCGGCGAAGATGAAAGCCCTTGGGAGTGAAATTGGCGAGAAAATGCTGATAACACGCATTTTATCGGTGTTACCAAACAAATTTGACCATTTTCACAGTGCGTGGGATTCGGTGGAAGAAGGAAAGAATACCCTAGACAGGCTTAGTACCAGGCTGATAACAGAAGAAACCAGATGGAAGAAAGACGACCAGGAAACATCGGTGGCGCTGGTTACAAAGAGTAACAATTATAAAAGGGAACAGCAGAAACAGTCAAGCAAATGTGAATACGAGAAACAAGGACCAAGCTGCTTCAATTGTGGAAAAGTTGGCCATCTAAAGAAGGATTGCTTTAGATTTTTTATATGCAAAAGGAAAGGCCACACCAGTAAAAATTGTTTTAAAAATAATAAAAGAAGCAACAGTAGAAACAACCAGGAACCTAGAAATCAAAATCATACAAGCGGCAAACCCTGATGTTTGGATAATCGACTCAGGAGCTACGGATCACATGACAGGACGACGGGAATGGTTCAACGTCTTCGAAGAATTCGATAACACGGTGAAGATAGAGATCGGCTTACGTTCATGAATGCGTGCGGCAAAGGAACAATCAAAGTAGAGACTTTTGTGGACGGCAAATGGGTAACATGTACAATGAACGATGTTCTGTACGTACCAGGTATGAAAAGAAACCTATTTTCCATTAGATCTGTTGCGAGAAGGGGCATAGATTTCTGTGTTTTAAAGGAAGGGACTAATTGTATGTTTTTACAAAACCAGAAAATAATAGCAAAAGGTTCTGTTATCGGAAATTTGTATAAAATAGTTATGCGAGTTATCATACCGTCAGTTTGTAATTTTAGCAATAGAGCAGAGTCAAACGCGGACACATTGCAGTTATGGCACGAACGGCTATGTCCTCAAAACAACAGACATGTTAAAGAGTTTTTAAAGAATTCGAATATGAAAGTCGTGGAGGATAGTAGCTTTTTCTGTGAAGGTTGAGCGTACGGGAAACAGCATAGATCGAGTTTTCATGAGAAAATCAATCGTGCGAATAAACCTCGCGAAATTATTTATACGGATGTATGTGGACCTATACAAGTCGAGTCATTAGGCAAGAAATTGTATTTTCTTACATTTAATGATGATTTTTCAAAATTCACAAAGATTTACTTCTTACGACATAGGTCAGAAGTAATCGAAAAATTAAAAACTTTTTGCCTGGAAGTTGAGAATCAATTCAACGATAAGATTAAAGAAATTCATAGTGATGGAGGGAAAGAATTCAGAAATAAAGAAGTTAAAGAATTTTTAAGAAGTCAGGGAATTAGGCACACAATTAACGTCCCATACACTCCTGAACAGAATGGTGTCGCAGAATGGGAAAATAGAACAATAGTAGAGGCAGGCCGATCGATGCTATATTCGAAACCAAATCTACCGCTGTTTTTATGGGCCGAAGCCATGAACACAGCAGTACATGTCATAAATAAGACCGGGCCGACGATACAAGACAAGAAAACACCGTATGAACTGTGGTACGGGAAACCGCCAAATTTAGAAAAGTTTAGGGTTTTCGGTACTGAGTGCTTTGCACACATACCTGCGGAGAAGACAAAACTTGACAAAAAGGCGAACAAAGGATATTTGGTAGGCTATCTAGATGACGCACGAGGGTGTCGAGTGTATGCGCCAACAGTAAGAAATGTAATATTAAGCCGTGACGTAATATTTAAGCCCGAACTAGAAAGTGCGAAATTTATTAATTTAAGTTTACCGAAAATTGTCGAGCGCGAAGATATGTGTGCGCAGAGCGATAGAGCATGTACGTATGAAAGTGCACAGAGTGAACACGAAGAACAACCTCCTGGAAATAGCGACAATGTGAGACAATTGAGAGATAGAGCTAAGATCAAACGAACCGATTTTTATGGTAGCCCAGTAACGTACGTAGCGGAAAAATTACCGGTGGATTTTAACGAAGCGATGAGTTCCGAAAAGAAAGAGTTATGGGAAACGGCTATGAACGATGAAATGAAATCGCACCATGAAAATAAGACGTGGATTCTTGTAGAAAAACCTAAAGATCAGAAGGTACTTAGTAATAGGTGGGTTTTAACGGTAAAGCTAAATCCGGACAATTCGGAACGATAAAAAGCGCGACTTGTAATAAAAGGGTGTTCACAAAAAGAAGGCGTAGATTATAAGGAAACCTATAGTCCCGTTGCTCGGTTTGATACAATTAGATTAATGCTCAGTATTGCAGCCAAAAATAATTTACACCTCGGACAGTATGACATTAAAACCGCATTTTTATATGGAGGTCTGAAAGAAGATATTTATATGAAACAACCTAAAGGTTATGATGATGGTACGAATCGCGTTTGTAAATTGCTAAAAAGCCTATGTGGCTTAAAGCAGTCTCCAAGAAGTTGAACGGAACGTTTCACAAAATATATTTCAAACTTAAAATTTTATCAGAGTAACGCAGATCCTTGTTTTTATATTTATAGCGAAGACAACAAATTAATGTTGATGACCATATACGTAGACGATGGACTGGTAGCAGCTTCAGACGAATCTCTAATTGATAAATTTTTCGATGATTTAAATAAAGAAATCAAAATTACGAGTTCCAAAGAAGTCAAGAGTTTTCTTGGACTTGAAATTAAAAGATTAAAAGATGGTTCAATATTCATTCATCAGAGTAGATATATCGAAAAAATATTAGAAAAATTTAATATGAATGAGGCAAACAGTGTTTATAGTGGCAATAATGATTGTAACGCACCATACAGAGAAGCCGTAGGGAACTTAATGTTTTTACAAACCGTAAGTAGGCCAGATATTAGTTTTGCAATAAATATAGCGGCGAGACATTTAGAGAATCCAAACCAGTATCAGTGGAAATTAGTCAAACGAATTTTGCGCAACATAAAAGGGACCGCGGACATGGGACTCTTATATACAAAAGCAGGCAGTCTCGAAACCTTTAGCGATGCTGACTATGCAGGCAACAAAGAAACAAGAAAGTCGACATCAGGCGTTGTATGTAAGTATGCGAATGCGGCCATCACATGGCAATGTAAGCGACAACAATGTATCTCTACTGCTCTATCTACGACCGAAGCTGAGTATGTCAGTGCAGCCTCAAGAGCGAAAGAAATTATGTGGCTAAAGAAAATATTTCTTGAATGTAAAATAGAGATCCTTAAGTATATGCTATGTAGAAAATACTAGTGCCGTCAAATTAATTAAGAATCCAGAATTCCATCAAAGAAGTAAGCATATTGACGTAAGATATCATTTCTTGCGAGATTTATACAATAGAGGCGAAATTGATGTAACGTATGTAACAAGCGAAGAGCAACTGGCAGATATATGTACAAAGGCGTTGCCAAAACCAAGATTTGAATATTTAAGACAAAAGTTAGGTTTGAAAAATAAAAAGGATATTAAGAGGTAATTGTTTGTAGGCATGTAGAGTTTTTAGGGAGGGTGTCGAAGTGGTTATCACTTCTAAAAAAAAAAAAAAAAAAAAAAAAAAGGAAAAACTCTACACGATCTGTTTAGTCTTCCAGAATTCTTTTTGTAATAAATTAATTTGAATGAAAAAGAGAAAGGCGTCTGGCAAATGTACTTGTGGAGGCATCGACAAATTGATTTTCAGATATTTACGACAAGAGTTAGAAAAATATTAAGAGATAATTTGTAAATTTGAGATAATTGTTTGTGGAGATGTAGAGTTTTAGGGAGGGTGTTGAAGCGGTCACCACTTATAAGAAAACTCTACATCTGGTCTTTTTAGTTTCTCAAGCACTGAAGCCATCGACAGCGCGTAGACAAAAGACTGCGACGAAGTCAGACCATAAACAGTAGACAGGCGACGTTGGCTTTTGGGTTTTCAGTTATTTTGTAACACAGCTAGCGTGCGAATCTGGACCAGCTCAAATTGTATTCTTATTTATAATTACACTTATATTTAAATATATTTTCTGCCTTTCAATTTATCCACTAGTTTTCTCTGATTACACATCGAATAACCTCAACACTTTTGACCATTTCTTTAAATTAAGTGCATGTACATTATTTCATTTGCACATACAAGTACATAATGCATATTTGTTAAAATTAGTTAACTGTCATATAATATGTTTCCCAGGAAAGCTGTTAAAAAATTTGAGAAATGTTGCAAACGTTTACGAACACCTCTAACCTTCCTTTGTTAAGTACGTGGGAGAAAATATTTATATCGTCTTTTGAGAAAAAATTCCGAATGGAATGTAAAGCGAGATTTTTGAACTGTAGAAATGAAAAAAAAATGTAAATGTTACAAACGAAAACGGAGAAAATTATTATATAGAATTATTCTATTATTGCGTAGAAAATCATTGAAAAATGTTCAGAGTAATCTTTTTATATTAATTTATAATAAACCAATGCATTTTTCGACATACGACTCTTTTAATCGCAAGTTGCTTTCTTCGACGTTATCGTTTTTCAGATGCTGTTTAAAGCTGTTATTACATTGGTTTGGGTTTTGATATTCAATTGATTCATACAGATTAGTTTTATATGCTGTGTATTTCACCACCTTGTACAGCCATTTACAACACACGGGATACTCAGATAAAGAAGACGTGACGGACGTGGAAAAACGGAAGAGAATGTCAAGCACTTGCACCAACGCTGGATGTGGGAACTAGTGATCATACCAACATGACATTTATCTCAATAAGACGAATGCAGGATGCTGGAGAAAAATAAAGAAAAATTAGAAAAACAAGCGATATGAGAGTAAACGGATACCGTATATACGCCGTTACATTGTACACGAATATAAACAGCTGCCAGAAAATTCAATTATGAGAATGATGGACTCACTTTAGCAATTTCAGTATTGTTATTAACAAAACATAGACATATCGTCAATTTACTTCGTCGATACTCTTTTGCAGTTGTCAGACAAGAACGTTTCCCTCGTAATTCTTCAAGATATTACTGCTTTTCAAGCTTAGTATATTGCGTTTTGCCAGAATATGTTTATTCTTCGTTTTTACTATCATCTCGTGCATACGCAATTAACACTTTTAATACTTTTAATAAAAGTATTAATATATATATGATATAATAATATGTAATATATATATGATATATATAATATGATATAATATGTATAATGTAAAATAACATAATGCTACAGCGTTTTACTATTCGCATCGCGAGGGAACTTTATCTCAAAATAAATTTAGAATATGATGCAAACGGTTGAATTTTCCTGCAGAAACCCCGAGTCAGATGTTTCACATATTGAAAAACTGCTGAAAACGTCCCATTTGTAAAAATAATTAAATTATAATCTGCGGTGATTAATACCGAGGCAGGGTATACGCCAAAAGGTGTAGGGTGTCATAAAGTAATGATTACCAAAGACTAATCTGAGTATTTAGACTATACTGTTTACGACAGCAATTATCCTTCTACTAAATATTATACCCACAAGGAAACAGGTGCCGGATTAGGACTCTGGGCCCCTGAAACGAAATAATGTACCGATTAGGATTTGTCGAATATTGCAAATCTGAAGCAGAACGATATGGAGATTCCGGTAAGAATTGTAGGAAGACGATGTCGAACTAGAGATATTACGAAAACTCTATTAGGAGCTAATAGCAAGCATCTATTATCATTCCCCCTTTTATTATATCTGTTAATAATAAATTGTTAATTTTTGTCGTTCTCTTTGGCTGTCTAGGCTCCGTAGCAGTTTTTACTGATATTTTAAACAACGTGTTAATATTGCCAAGTAAAAACGGAGCAAATAAGAATTCCTTCAAAAGCGGCATCATTTTCGAATGTGAGTAAATAAGAGATGTATTTTAACGCTGTACCTAGCGAGCATCGTTTACTTTACACAGTACAGTAAGGGCCGGAGCATCGATGAAATTTGATTGGGCGACAACTTGCCCATTCTGCGCAGTGGGTGTGCCTTATAGTGCATTGAAGGGTTATATTGCTACCGAGTACTGCGGGTAGGGATAAGATTTGTAGAAAACAGGTAGTAGCTTCTCGGTACATACTAGCAGCAAGGTTCAGTATTACACTGATGTTCGAAGAGTTTGTGTGGCTCGTTCGTACGATTGAGCAGTTTTAGTAAATTTAAAAATATAAAATATACAAGAATAAGATATTAAATATTTGTCAAGATTCCATTTGAAGAATTGGAGAGTTGTTGAAGCGGAACGAGAACATCTGATATTCGTAGGTTTTGTCTGTAATACATTTCTGTTTGATCAATTGTACACGTATAATATTTCTTAAGTCATCTACAATTAGTAGATTCAATTTCAATGTCTTTTTCTTTTAAATAGGTTTAAAGGCGCAATAAATTACAATTAAAATGGATACAATGATTCCTACAATCAACTTCCGATATTTGATGGAACATAATACAGAATCTTCAGAAGATGAAGAATTACTGGCTGTTCCTTCGACATTGTCAGATGATTCAAATCCGTCGGTTCATTCAATATCGGCGGATGAGTTAGCCGTACCTTCAACATCCATGGTACTTCCAGAAATTATGGTTGATATACCATCCCCTGAACCTTCAGCAAGGGTGATTGATTTAACATCACCGATACCGTCGACGTCGACAATGCCACAGATATTCTCGATAGAAATGCCGCGTGACGTTCAAGAAAATTATGCTGATTTTCGTTTTGAAGCAGTAAGACGTTCGAGTTTTCGAAATTGGCCTGTATCTTTCATTGACCCTGTCAGTCTTGCAGCTGCAGGATTCTACTATACAGGCGAGACGGATATCGTAAGGTGCTTTGAATGTCAATTGTTGGCAAGTCAGTGGTCTGTGGGTGATATTCCCATGCAAATTCATGAGATGCGTTCTCCAGAGTGCAGATTTATCCGCAATGAACATTGTAATAATGTACCAATGGGAGCAGATCCAGCTAAAGTTCTACGGACAAGACGAAGAAATAGAAATATATCTTGTCCTTATGGTTTACATTATCAGGAGTCATTTGATTTTAATGACCATCGATTTTCACGAAACCCGACGGCATATGATCTCAGCCGTTTGGGACTAAAAGATGATATGAAAGCAGCAATATTGGAATACGCTACTTACGAATCCAGATTAAATTCATTCGCAAAATGGCCTACATATATGACACAGACAAGTGAAGAATTAGCCCATGCAGGCTTCTTCTACACCGGAATAAATGATTTCACTACCTGTTACCATTGTGGAATTACAATAGGAAATTGGAGATCGGAAGAGGATCCATGGGAGAGACATATGATTTCGTCTCCCAGCTGTGGTCATTTTTTACCAGTACGGGGCTGGGAATATGTCAATAATGTAACAGGCCAGGAGTTATATGAAACTTCTGCGGAAGTAAGTACAAAAACTTAAAGCCTGAACCATATGTATAATTAATAATTAGAATATATACTTATGTACATTATATTTATTTCAGGCACCAATTGAAATTACAGATGAGAGTCCTGAGAGATCCAATAGTGAAAATGATACTAATGAAATAGCTCTCGCTGAGAAAGTAGGTAAGTAATAAAAATAAAAACACAGATTCGTTAATTTGTCTGAAATCCGTATACATATAATAAATTCTATTATATATTGTATTTAAATATACTGTTTACTATTTTAGCTGCTCTGGAGCAAGAAAATCGAGCATTGAAAGATGCTCGTTCGTGTAAAGTTTGCACGGAACGACAAGCGACTATTACGTTCCTACCTTGTGGACATCTAGCTACTTGTCAGTACTGTTCGCCAGCATTCACAACGTGCATCATTTGCCGAAGAGAAGTCAAGGCCGTTACCCGTACATTTTTGGCGTAATGCATACACATGTAAAAATTAGCTTATTCATATCTCTTATATAAATATACTTTATAATTGTTTAACAATGACATACACACATTAAGATGTATGGTATCATGTATCGATTAAATTAAGTGTACAAACAGAAACATAATATTAAACTAATCAAATACATTTTTTCTCTATTTTTTTGGCTTTTTTGCGGTTGCGGAAATTATATATATATATATATATATATATATATATATATATATATATATATATATATATATAAATTTCAAATCATAAGAATCATAGCTTACTTTTTCTTTTATTTATACTTTCACTGTTTATGCATCGCTTATAATATTCTCTATTTAAAAATAGCTACCGCAAGAAAGAGATCAAAGACAAAAACATTTAATACTGAAGGACCTTTATTGTTAAAGGTTTAGAGAAATGCATCCTTCCAGTCTTCCCAGTTGTGTCCTTCAGCTTTCAGCAGATTCGTTTGGTACCATCTTGCTGCTGTTTTCTCTAAATACTTTTTTAAACCTTTTACTTTCTCCTCATCACTTTTTATTTTATATTTACTGCATTCTTCTTCATACTCTGATATCCAGCCTGTGGCTTCTTGAGTTCCATCAATTTGTTTTATACTAAAGTTTATTTCTTCTCTTTCACGCTTATCTCGTTTTTGGAGAGTTTCTAGAAGTCTTTCCATGTCCAGACTGGACTTCTCGGTTTCCGTCTTTATTTTCCTTGTGGGGGTAATTTCTGCTTCGTCTAGGAACATGTCTTGGAATACGAAGTTTAAGTCTGTATCGATATAAAGCGCTGCTGTCTCGTCATCCATCGTGAGTTTAACATTTCTATACTGGCCTACCTTGGTTAGACTGTTTGCGGACTTCTTCACTGTTGCTGAACGGAATAATTGCTGATGGTAGCTTTTCGCTTGATATTCCGTGGAAAAATGTAGTATACTTCGTCTTCTGGTCTTCTTATGGATTCTATGCTCTCTAGCTTCTCCCCTTTCGCGTTCTCGTTCATGACGATACGTAAGTTAACTTTCAGCGGCATGGCGTAGCGAAAATCGATTTATAAGGTTCAATTCTAGGATAATTCAGGGATCGATTCTGAAAATCGAGTTTATTGTGAAAATACTTAAATGAAATACAAGAGTAAACAACAATTAATAATTAACAACAATCAATAACAGTAATAATTAAATAAACAACAACCAATTAATAACAGTAAACAATAAATACGAAGTTCTGTGCAATGTCTTCCTGAAAATCGATTTTCAACGACCTGAGCTACCGTTCTTTCTCCGTCAGTCTTCAATGTTTTAAATAATTACTCTTTCTTCTGTGATCTTGTCTATCTCCGATGTTGATCTCTGTCCGTCCGTTTGGGAAATGCGTGTCTCTGAAAATGGCTCTCCGTAAAACAAGGAAAGCCGCTCTGTCCGTGAAACAAAAGAAGTCGTGCTGTCCGTAAAACAGAGAAAGTCCCCTTGTTTATCCGCATTTGAACTCTTAGAGAGTTTACATATATATAACACACATAATTTAATAATATATTTACTTCTGGTTCGAGAAATATAGGCACGTATTGACCTAACCCGTAATGTTTTAGTAAAACAAACACCTTTGCTTCTTCTGAATTTAAAATTGCTCCTCTTGGAGGTGTCCTGTAAAAGTGGTGGTGTTGGTGTATTTTCTCCAAATACATTTTCATCATTCATATTTGGAGGAATATTTTGTTGGCGCAATGGACTAAATTCAGGCACATATTCAAGAGTAGTATCAAGATCTTCTTTGTGTTGAATATTTCAATCTTGTAGCCGAATGGAATACAGCCTTATCTTTGCAAACAATACAGTTAAAATAAAATATCATAATTATTTTGTATATAATATAGAGTAGTAACTAACATACCTCTGCAAAGGTAGTTCGCTTACATTTTTTCTACTTTTTGAACAAGTTAGCATTACTACGCCTTCATCTTCATTTACAAATAATAGTTTATCTTTTATTTCATCTTCTATATTCAAATTAATTTCCTCATTATGTTTATTTTGTATAACATATATATTTGGAGAAGTAGGTAACAGATCGTTCAGATTGCAAGTCAAGGTGAGTGAAATTAAACTATTCTGAACACTTTCTGATTGATTTGTCTTTAAAGCTAATGCATAAGGTATTAAAAGTTCTTTGCTTTAACATTCTCTATTGTGTCAGAAGCTTCAACTTTAAGAGTAATAGTTTTCCCTGTTAAGGTCTTAACGAAGACCTGCGTGTTCCTAGATCTGGGCAACTGTACAATAAGGCAAAAAGAATATATTAATGTACAATATCGTGAAAAAACGTGTTGAGGTAGTAAATCTTAAAATAAACATTTCTTAAATATTTTTTTAATTTATAGAAGCATTAATCAGCTCAAATTTTGTTAAACAAAATGATGGCATCACAGCAGACTATCGGTTATTTGAAAACTCATCTAATATTTTTTTGCATAAATATGGAAGAAACAGCTGTAATACTTATATTTATTGAAAAATTTTATAGAATAGTGTGGATAGTTGCACACAAGTCAATCTAAATTTATTTGATAAAACAATATACAAAAGCTTTCGAAGGACAATTCACAATAGAGAATGTCAAGCAATGTACAACACGCGCGTATACACATATTTCTCAAATTATATATTCTATATTCCCTACACTGAAACATTGCAGTTAGGTATTACGGACGCGTTTGGTGGGAAATAATGATTTCCATGTGGATTTGTGTGGATTATAGAATTCTGATATGAGACTGCGAAAAAAATGAAAAGAAAAAAGAGGAAGATAAAAGGCGAACAATACTTGATGTATCCCCTTCTATTTCTAATGGATATGAGGAGTATGGTGTAATAGATACTGAAGTGCACTCAAGTATATTCAACCAATAACGTTTATTACGCTTGGTAACAATGAATAACAATTAACAGTTAACAACAGTTGATACATAACGACGATCAACAACAGCGACGATTGACCGTGTCACGTCCCGCGCTCCGCACGTGCCGTAACGAAGACGGAATATGTACAATACAAAAGAAAGAATTTAAATCAGAAAATAAATATTAATTAATGAATTAAACGAGTCGCGAACCAAACGAGTAAACCAGGAAATAAGAATAACTACAAAAGGAAAATAATTGAAACACCAGGAATAAATGTGTATAGAAATATATTTTTATCAACGCAGCAACAACTTGGAGAGTTACATATAAATATAAACATATATGCCAAACACATAACAATTTAGTAGATATTAGAAATAAAACTTTTAATACTATGTAACAAATTACAAATATATATGTATATATGATATCAAATGGTTAACAGTCTAATGAATACATAACCTAAAATACACAATACTACACTATTAAAGAACTTATATAAAAATCACATTGATGGAAATATGTATATGTGTGCGTATTCTATACTATTAAATCAAATTAACAATCTGGTAAACATAAAATACATAATCAAAACTCGTGATCATTCTAGTAAGGAATTACATATGAAAACTATACTACGAAACATGCATGTATATATATATATATATATATATATATATATATATATATATATACATATATATATATATATATATATATATATATATATATATATATCTAGATTTTTAACTAAGGTATTAATAATCTAAATGAACAATACTACTGTCATTTTAACAATAATAATAATAATAATTACATAGTCTAATTGCGGTAGAATAAGGGAAAACGAGCGACAGACAGGAAAATCAGTTCGATAAAACTAAAGACCCGCCACTGTAACCTCACTGATGACATTTGCGAACAGCCATGTTAGATTTACACGCGCGCGTCGGAACACACGCAATGATTGTACGCATTGGATAAATACGAAATACTATATTTCTCACTTCGACTATACGTCAAAACACCGAAACAAGATTTACACATAATCGATAAATAGATCCGAGATCAATAGAAGTCACTGTATGCTAGGGACATTCACGGGCGGCCATTTTGAAACATGCGCGCACTAATTCGTACGTGTTACAAAAAATAATAGTAATAAAATTATACTTTCGATGGGGAAAAGAAAAGAAAAGGAAAAGGAAAGAACAGCGAAAATAAAAATTTAATACAAAATGGAACGTCGTGCTGAGGTAGCAATAAATAATGACACGGGACAGGAATGCTGGGGATTGGTGGAAATCAGCCGCGAGAGACGAATCATAAAACACATTGTTAACAATTTTATTATGCGAAAATTACTTTGTCAAATACAAAAAGTATAAAAAATATATATATATAATCGAGTAAAAAGAAAATATAAAACTAAACAAATATATTTAACAAACGTTACATCTAAAATGTATAAATATATATGTCGGGTTAATCGGGTTTATTGGGTTGATGCTGGTTCTTGTGGCGCCTTGTGTTTCTTCATTAGGACTAGCCATTATAGTTGTTCAAAGGTTTATATTTACAGTAATATGTACAGGAGTTGATTAAACAAGGTTTAACTGTATAACGTAAAGCCACTCTTAAATAAACAATGTTCTCGGGTTTAACGAATCCACGGTCAACGGGACAACTTTTTGAACATTTAGTTATAAGCTATTCTTGAAATGACGTTTGCTATGACGTTCGGTATCTTTTAGACTAATCGTTTGACGTTGTGTATCAACTCTCCAAGGTGATCATACAAATAAAAGACTGACACGATCACACTTGTCAATTGCATATTGATCAGGGTTATCAACAAAATTCCAGGCACCGTTACTAGGCTCGCGTAGAGCCGTTATTGCTCCCGCCTCGGGACTTGTTTGTTAATACAACGTGTGTCCCTCAACATTTGTACTTCTACGTTCATCCCGAGACCGTGGCTACGTTCGGTGACCGACAGTGTCACCTCAACCTCAAGTCCACTGTTATAATACTATATTGAACAGCTTAAACAAACAGTTTAACCGAAAGTATTGGGAATCTTCCCAAAATTCCAAAAGAAAGGCCCGCCATCCCTACATCTCCGACATGTATATATATATATATATATATGTATATATATATATATGTATATATATGTATATATATGTATATATGTATATATATATATATATATATATATATATATATATATATATATACATATATATATCCAAAACAATCAGTTAGACTAAATCAAAATCGAAGCAAGGAGCTCCAGGGCAAAGTTCGCTGAATTTACACATACACCAATAACGCACAACAGGGGAAATTCCCTTTCTCCCAGAAGCATGGTGACGAAGATGTGCCTCCAAAACCTCTACCGGAATTTCATCGGCAAAACGAACTTTCACACAACGATCAGTGTCAATAGCTTCAACCAGAGGGGGTTCCCACTCCAACACGACGGTCTCTACATCGGAGAAACTCTCATCTGCAAGACTGTCAAAATTCAATTCCGACGGGAAATCCACGGGCTCCGGATCGATGTCGGAAAGATCCTCCGACCACCCTGATACTTGTGGTTCATCACAACGCCGCATGCGTTTGAGGGGTCTTTCCGAGTCGCCCACGGGTTCTTCGGAATTCCTCTTTCTCTTGTGCTGAAACGACACAACACCGCTTAAATCGAACAAAACAGGACGAATTAAACGGACAAAAAAAAAACAAGATAAAATACGCACCATGGAAATCTGCGTGAGAACCTCCGATAGAAACGCCTCCACAAACATTGTTCGAACGTCAATCACCGAAGCCTAATGAAACAACACAAAAAAAGGAAAAGAGATCAAAATCACGAAAACAACCATAATATGCAAATATCCACTCGAACCAAACTTACGTAAAATAACTCGAAGGAGGAGGACCTCGTTTTGGGAGAACAGCGGACTACGCGTGTTGCCCGAGCAAATGTCGATATAATAATGAGACTCCAGCCACCGGCCCTTCCACACGCCAAAGAACAAAAATTATTCGCACAGTACTCACATAAAAATTCTCGAGAAAAGACTAGATCAGCATGGACCCCTTCAAGTCTCCTAGACGCTACCTCAGCAGAAAATAGGACCGATGGGAATCTGGAAGTTAAAAGACAAGATAACGAAGCAAAGGAGACATCAACGATTACAGAATTCACATTCTCTCACGTACGATCTCAGGAAACCCAAAACTGCAACGTCCCGATTCCCACGGAAGCATACCCCCAGTGGACCACCACCCCGTGGGGGATGGCATTATAAATAAGCGTAGCAACATAGAGCAAGATCCTCATTCCAGTATTTTGTCGCTAATTGTACGTTAGATTCTCATTCCAGTATTTTGTCGCTAATTGTACGTTACGTTTCGGCTTATTATTTTGTTGTCAACTCTCATTCCATTGTAATTTCTTACGGCGTAAGCTCATCATAACGTTCATCAACACTTAGCGTTTCGACGGTCTTTAGCCATTCATTATAAAATAAAGAAAAAGAGGGAGAGTCGCGAGCGAGTTAGAGATTCTTAAAGTCCTCATTTTCGTTGTTAAAATAAAATTGCGATATTAATCCGGTTAGATATTTGTAAGTGCTTATCAAAATAAATAAATAAATAAATAAATAAAGTAGAAATTCGATAAAAGGTTATACCCGAGTTGAATAATTAAACCTCCAACGACCATTACAAGGTGATGGCCCCTGACGCAACCTACTTTACAAGGTAAGAACTCAATTTTGTAAAATTTTCTTCTACTCTGACAATTTCGGCACATCCGGGAACTGAATCCAGTCTACTTATCACCAATTATTAAAATATATATATATATATATATATGTGAATAGCTACTTAAGCGATTCGATCCGTTCAACGAGGACAAATATCCATTGCATACAACTTTAATCCTCTCCCGTGCCAGTATCCCTGCGCATAGCAGGTTAGCAGAAACGTGGAAACTAATTATCAGTAGCCTGAATATTAATTAACGCTACCGAGCGAATAATCAATTAATAAACAATCGAAAGAAATTTCTCCAATCGAAATAGTCCTTAGACTATTTCTGGTGGCAGCAACTACCGTATAAATCGAGCTAAATTGAATTAAAATAAATTAAAACAACACAAAAAACAAATAAAAATTAAAATAAATAAATAAAAAAAAATCTTGCGAATTCAACGGTTTAAAATTAATTCAATCAAACAAGAACGTAACAACCGATAGCTGACTCGTTTTCTTTCACCCTACGCGCTTCGCGACTCGCGGTAAAATGTCCGTTTTTTTCTCAGATCGAAATGATTCTTCCCTTCGTTGCCCATCGACATCCCCACTAGAGTGTATTCATTAGATGTGTCGCCGCGGCTGGCACGAGTATGCTCCTCCGAGAAATTCGGCGGAAGGAGCGCGAAGATGTCGATGACGGATTGAGCACGTCGTGTTGCGCTTTAACGACGTAGCGCTTTGTTTCACGAAGCCGTTGGAAAGCTCCGTGATCCGTGGCGCTACAGTACCCCTTACCAGTGATAACTCTACATAATTAAAAGAATATATAAGTATTACAAAGCGGTGTGGACGTTCGCCGGTTCCTAACGCTTATCCGAAACCTGCCTGAAGGCGATCGGGAAATCGGTCAGTTCGCCCAGACCGCGTAACGTATCTATTCCTGGTATTTTCTTCGTTCGTCGTTTTGTTATTGGGGTCCACACCGCTTTCGTCGCGAACATTCGTTTGCTCTACCGAAATTAGCACGTTGCGAGTCTCGGCGGTTCCTTGCTCGATGTCTTCGGGAATGACGAACGCGGGCTTCAACCGATCTACGGAAACCGTTACGTCGCGATTATTTATTTTTACCGTATATGTCTCATCCCCTCTCTGTATAACATTATACGTCCATCTTACGGCGGATGTAATGGTCCTCCAATCGCGCCACGGCGCATGAATACATATGGCGACGTCTCTAATTCTCTGAAAATGAAAGTTTTCTTTTCGCCATGACGCGTAACCGGGTGTGGTCTCACCCTCTCCATACGTTCTCTTAGCCGATTCGCGTATTCCGAGTTGGCCCGTTGACTAGTTGGCAAAAAGAATTCCGACGGCAGACGTATGCCGGTGCCGTAAATCATTTCGGCCGCGTTGCGTTTAGGTCCTCCATTATCGCGGTTCTGATACCTAATAAGACGATTGGCAGAATTCCGACCCAGTTGCACGTGTCGTGGTATTTAATCGCCGCCTTTAGTTGTCTGTGTCGGCGTTCTACCATCCCGATAGACGCTGGATGGTAGGCCGTTGTACGCAGATGTTTGACGCCGAGCAACCGGCATAATTCCTCGAATAAACGCGATTCGAATTGACGTCCTGGATCAGAAGTAATTTTCAAAGGTACGCCGAAACGAGATGTCCAGGTAGAAAGGAGGGCCGAAGCCATATCGGCGATAGGAATGGCATTGGGCCAACGCGGAAAACGATCGATATACGTTAGAGAATACCCTTATCCTTGCGAATATTGCATGGCGATGATGACTAAGTGTATATGCTCGAACCGGCCTGCTAACGTTCCGGCAGGCGAGAATACGTGTCTGGTGACTTTATTGCGCTGACACGGTATGCATTGTCGTGTCCACGTTCGGCGATCTTTATTTATGGACGGCCAGACGAAGCCAATTTTCGCGTGGCACGCATCCCCGGATGTGAAATTCCATGTAGTGATTGGAATACGATGCGCCGTAACGGTTCCGGTACGTACGGTCGCACGGTCTCGGCTGTAATACCGCAATATAACTCGACGTCGTGATCGGGAAATCGTACCTTTTTCAAATGCAGCGCGCTCGATCCAGTGTTGATAATTTCGCGCAGCTCGCTATGCAGCTTCCCTTGCGCTGCAGCTAGCTTGTGGTGGTCTACAGGTTTCCCGATCGCTTCGATGCGAGATAGAGTATCGGCTACGTTGTTCTCTACCCCTTTTATATGTCGGATATCCGTCGTAAACTGTCCGACGTAGTCCAGATGTCGGAACTCTCTTGGCGAACACTTACCGGGGTTCTGCTTGGACGCGTAAATAAGGGGTTTGTGATATAATTGTGATCGTGAATTTTCTACCTTCGACGGCATGTCGGAAGCGTTTAACCGCGTAGTACATCTCCAGCAATTCCCGATCATACGCGCTGTATTTCCGTTGCGCGGGGCATAGCATTTGTGTCATAAAGCAAAGTGGTTGCCAACAATCGTTGACGCGCTGCTGAAATACCGCACCAATAGCGTAGTCGGATGCGTTCACCGCGAGGCTAAGGGGCGCGCCGGGGATCAGGTGCGCTAACATTGTCGCGTCGGCCAAGACGCGTTTCGACTCGCGGAAGCTTTTTTCGGCGTGCTCGGACCACTCAATAGACGCGTTGCGCTTCGTTGTGCCTTTCAATATATCGTTGCGTGGTCGGAGAGTGTGCGCGGCCCTCGGTATGAAACGTCTGTAAAAGTTAATCATACCGAGGAATCTTCGAAGATATTTAACGGTCGCGGGTAGCGGCACTTTTGCGATGGCGTCCACGCGTTCAGCCAGCGGCTCTATTTCTTCGGCCGTTACAGTATAACCTAGGAATTGAATTTCGCGGACGCCGAATTCGCACTTCGCGGTATTAATAACGACCCCGTAGTCGTTGAGGCGTTGAAACAGGACCCGCAAGTATTCGCGGTGTTGCACGTCATTCTCGGAAGCTACGAGGAAATCGTCTATGTATGCGTAGACGAAATCAAGGCCTCGTACGATTTCGTCTACGAATCTCTGACACGTTTGCGCGGCGTTCCGAAACCCGAACATCATGTTGGTCGCTTCGAACAGACCGAACGGTGTCGTTATGGCTGTTTTCTCGACGTCTTCCGGCGCGATCGGAATTTGATGATAAGCGCGAACGTGGTCGATTTTGGAGAAAATGCGCTTACCATGTAAGTTCTGTGCGAAATCCTCTATGTGCGGCGGTGTATATCTGTCCGGGATGCTGCGGGCGTTCAACGCCCGGTATTCGCCGCACGGTCGAATCCCTCCGTCCTTTTCTGAAACGACGTGCAAGGATGATGCCCATGGGCTTCTCGATGGCTGCATCACGCCTTGCTCAATCATGACTTCGAACTCCGTCTTAACCTGTTTAAGACGGTCACGTGCGAGTCGGCGGGGTTTGCTGTGGACAGGCGGGCCTGGTGTGATTTCGATGTGATGTACCACACCGTGAACAGTTTTCTCTCGCCCGAAAGCCGGTGGGTGGGTTAGTTCCGGAAATTCAGAGAGGAGTCGGTGATACGTCGATTCTCCGATAATTGTCTTGGTCGACGCCGTCGCGGGCGTGTATCCTCTCGTTGACCGGTTCGAAGTAGAATCTATAAGGCGTTTATTCCTCGCGTCCACCCATAATTCGTAGTGACTGAGGAAATCCACTACGATGATGGGTGTTTCGACGTCCGCTATACAGAAACGCCATTTCATCGCTCGACGCAATGCCAAGTCGAGAGACACTAGAGTGGTGTCGTAGGTCGCGATGCGTGACCCGTTAGACGCGAACAATTCGTACTTTGTTGAACTTTGTTCGCGGGCCCGTGTATTTTGTTGCGCGGAAATACACATACGTCGGCGCCGGTGTCCACTAGGAAGGAGGTTTTTGAGTTCCTGTCCCTCACGAATATGCGGCGGGATGTTAGGCCGTCGTGACTTGTCGCGTTTACAGACGGCCGGTCTCGTTTCTCTGCCTCCATGTACAAGGTTGGCGGCACTTCTTCGCGAGCGCTCGGAACGTCGCGTGGTAGTAACAATGACCGGAGTCCTGTTACACATCTCTCGGGCGCGGTCCGTACCGCCTCGTGTTTGGACGCTGGTAGGGGCGCCGGTCGAGGCGCAGTGCCTCGATTTGTGCCTCTATTCTGGAGAACCTGTAATCTGACGATTCCGTGGGGGGCGATCTCGCTGTTCGCCTCCCGCTCGATCGGTCTTGATGACGGCGACCTTCTGTCTTCTTAACAAATGTGTCTCGTAGATTCGATCGGCTAGTCTTCTTAGGTGTTGGTGGAATTGGATCGGCTTTTGGTCGCCCATCACTTCGAAGGTCAGCAGCCTGCGTTACATCGTGCTGGGTGTATCAGCCAACTCTCGATGATCTCGTTTTTTTACTTATGGTATTGTTCCGCCTTGGTATCCTCCTCTTCACGTCCTCGATATGCAATAGATACCGGCCGCCGAGGCACCTGGCGAGGGTCACGAACTTTCGTTTGTCGTCCGTAAGATCCATGTCCTCGAATTGCATTTCCAGAAGCGTGAAGCACGCCGTGACCTCCGAGGGCTGCAGCGGGGCCATGCTGATTACTGGGTGGACTCGTTGTGCGCCGTTCGCGGTCCCGTCGGTATTTGCCATCGCACAGCAGTTTAAATTCGCGCCGTTTAGAGTCTCAGGTCACTATCACAGTCACCTCTTTAACATTAACTCACGTCAGGGTCACCAATTGAGGTGTATGGTGTAATAGGTACTGAAGTGCACTCGGGTATGTTCAACCAATAACATTTATTAAACTTGATAACAATGAATAACAATTAACAGTTAACAACAGTTGATACTTAACGACGATCAACAACAGCGACGATTGATCGATAGCTGACTCGTTTTCTTTCACCCTTCGCGCTTCGCGGCTCGCGGTAAAATGTCCGTTTTTTTCTCAGATCGAAATGATTCTTCCCTTCGTTGCCCATTCACATCCCCACTAGCGTGTATTCATTAGATGTGTCGCCGCGGCTGGCACGAGTATGCTCCTCGGAGAAATTCGGCGGAAGGAGCGCGAAGATGTCGATGACGGATTGGGCACGTCGTGTTGCGCTTTAACTGCGTAGCGCTTTGTTTCACGAAGCCGCATTTAGCACTTACGAATAAAAATATAGCGGAGCTATATAAGCGCTTTAATGGTATTAACGAAGTCTATCCTACGGGTATGGTGCAAATATACGAATTTGGTGAAGGCGTCGACCAACACAGTGACATATTCCTTCGAGTCGCTTTTACCGCGTAGTATGCCCGTTATATCCATATAAACCCTGTGACAAGGTATGCTGGTATTGGGCATGGGATGTATTTCGGCTTGTGTCTTGCCTGAGCTAGCCTTTGAAACTCGACAAGCATGACAGTTCTCAACGAATTTGCGAAAGTATTTCGCCATTCCTTCTAAAAAGTAATACTAGTACAGTTTCTCGAGCGTTTTATCCCATCCTAAGTGCATAATCGACTGGTGTACATAGTTGTTCACTTACCACCTACAACCTCTTGGGACAATGGGCAAGCAGAGAGTTCTGCCTTTTCGTTGTAGTTTACGGTAAAGGGTACCGGATCGCAGTTCACACGTATTCGCGATATCATCTGCAAGCTCATCGTTCCGCAACTTATCGACGATTTCCGTAATTTGGGGATCGCGACGTTGCTCCGCCAAGAGCCAATCTTCGGAGATTTCGGCCAGATTGATTTCTTTTTCGGCAATTTTGTGGATCGTACGGTGATCCGAGTCAACGGGGTTCCGCGAAAAGGAACCGACGTGAGCCATTCGTTTGCCTTCCCGATACATAATGTCAAAGGTAAAAGTTTGTAGGTAAGCCCACCACCTGTAAACCCTGTCATTTAAATGCATCTTATTACTGGATGCCCTCAAGGAATTGCAGTTGATTTCGTCGACATTGACGAAAACTAATCGTTATTTCCTTCCCGTTTGAGATATTTCTACGTTCTAGCGCCGTTTTCACTTTATTTCACGCGCGGAATGTAATGCACGCTCGTTTCACCGTCGACACAAGCCCAACAGCTCGCAAGTATCGATGATTTCGTCGATTTTGCAGAAAACTATGAGTCATTTCCTTCCCGCTTGAAATATTTCGGCGTTTAGGCGATCTTTTCACTCCGTTTTACGCGCGTAATGTAATGCATGCAGGTTTCACCGTCGACACAAGCTCAACAGCTCGCAAATCACGATGAATTCGTCGATTTTGAAGAAAGCTACCCGTCATTTCCTACATGTTTGAGATACTTCAACGTTTATGCTCCCTTTTCACTCCATTTAACGCACGAAATGTAATGCCCGCCCGTTTCACCGTTGAAACCAGCCCAAGAGCTCGCAAATCGGAATGATTTCGTCGAAATTGTCGAAAATTAACGGTGATTTCCTTCCCGTTTCAGATATTTCGACGTTTATGAGCTCCTTTAACTCCATTTTACGCGACGAATGTAATGCACGCCTGTTTCACCGTCCAAGCAGGCTCAACATGTCGCTAATCTCGATGATTTCCTCGATTTTGACGAAAACTTTGAGTCATTTCCTTACCGTTGGAGATATATCGACGTTTATGCGCTCTGTTCACCCGAATTTACATGCTGAGAGAAATGCACGCCCGTTTCACCTTCGAAACCAGCCCAAGAGCTCGCAAATCACGATGATAACGTCGATATTGTCGAAAACTATGTGTCATTTCCATCCCGTTTGAGATATTTCGAAGTTCCAGCGCTCTTTTCACTCCATTTTACGTGCGGAAGGTAATGCACGCATCTTTCACCTTTGATACAAGCGCAACAGCTCGCAAATCGCGATGATTTCGTCGATTTTGGCGAAAACTAAGAGTTATTTCCTCCCCGTTTGATATATTTCGACGTTTAAGCGCTCTTTTCACACTATTTACGCGCGAAATGTAATGCTATTCCATTTTGCACGCCGAATGCTGTACACTCCTTTTTGAAATTCGGAACAAGCCCGTTACAACGTAAAATGCTATTGTCACGCCCCGCGCTCCGCACGTACGGTAACGAAAAACAGAAAGTCACAATATACAAACAACGCGAGTGACAATTCGAAAACCCGAAACAAACGCACGGTACAACGAAAATGGAAATACTTTAATAAAAGATTAATTAAACGTAATTATATATATAGAATTAGCATATGAGGGTAAATAACAAATAATAAAATAGAAATAGATATTCTAACGAAGTAGTAAATATAAAGAGTATAGCATAACCTATACCAACTAACAATCAACCTGGAACCAGAACAATTATATCCGACGACAGGAAAATATACTACAATTAATTAGCGAACATGGGATATGCAAATGCAAAACAAATTATTAAATAAAACCAACTAGTAAATCGAATAAGCAGGTAACATCCAGAAATTAAAATAATTATGTACCACATAATAGTAAAAGAGAATAAATGGAACAATAGGAAGATATATTTTAATCAACCAACAAGACAAAGGAGAAATTTATAAAATAATTGAATAAAACTAATTAATAAACTGAATTAATTGCGAAATCATCTGATGGATCCAAAATAAAAATAACAACATACGACATCATGGCGAAGAGGAAATAATTGGGAGAAAAGGGCAAGAATACATGTTATATTTTATTAACAAATACAAGAAATAAATGGATAAATAAAATAACTAAATAAACCTGTTAACAAACCAGGTGACTAGGAATGGTTAACATTTTAATTAAAAAATTATACATTACAAGTTATATATGTATGACATTGACTAGTGCAAATACGATAATTATAGAATTGGACAAGTAACCGTGGTAATTAGGTACTCGAGAAACTAATGACAATGATCCTAGGTTCAATAACGAATCCGCGGTCAACGGGATGATTGATGAATATGCTCGCAAAATCTAAGTCGGACTCTTTGTTGAAACGTAGAATATCCACCGAGCGTACAGACACTAAGTTATTCGCTAATACTGCCTCACGAGAGAATGACTTTCCGTCGCGATGATGCTGCAGAGGAAAACTATGATGGGGTGTGTCTAAGAGATCCTTGGATTCGTCGAGGATAGCCTTCGTTTAGTAGGTGAGGGAAATTGGCGTTGCTGCTAATTGGTCAATCTCCATATCGGTGGTTAGTAAAAGATGCTAGCCGCCCTCGAGGGAAAGTTGCTAGTGGGAGACGCCGTTCGTTGAAAAATAGGTCTCTCCTAACTTCCCGTAGCTGGAACAAAGACTGTTTGTCCGTCTGAACGACTTTAGCCAACTAAATCTTAAGATTTATATCAGGCCCTCAGGCTAGCCTAACATGTACTGCGAAGACGCATCGACATCTGGCAATCATCTTACTCGAAGAATAGGGTCTGCGTGTGGCGAGCCACGGGACAGAAACCGTTGGAATGTTTACTGTCGCGTGCCGTCACAAATATTTCTTTTAAGGACAGCTATAGAATTATGCAATACCTTTGTTATACAAACCCGTGACCGCGGTTACGTTCGGCGACTGGTTGTCGATTTTCTTGCTCCAGAGCAGCTAAAATAGTAATCAGTGTATTTAAATGTAATATATAATGGAATTTATTATATGTATACGGCTTTCATACAAATTAACGAATATGTGTTTTCATTTTTATCACTTACCAATTTTCCCAACGAGAGTCATTTCATTAGTATCATTTTCACTAGTGGATCTCTCAGGATTCCCATTTGCAATTTGTATTGCTGCCTGAAATAAATATACTGTACATAAGTATGTATTGCAATTATTCATTATACACAATGTTATATATATTGTTCAGGGTATAAGTTTTTATACTTGCACCTTCAGCAGTTTCATATAACTCCTGGCCTGTTACTTTATGAACATATTCCCAGCCTCGTACTGTTAATAAATAACAACAGCTGGGAGACGAAATTGCGTGCTGTTCCCATGGATCATCTTCTGCTCTCCAACTTCCTATACCAATTCCACAATGGTAACATGTAGTGCAATCATTTATTCCGGTCTAGTAGAAGCCTGCATGGGCTAATTCTTCAATTGTCTGTGTCATATATGTAGGCCATGTTGTGAACGAATTTAATCTGGATTCGTAGCTTCTTAACTCTTTTTAGTCCCAAACGGCTAAGTTCATATGCCGTCGGGTTTCTTGAATATCTTAAAAATCGATGGTCATTAAAAACAAATGCCTTCTGATATTGTAAACCATAAGGACAAGATATATTTCTATTTTTTCGTTTTGTCCGTCGAACTTTAGCAGGATCTGCTCCGATTGGTACATTATTACAATGTTCATTGCGGATAAATCTGCACTCTGGAGAACGCATCTCATGAATTTGCATGGGAATATCAACCACTGACCACTGACTTGCCACCAATTGACATTCAAAGCATCTAACGACATCAAAGTTTCTAGTATAATAGAATTCTGCAGCTGCAAGACTGACAGGGTCAATGAAAGACACAGGCCAATTTCGAAAACTTGAACGCCTTGCTGCTTCAAAACGAAAATCATCATAATATTCTTGAACGTCACGCGATGTGGATGGAACCGGCGGCATTTCTATCGAGAATATCGGTGGCATTGTCGACATCGACGGTATCGGTGATGTTAAATCAATCACCCTTGCTGAAGGTACAGGGGATGGTATATCAACCATAATTTCAGGAAGTACCATGGATGTTGAAGGTACGGCTAACTCAACCGCCGATATTGAATGAACCGACGGATTTGAATCATCTGACAATGTTGAAGGAACAGGCAGTAATTCTTCATCTTCTGTAGATTCTGCATCATGTTCCATGAAATATCGGAAGTTGATTGTAGGAATCATTGTATCCATTTTAATTGTAATTTATTGCGCCTTTAAACCTATTTAAAAGAAAAAGACATTGAAATTGAATCTACTAATTGTAGATGACTTAAGAAATATTATACGTGTACAATCGATCAAACAAAAACGTATTAGAGACAAAATTACGAATATCAGGTGTTCACGAGGTCGCCTAAGGCTTTGAAAATGGCTCTCTGGAAAACGGCTGGTGCATTAATTAATTAAATTAATTAATTCGGCTATTCTCTCACGTACTATTCTTCGCTCTTCCTCGCTAAGCCTGTAAGGGCTTCTTTGCGCGACGACGTTGGGATCAATCAGCCGTATTTCTAACTGGCCCCTACTTACGCGATTACGCGGGAAACCCGTAAAGAATGATTCTTTAAATTTTTCGAGAACAGAGATTAATCGATCTTTATTGTTACCAACTACATCAGTGTTGATCTCGTTAATGTTGAACGCATCTTCCGCAACTTTACCACAGGTGTTAATTATCTTTGTTTTACAAATAACGAGGTTATTCTGCGTGATATTTACGTCGAATCGTTGGCTTAAATTCTCGCGACCAATCATGATATCGTATTTTAAGTAATCATCAGCAAGGACATGAAAAATTATCTCCAATGTGAGACCATTAATGCAGACAGTGGACAAAAGACAGTGGAGTGAAGACGATTACCAAAAGCCGCCGTGGTTTCGCCCTTCAGTGGTGGTTCATTGAACATCCTCATTAGCGCTGAGGTTGCCGTCTCCGTGCCACCATAACGCGCAAGAAAATGTCCCGTAAATTTTATCCAAGTAAAACCACTGACCGGAACATGGATAAGCCACTGTGCTGCTGTACCCTCTAGAGCACGACTTATAGTGAGATATATCTCGTCGTCTTGTAGAGGTCTTTTTTCCATAATTACACTAACAGTCGCGCACCACGCAGCTGGGTCGGCACCCGCGATTTCGGGGTTAAAACGCGGTAGCGAAAATTTTTCGGGTTTTACACTCGGTTCCTGCTCCCTCGGTTTTAGCGCTATCGTCTAAATTAACTCGTGCATAAGGGCCATCTGCTCTTGTATCACTATAAGCGATTCTGATCCCACTTCTGATGTCGGGTTAGGGTTAGAATTTTTGGCGCGTAACAACTCTTCGCGTGAATTAGCCATTGTTTTACACAGCCGAGATGATATTTACTCTCGCTCCATTTTACGCTCCGAATGAAATGCAAGACACTTTTACCGTCAAAACAAGCCTAACTGTTCGCAAATCGCGATTATTTCATCGATTATGACGGAAACTCACCGTCATTTCTTTTCCGTTTGAGATATTTCGACGTTTAAGAACTCTTTTCACTCCACTTCACGCGCCGAATTTAATGCATGCAGGTTTCACCGTCGACACAAGTCCAACAGCTAGCAAATCACGATGAATTCGTCGATTTTGAAGAAAACTACCCGTCATTTTCTTCGCGTTTGAGATATTTCAACGTTTATGCGCTCTTTTCACTCCATTTAACGCACCAAATGTAAAGCCCGCCCGTTTCACCATCGACACAAGCCCAACAGCTCGCAAATCGCGTTATTTCGTTTATTCCGACGAAAACTAAGCATTGTTTCCTTGCCGTTTGAGACATTTCGATGTTTCAGCGCTCTTTTCATTCCATTTTACGCGCCGAATGCAATGCACTCCAGTGTCACCGTTATAACAAGCCCAACAGCTCGCAAGTAGCAATGATTTCGTCGATTTTGAAGAAATCGAAGCGTTATTTCTTCCCCGTTTGTGATATTTCGACGTTTATCCGCCCACTACGCTCCATTTCACGCGCCGAATGAAATGCACGACACTTTCACCGTCGAAACAAGCCCAACAGTTCGCAAATCGCGATGATTTCGTCGATTTTGACGAAAACTAAGTGTCATTTCCTTCGCGTTTGTCATATTTCGACGTTTAAGAGCTCAATTCATTCCACTAACGCGCGGAATGCAATGCACCCCAGTTTCACTGTCGACACAAGCCCAACAGCTCGCAAATCGCAATGATCTCGTTGATATTGTCGAAAATTAACCATCATTTCCCTCCCGTTTGAGATTTTTCAACGAATGAGCAGTCCTCTCACTCCATTCTACGCTGCTAATGAAATGCCCGACCGTTTCAGCGTAGAAAGAAGCCCAACAGCTAGCAAATCTCGATGATTTCGTCGATTTTGACGAAAATTAAGTGTCATTTCCTTCGCGTTTGTCATATTTCGACGTTTAAGAGCTCTTTTCACTACATTGTGAGCGCTGAATTTAATGCACTCTCGTTTCACTTTCGTCACAAGCCCAACATCTCGCAAGTAGAGATGATTTCGTCTATTTTGAAGAGAACTATGCGTTGTTTCCATCCCGTTTGAGATATTTCGACTTTTATGAGCGCCTTTTCTTCCATTTTACGCGCCGAATGTAATGCACTCTCGCTTCTCCTTCGACACTAGCCCAACAGCTCGCAAATCGCAATGATTTCGTCGATATTGTCGAAAATTAACCGTCATTTCCCTCCCGTTTGAGATATTTCAACGAATAAGCTCTCCTCTCACTCCATTTTAGTTTCCGAATGAAATGCACGCCCGTTTCATCTTCGAAACCAGCCCACGAGTCGATATTGTCGAAAACTAACCGTTATTTCCTTCCCGTTTGAGCAAATTCTATGTTTATGCGCTCTATTCGCTCCACTTACGCGCGGTATGCAATGCACTCCAGTTTCACCGTTGTAACAAGACCAACAGCTCGCAAATAGAGCTGGATTTCGTCGATTTTGTCGAAAATTAACCGTCATTTCCTTCGCGTTTGAGATATTTCAACGTTTAAGCGCTCTTTTCAGTCCGTTTTACACGCCGAATGTAATGCACGCACGTTTCACTGTCGACACAAGCACAACAGCTGGTATCGCGATGATTTCGTCGATTTTGACGAAAATTAAGCGTTACATCCTTACGATTTCACATCTTTCGACGCTTAAGCACTCCATTCACTTCATTTTACGCGACGAATGTAATGCACGCCCGTTTCACCTTCGAAACCAGACAAAGAGCTCGCAAATCGCGATGATAACGTCGATATTGTCGAAAACTAACAGTTATTTCCTTCCTGTTTGAGATATTTCTACGTTTAAGCGATCTTTTCATTCTATTTTTCGCGCCGAATGTAATGCACGCCTCTTTCACCGTCGAAACAAGTTCAACAGCTCGAAACTAGCGATGATGTCGTCGATTTTGCCGAAAATTAACCGTAATTTCTATCCCGTTTGAGATATTTCGTCGCTCAAGCGCTCTCTTGACTCCATTTTACTCGCCAAATGTAATGCGCGCACGATTCACCGTAGACACAAGCCCAAAAGCTCGCAAATCGCGATGATTTCGTCGATTTTGAAGTGTTATTTCCTTCCCGTTTGGTATATTTCGACGTTTAAGTGCACGTTTCACTCCATTATACGTGCAGAATGTAATGCACGCACGTTTCACCGTCGGAACAAGCCTAAGAGCTCGCAAATCGCGGTGATTTCGTCAATTTTGAAGAAAACTAACCGTCATTTCCTTGTATGTAATATAAAAAATGTAATATAAAAAATTATATATTACAAGTTATATATGTATGTCGGGTTTACATTAGAATTGGGGTTAGGGGCATGACATTGACTAGTGCAAATACGATAATTATAGAATTGGACAAGTAACCGTGGTAATTAGGTACTCGAGAAACTAATGACAATGATCCTAGGTTCAATAACGAATCCGCGGTCAACGGGATGATAGATGAATATGCTCGCAAAATCTAAGTCGGACTCTTTGTTAAAACGTAGAATATCCACCGAGCGTACAGACGCTAAGTTATTCGCTAATACGGCCTCACGAGAGAATGACTTTCCGTCGCGATGATGCTGCAGAGGAAAACTATAATGGGGTGTGTCTAAGAGATCCTTGGATTCGTCGAGGATAGCCTTCGTTTAGTAGGTGAGAGAAATTGGCGTTGCTGCTAATTGGTCAATCTCCATATCGGTGGTTAGAAAAAGATGCTAGCCGCCCTCGAGGGAAAGTTGCTAGTGGGAGACGCCGCTCGTTGAAAAATAGTTCTCTCCTATCTTCCCGTAGCTGGGACAAAGATTGTTTGTCTGTCTGAAGGACTTTAGCCAACTAAATCTTAAGATTTGTATCAGGCCCTCAGGCCAGCCTAACATGTACTGCGAAGACGCATCGACATCTGGCAATCATCTTACTCGAAGAATAGGGTCTGCGTGTGACGAGCCACGGGACACAAACCGTTGGAATGTTTACTGTCGCGTGCCGTCACAAATATTTCTTTTAAGGAGAGCTATAGAATTATTCCGTACCTTTGTTAGACAAACCCGTGACCGCGGTTACGTTCGGCGACTGGTTGTCGCCTCGATCCCAAGCTCATTATCACAAATCTCGAACAAATACAACCGGATTGATTGACGGCAATTGTTTAATTACGCCTATAATAAAATCTAGATTACGGTGTTAAGGGATTTTCCCGAAGTTCCAAAGGGAAACCTCCGATGTCCTTTCATCAACGACATATATATTATTTTGATTAGGAAAATTATATTTCGATAAATTATATTAGATTTTGAGGAAATCAATTTTAATAAATAGTAATAGGAGTCAACCGACCATAGTTAAATGCTAAGATCAAGTGATTGGAATTTTGTACTTTGTGCCATCTTTTGACATACACAATAACTGCGTAGTTTAGTAAAGAAAGTAAAGGGTGTATTGAGACAAAATTTCATAACTTTTTGTTGAAGTGGTCACCACTTATAAGAAAACTCTACATCTGGTCTTTTTAGTTTCTCAAGCACTGAAGCCATCGACAGCGCGTAGACAAAAGACTGCGACGAAGTCAGACCATAAACAGTAGACAGGCGACGTTGGCTTCGGGGTTTTCAGTTATTGGGTAACACAGCTAGCGTGCGGATCTGGACCAGCTCAAATTGTATTCTTATTTATAATTACACTTTTATTTAAATATATTTTCTGCCTTACAATTTATCCACTAGTTTTCTCTGATTACAAACCGAATAACCTCAACAGGTTATGGGCCCAGAGCTGTAACTTGCAAGGCAGCAACGTAAAGTGAATAAATTGTTAAAGTGTTGTGCTTAGTAAAGTAAGGGATAGTGCTAAAATGGAATCAGCAAGTGCGAAGATCGAGATGTTACGCGGCGAAGAAAACTGGCTCCAGTGGCGTTTTGTTATGCGTACACTTTTGGAGGAAGATGACGACCTGATCAACGTGTGTGAAGGGAATCTGTGTCATCCAGGTAACAGCGCGGAGAAAGAAATCGCTCGTGAAAGATTTTTGAAAGCAGATCGGTTAGCGAGAAAATTAATCGTGACTTCAGTAGGAAAGAAACCGTTGGATCTTCCTTTATGTTGCACAACAGCACATGAAATGTGGAAAAAGTTGAATACAGTATATGACATGAAGTCAGATGAGAATCTAAATATGGTCCAGAAGCAGTTCTTCGATTTTAAATGGGAAGAATCTGAAAATGTCGCCTACAACCTGTCAAAGTTGGAAGTGATAGCGGCGAAGATGAAAGCCCTTGGGAGTGAAATTGGCGAGAAAATGCTGATAACACGCATTTTATCGGTGTTACCAAACAAATTTGACCATTTTCACAGTGCGTGGGATTCGGTGGAAGAAGGAAAGAATACCCTAGACAGGCTTAGTACCAGGCTGATGACAGAAGAAACCAGATGGAAGAAAGACGACCAGGAAACATCGGTGGCGCTGGTAACAAAGAGTAACAATTATAAAAGGGAACAGCAGAAACAGTCAAGCAAATGTGAATACGAGAAACAAGGACCAAGCTGCTTCAATTGTGGAAAAGTTGGCCATCTAAAGAAGGATTGCTTTAGATTTTTTATATGCAAAAGGAAAGGCCACACCAGTAAAAATTGTTTTAAAAATAATAAAAGAAGCAACAGTAGAAACAACCAGGAACCTAGAAATCAAAATCATACAAGCGGCAAACCCTGATGTTTGGATAATCGACTCAGGAGCTACGGATCACATGACAGGACGACGGGAATGGTTCAACGTCTTCGAAGAATTCGATAACACGGTGAAGATAGAGATCGGCTTACGTTCATGAATGCGTGCGGCAAAGGAACAATCAAAGTAGAGACTTTTGTGGACGGCAAATGGGTAACATGTACAATGAACGATGTTCTGTACGTACCAGGTATGAAAAGAAACCTATTTTCCATTAGATCTGTTGCGAGAAGGGGCATAGATTTCTGTGTTTTAAAGGAAGGGACCAATTGTATGTTTTTACAAAACCAGAAAATAATAGCAAAAGGTTCTGTTATCGGAAATTTGTATAAAATAGTTATGCGAGTTATCATACCGTCAGTTTGTAATTTTAGCAATAGAGCAGAGTCAAACGCGGACACATTGCAGTTATGGCACGAACGGCTATGTCCTCAAAACAACAGACATGTTAAAGAGTTTTTAAAGAATTCGAATATGAAAGTCGTGGAGGATAGTAGCTTTTTCTGTGAAGGTTGAGCGTACGGGAAACAGCATAGATCGAGTTTTCATGAGAAAATCAATCGTGCGAATAAACCTCGCGAAATTATTTATACGGATGTATGTGGACCTATACAAGTCGAGTCATTAGGCAAGAAATTGTATTTTCTTACATTTAATGATGATTTTTCAAAATTCACAAAGATTTACTTCTTACGACATAGGTCAGAAGTAATCGAAAAATTAAAAACTTTTTGCCTGGAAGTTGAGAATCAATTCAACGATAAGATTAAAGAAATTCATAGTGATGGAGGGAAAGAATTCAAAAATAAAGAAGTTAAAGAATTTTTAAGAAGTCAGGGAATTAGGCACACAATTAACGTCCCATACACTCCTGAACAGAATGGTGTCGCAGAATGGGAAAATAGAACAATAGTAGAGGCAGGCCGATCGATGCTATATTCGAAACCAAATCTACCGCTGTTTTTATGGGCCGAAGCCATGAACACAGCAGTACATGTCATAAATAAGACCGGGCCGACGATACAAGACAAGAAAACACCGTATGAACTGTGGTACGGGAAACCGCCAAATTTAGAAAAGTTTAGGGTTTTCGGTACTGAGTGCTTTGCACACATACCTGTGGAGAAGACAAAACTTGACAAAAAGGCGAACAAAGGATATTTGGTAGGCTATCTAGATGACGCACGAGGGTGTCGAGTGTATGCGCCAACAGTAAGAAATGTAATATTAAGCCGTGACGTAATATTTAAGCCCGAACTAGAAAGTGCGAAATTTATTAATTTAAGTTTACCGAAAATTGTCGAGCGCGAAGATATGTGTGCGCAGAGCGATAGAGCATGTACGTATGAAAGTGCACAGAGTGAACACGAAGAACAACCTCCTGGAAATAGCGACAATGTGAGACAATTGAGAGATAGAGCTAAGATCAAACGAACCGATTTTTATGGTAGCCCGGTAACGTACGTAGCGGAAAAATTACCGGTGGATTTTAACGAAGCGATGAGTTCCGAAAAGAAAGAGTTATGGGAAACGGCTATGAACGATGAAATGAAATCGCACCATGAAAATAAGACGTGGATTCTTGTAGAAAAACCTAAAGATCAGAAGGTACTTAGTAATAGGTGGGTTTTAACGGTAAAGCTAAATCCGGACAATTCGGAACGATAAAAAGCGCGACTTGTAATAAAAGGGTGTTCACAAAAAGAAGGCGTAGATTATAAGGAAACCTATAGTCCCGTTGCTCGGTTTGATACAATTAGATTAATGCTCAGTATTGCAGCCAAAAATAATTTACACCTCGGACAGTATGACATTAAAACCGCATTTTTATATGGAGGTCTGAAAGAAGATATTTATATGAAACAACCTAAAGGTTATGATGATGGTACGAATCGCGTTTGTAAATTGCTAAAAAGCCTATATGGCTTAAAGCAGTCTCCAAGAAGTTGAACGGAACGTTTCACAAAATATATTTCAAACTTAAAATTTTATCAGAGTAACGCAGATCCTTGTTTTTATATTTATAGCGAAGACAACAAATTAATGTTGATGACCATATACGTAGACGATGGACTGGTAGCAGCTTCAGACGAATCTCTAATTGATAAATTTTTCGATGATTTAAATAAAGAAATCAAAATTACGAGTTCCAAAGAAGTCAAGAGTTTTCTTGGACTTGAAATTAAAAGATTAAAAGATGGTTCAATATTCATTCATCAGAGTAGATATATCGAAAAAATATTAGAAAAATTTAATATGAATGAGGCAAACAGTGTTTATAGTGGCAATAATGATTGTAACGCACCATACAGAGAAGCCGTAGGGAACTTAATGTTTTTACAAACCGTAAGTAGGCCAGATATTAGTTTTGCAATAAATATAGCGGCGAGACATTTAGAGAATCCAAACCAGTATCAGTGGAAATTAGTCAAACGAATTTTGCGCAACATAAAAGGGACCGCGGACATGGGACTCTTATATACAAAAGCAGGCAGTCTCGAAACCTTTAACGATGCTGACTATGCAGGCAACAAAGAAACAAGAAAGTCGACATCAGGCGTTGTATGTAAGTATGCGAATGCGGCCATCACATGGCAATGTAAGCGACAACAATGTATCTCTACTGCTCTATCTACGACCCAAGCTGAGTATGTCAGTGCAGCCTCAAGAGCGAAAGAAATTATGTGGCTAAAGAAAATATTTCTTGAATGTAAAATAGAGATCCTTAAGTATATGCTATGTAGAAAATACTAGTGCCGTCAAATTAATTAAGAATCCAGAATTCCATCAAAGAAGTAAGCATATTGACGTAAGATATCATTTCTTGCGAGATTTATACAATAGAGGCGAAATTGATGTAACGTATGTAACAAGCGAAGAGCAACTGGCAGATATATGTACAAAGGCGTTGCCAAAACCAAGATTTGAATATTTAAGACAAAAGTTAGGTTTGAAAAATAAAAAGGATATTAAGAGGTAATTGTTTGTAGGCATGTAGAGTTTTTAGGGAGGGTGTCGAAGTGGTTATCACTTCTAAAAAAAAAAAAAAAAAAAAAAAAGGAAAAACTCTACACGATCTGTTTAGTCTTCCAGAATTCTTTTTGTAATAAATTAATTTGAATGAAAAAGAGAAAGGCGTCTGGCAAATGTACTTGTGGAGGCATCGACAAATTGATTTTCAGATATTTACGACAAGAGTTAGAAAAATATTAAGAGATAATTTGTAAATTTGAGATAATTGTTTGTGGAGATGTAGAGTTTTAGGGAGGGTGTTGAAGCGGTCACCACTTATAAGAAAACTCTACATCTGGTCTTTTTAGTTTCTCAAGCACTGAAGCCATCGACAGCGCGTAGACAAAAGACTGCGACGAAGTCAGACCATAAACAGTAGACAGGCGACGTTGGCTTTTGGGTTTTCAGTTATTTTGTAACACAGCTAGCGTGCGAATCTGGACCAGCTCAAATTGTATTCTTATTTATAATTACACTTATATTTAAATATATTTTCTGCCTTTCAATTTATCCACTAGTTTTCTCTGATTACACATCGAATAACCTCAACACTTTTGACCATTTCTTTAAATTAAGTGCATGTACATTATTTCATTTGCACATACAAGTACATAATGCATATTTGTTAAAATTAGTTAACTGTCATATAATATGTTTCCCAGGAAAGCTGTTAAAAAATTTGAGAAATGTTGCAAACGTTTACGAACACCTCTAACCTTCCTTTGTTAAGTACGTGGGAGAAAATATTTATATCGTCTTTTGAGAAAAAATTCCGAATGGAATGTAAAGCGAGATTTTTGAACTGTAGAAATGAAAAAAAAATGTAAATGTTACAAACGAAAACGGAGAAAATTATTATATAGAATTATTCTATTATTGCGTAGAAAATCATTGAAAAATGTTCAGAGTAATCTTTTTATATTAATTTATAATAAACCAATGCATTTTTCGACATACGACTCTTTTAATCGCAAGTTGCTTTCTTCGACGTTATCGTTTTTCAGATGCTGTTTAAAGCTGTTATTACATTGGTTTGGGTTTTGATATTCAATTGATTCATACAGATTAGTTTTATATGCTGTGTATTTCACCACCTTGTACAGCCATTTACAACACACGGGATACTCAGATAAAGAAGACGTGACGGACGTGGAAAAACGGAAGAGAATGTCAAGCACTTGCACCAACGCTGGATGTGGGAACTAGTGATCATACCAACATGACATTTATCTCAATAAGACGAATGCAGGATGCTGGAGAAAAATAAAGAAAAATTAGAAAAACAAGCGATATGAGAGTAAACGGATACCGTATATACGCCGTTACATTGTACACGAATATAAACAGCTGCCAGAAAATTCAATTATGAGAATGATGGACTCACTTTAGCAATTTCAGTATTGTTATTAACAAAACATAGACATATCGTCAATTTACTTCGTCGATACTCTTTTGCAGTTGTCAGACAAGAACGTTTCCCTCGTAATTCTTCAAGATATTACTGCTTTTCAAGCTTAGTATATTGCGTTTTGCCAGAATATGTTTATTCTTCGTTTTTACTATCATCTCGTGCATACGCAATTAACACTTTTAATACTTTTAATAAAAGTATTAATATATATATGATATAATAATATGTAATATATATATGATATATATAATATGATATAATATGTATAATGTAAAATAACATAATGCTACAGCGTTTTACTATTCGCATCGCGAGGGAACTTTATCTCAAAATAAATTTAGAATATGATGCAAACGGTTGAATTTTCCTGCAGAAACCCCGAGTCAGATGTTTCACATATTGAAAAACTGCTGAAAACGTCCCATTTGTAAAAATAATTAAATTATAATCTGCGGTGATTAATACCGAGGCAGGGTATACGCCAAAAGGTGTAGGGTGTCATAAAGTAATGATTACCAAAGACTAATCTGAGTATTTAGACTATACTGTTTACGACAGCAATTATCCTTCTACTAAATATTATACCCACAAGGAAACAGGTGCCGGATTAGGACTCTGGGCCCCTGAAACGAAATAATGTACCGATTAGGATTTGTCGAATATTGCAAATCTGAAGCAGAACGATATGGAGATTCCGGTAAGAATTGTAGGAAGACGATGTCGAACTAGAGATATTACGAAAACTCTATTAGGAGCTAATAGCAAGCATCTATTATCATTCCCCCTTTTATTATATCTGTTAATAATAAATTGTTAATTTTTGTCGTTCT
This sequence comes from Bombus flavifrons, assembly GCF_040668555.2. Lineage (NCBI taxonomy): Eukaryota > Metazoa > Arthropoda > Insecta > Hymenoptera > Apidae > Bombus > Bombus flavifrons. Next base: position 377,844 of record NW_027184773.1, on the reverse strand, counting down.
CTTTGGCTCTCTAGGCTCCGTAGCAGTTTTTACTGATATTTTAAACAACGTGTTAATATTGCCAAGTAAAAACGGAGCAAATAAGAATTCCTTCAAAAGCGGCATCATTTTCGAATGTGAGTAAATAAGAGATGTATTTTAACGCTGTACCTAGCGAGCATCGTTTACTTTACACAGTACAGTAAGGGCCGGAGCATCGATGAAATTTGATTGGGCGACAACTTGCCCATTCTGCGCAGTGGGTGTGCCTTATAGTGCATTGAAGGGTTATATTGCTACCGAGTACTGCGGGTAGGGATAAGATTTGTAGAAAACAGGTAGTAGCTTCTCGGTACATACTAGCAGCAAGGTTCAGTATTACACTGATGTTCGAAGAGTTTGTGTGGCTCGTTCGTACGATTGAGCAGTTTTAGTAAATTTAAAAATATAAAATATACAAGAATAAGATATTAAATATTTGTCAAGATTCCATTTGAAGAATTGGAGAGTTGTTGAAGCGGAACGAGAACATCTGATATTCGTAGGTTTTGTCTGTAATACATTTCTGTTTGATCAATTGTACACGTATAATATTTCTTAAGTCATCTACAATTAGTAGATTCAATTTCAATGTCTTTTTCTTTTAAATAGGTTTAAAGGCGCAATAAATTACAATTAAAATGGATACAATGATTCCTACAATCAACTTCCGATATTTGATGGAACATAATACAGAATCTTCAGAAGATGAAGAATTACTGGCTGTTCCTTCGACATTGTCAGATGATTCAAATCCGTCGGTTCATTCAATATCGGCGGATGAGTTAGCCGTACCTTCAACATCCATGGTACTTCCAGAAATTATGGTTGTTATACCATCCCCTGAACCTTCAGCAAGGGTGATTGATTTAACATCACCGATACCGTCGACGTCGACAATGCCACAGATATTCTCGATAGAAATGCCGCGTGACGTTCAAGAAAATTATGCTGATTTTCGTTTTGAAGCAGTAAGACGTTCGAGTTTTCGAAATTGGCCTGTATCTTTCATTGACCCTGTCAGTCTTGCAGCTGCAGGATTCTACTATACAGGCGAGACGGATATCGTAAGGTGCTTTGAATGTCAATTGTTGGCAAGTCAGTGGTCTGTGGGTGATATTCCCATGCAAATTCATGAGATGCGTTCTCCAGAGTGCAGATTTATCCGCAATGAACATTGTAATAATGTACCAATGGGAGCAGATCCAGCTAAAGTTCTACGGACAAGACGAAGAAATAGAAATATATCTTGTCCTTATGGTTTACATTATCAGGAGTCATTTGATTTTAATGACCATCGATTTTCACGAAACCCGACGGCATATGATCTCAGCCGTTTGGGACTAAAAGATGATATGAAAGCAGCAATATTGGAATACGCTACTTACGAATCCAGATTAAATTCATTCGCAAAATGGCCTACATATATGACACAGACAAGTGAAGAATTAGCCCATGCAGGCTTCTTCTACACCGGAATAAATGATTTCACTACCTGTTACCATTGTGGAATTACAATAGGAAATTGGAGATCGGAAGAGGATCCATGGGAGAGACATATGATTTCGTCTCCCAGCTGTGGTCATTTTTTACCAGTACGGGGCTGGGAATATGTCAATAATGTAACAGGCCAGGAGTTATATGAAACTTCTGCGGAAGTAAGTACAAAAACTTAAAGCCTGAACCATATGTATAATTAATAATTAGAATATATACTTATGTACATTATATTTATTTCAGGCACCAATTGAAATTACAGATGAGAGTCCTGAGAGATCCAATAGTGAAAATGATACTAATGAAATAGCTCTCGCTGAGAAAGTAGGTAAGTAATAAAAATAAAAACACAGATTCGTTAATTTGTCTGAAATCCGTATACATATAATAAATTCTATTATATATTGTATTTAAATATACTGTTTACTATTTTAGCTGCTCTGGAGCAAGAAAATCGAGCATTGAAAGATGCTCGTTCGTGTAAAGTTTGCACGGAACGACAAGCGACTATTACGTTCCTACCTTGTGGACATCTAGCTACTTGTCAGTACTGTTCGCCAGCATTCACAACGTGCATCATTTGCCGAAGAGAAGTCAAGGCCGTTACCCGTACATTTTTGGCGTAATGCATACACATGTAAAAATTAGCTTATTCATATCTCTTATATAAATATACTTTATAATTGTTTAACAATGACATACACACATTAAGATGTATGGTATCATGTATCGATTAAATTAAGTGTACAAACAGAAACATAATATTAAACTAATCAAATACATTTTTTCTCTATTTTTTTGGCTTTTTTGCGGTTGCGGAAATTTATATATATATATATATATATATATATATATATAATTTCAAATCATAAGAATCATAGCTTACTTTTTCTTTTATTTATACTTTCACTGTTTATGCATCGCTTATAATATTCTCTATTTAAAAATAGCTACCGCAAGAAAGAGATCAAAGACAAAAACATTTAATACTGAAGGACCTTTATTGTTAAAGGTTTAGAGAAATGCATCCTTCCAGTCTTCCCAGTTGTGTCCTTCAGCTTTCAGCAGATTCGTTTGGTACCATCTTGCTGCTGTTTTCTCTAAATACTTTTTTAAACCTTTTACTTTCTCCTCATCACTTTTTATTTATATTTACTGCATTCTTCTTCATACTCTGATATCCAGCCTGTGGCTTCTTGAGTTCCATCAATTTGTTTTATACTAAAGTTTATTTCTTCTCTTTCACGCTTATCTCGTTTTTGGAGAGTTTCTAGAAGTCTTTCCATGTCCAGACTGGACTTCTCGGTTTCCGTCTTTATTTTCCTTGTGGGGGTAATTTCTGCTTCGTCTAGGAACATGTCTTGGAATACGAAGTTTAAGTCTGTATCGATATAAAGCGCTGCTGTCTCGTCATCCATCGTGAGTTTAACATTTCTATACTGGCCTACCTTGGTTAGACTGTTTGCGGACTTCTTCACTGTTGCTGAACGGAATAATTGCTGATGGTAGCTTTTCGCTTGATATTCCGTGGAAAAATGTAGTATACTTCGTCTTCTGGTCTTCTTATGGATTCTATGCTCTCTAGCTTCTCCCCTTTCGCGTTCTCGTTCATGACGATACGTAAGTTAACTTTCAGCGGCATGGCGTAGCGAAAATCGATTTATAAGGTTCAATTCTAGGATAATTCAGGGATCGATTCTGAAAATCGAGTTTATTGTGAAAATACTTAAATGAAATACAAGAGTAAACAACAATTAATAATTAACAACAATCAATAACAGTAATAATTAAATAAACAACAACCAATTAATAACAGTAAACAATAAATACGAAGTTCTGTGCAATGTCTTCCTGAAAATCGATTTTCAACGACCTGAGCTACCGTTCTTTCTCCGTCAGTCTTCAATGTTTTAAATAATTACTCTTTCTTCTGTGATCTTGTCTATCTCCGATGTTGATCTCTGTCCGTCCGTTTGGGAAATGCGTGTCTCTGAAAATGGCTCTCCGTAAAACAAGGAAAGCCGCTCTGTCCGTGAAACAAAAGAAGTCGTGCTGTCCGTAAAACAGAGAAAGTCCCCTTGTTTATCCGCATTTGAACTCTTAGAGAGTTTACATATATATAACACATAATTTAATAATATATTTACTTCTTGTTCGAGAAATATAGGCACGTATTGACCTAATCCGTAATGTTTTAGTAAAACAAACATCTTTGCTTCTTCTGAATTTAAAATTGCTCCTCTTGGAGGTGTCCTGTAACGTGGTGGTGTTGGTGTATTTTCTCCAGATACATTTTCATCATTCATATTTGGAGGACTATTTTGTTGGCGCAATGGACTACATTCAGGCACATATTCAAGAGTAGTATCAAGATCTTCTTTGTGTTGAATATTTCAATCTTGTAGCCGAATGGAATACAGTCTTATCTTTGCAAACAATACAGTTAAAATAAAATATCATAATTATTTTGTATATAATATAGAGTAGTAACTAACATACCTCTGCAAAGGTAGTTCGCTTACATTTTTTCTACTTTTTGAACAAGTTAGCATTACTACGCCTTCATCTTCATTTACAAATAATAGTTTATCTTTTATTTCATCTTCTATATTCAAATTAATTTCCTCATTATGTTTATTTTGTATAAAATATATATTTGGAGAAGTAGGTAACAGTTCGATCAGATTGCAAGTCAAGGTGAGTGAAATTAAACTATTCTGAACACTTTCTGAATGATTTGTCTTTAAAGCTAATGCATAAGGTATTAAAAGTTCTTTGCTTTAACATTCTCTATTGTGTCAGAAGCTTCAACTTTAAGAGTAATAGTTCTCCCTGTTAAGGTCTTAACGAAGACCTGCGTGTTCCTAGATCTGGGCAACTGTACAATAAGGCAAAAAGAATATATTAATGTGCAATATCGTGAAAAAACGTGCTGAGGTAGTAAATCCTAAAATAAACATTTTTTAAATATTTTTTTAACTTATAGAAACATTAATCATCTCAAATTTTGTTAAACAAAATGATGGCATCACAGCAGACTATCGGTTATTTGAAAACTCATCTAATATTTTTTTGCATAAATATGGAAGAAACAGCTGTTATACTTATATATATTGAAACATTTTATAGAACAGTGTGGATAGTTGCACACAAGACAATCTAAATTTATTTGATAAAACAGTATACAAAAGCATTCGAAGGACAATTCACAATAGAGAATGTCAAACAATGTACAACACGCGCGTATACACATATTTCTCAAATTATATATTCTATATTCCCTACAATGAAACATTGCAGTTAGGTATTACGGCCGCGTTTGGTGGGAAATAATGATTTTCTTGTGGATTTGTGTGGGTTATAGAATTCTGATAGGAGACTGCGAAAAAAATGAAAAGAAAAAAGAGGAAGATAAAAGGCGAACAATACTTGATGTATCCCCTTCTATTTCTAATGGATATGAGGAGTATGGTGTAATAGATACTGAAGTGCACTCAAGTATGTTCAACCCGTAACGTTTATTACGCTTGATAACAATGAATAACAATTAACAGTTAACAACAGTTGATACATAACGACGATCAACAACAGCGACGATTGACCGTGTCACGTCCCGCGCTCCGCACGTGCCGTAACGAAGACGGAATATGTACAATACAAAAGGAAGAATTTAAATCAGAAAATAAATATTAATTAATGAATTAAACGAGTCGCGATCCAATCGAGTAAACCAGGAAATAAGAATAACTACAAAAGGAAAATAATTGAAACACCAGGAATAAATGTGTATATAAATATATTTTTATCAACGCAGCAACAACTTGGAGAGTTACATATAAATATAAACATATATGCCAAACACATAACAATTTAGTAAATATTAGAAATAAAACTTTTAATACTATGTAACAAATTACAAATATATATGTATATATGATATCAAATGGTTAACAGTCTAATGAATACATAACCTAAAATACACAATACTACACTATTAAAGAACTTATATAAAAATCACATTGATGGAAATATGTATATGTGTGCGTATTCTATACTATTAAATCAAATTAACAATCTGGTAAACATAAAATACATAATCAAAACTCGTGATCATTCTAGTAAGGAATTACATATGAAAACTATACTACGAAACATGCATGTATATATATATATATATATATATATATATATATATATATATATATATATATGTCGGGGTGAGGTTGGAATTTTGGGCGCGTGACAATTCTTCACGTGAGTTATCCATTGTTTAACACAACTAAGATTATATTTTCACGTATACACAAGTCTATTACAAAGATTAACAAATAGTAAGTCTAGTGAATAATAAACTTAACAAATAATGAAGTTAGCGAAAAATATATTGAACGAATAATAAACTAAACAAATAATAAAGTTAGTGGATAATAAGTTGAACTGTTAGTAAGTCTAACAAATAATAAAGCTAATGAATAATACGTTTAACGGATAGTAAGTTCAATGAATAATATGGTTTACAAACAATAAGTTAATAATCGTTATAAACAATAATTTGAGTTCAAACGAATCCACGATCAACGGGATGACTCCTTACTAAGCGTAGACTGATCTTAAGCACAGAAACACGACGTGTCACTCTCTAAAGCAGTCATAAGACGAATGCCAGTCTCGTGGAGATTTTTCTCCCTGTACGATTGCATTTTGTTTTCTATACCCGTTTGGAAGCATCGAGAAGGTTCCAAACGCCGTTGCTAGGCACACTCGTTGGAAGCATCGAGAAAGTTCCAAACGCCGTTGCTAGGCAGTTTCTGCCTGGAGTTTTGATTAGTAATACAATGTATGTCCCATTGCATCGGCACATCCGAGGCAACATCACACGTGGCTAGGCCCGCTCTCGAGGTCGCATGCCGCCACAACCACATTTCTCGGAGAACACATACAACCACTCCAGACCTCCGTTAGATAAAACATCCATCCTGTGACCGTGGCTACGTTCGGCGACCAATTGTCGCCTCGAACCCAATCTTGATATCACAAATCTCGAACAATTACAGCTATGATAAAATCCAGGCTAGACTACTAGAAGATGTTCCCAAAGTTTCCAAGGAACGGCTTCGGCTTTCCTTTCATCTCCGACACGGCCATTCTGACTGTCACACGTCCTCGTGTGTAGCTAAAATACAGAGTTTTTTTTTTTAACATTAGACTCGTTGTAACCAATATTATCTACCATTCAGTTAAATGTTCCAAATAAGTCAAGGGTCCAGTTTGACAGCAAGATTCCGTTCGAAGGTTTAACAAACAAAGATATGAAAGAGAACTCAAATTGGTAGTGTCATAGTTTGTATTTCGAAGTGCTAGTTGCATTCTGTGAGTCACCAGTCAGACCGCAACGACACGACAGATCATTTTCGATTCCGCACACGGGTGAATCTCAGATTGTTGGATCGTGTTACCACATTGGGCGTATTACGAAAGCGCAGAACATCTCACTGGACATATTACAAAAGCGCAGAACATCTCACTGGACGTATTACGAACGCGCAGAGCACCACACTGGGTGTATTACTAAAGCGCAGAGGGTCACAGTGGACGTATTACGAACGCGCAGAGAGTCACAGTGGACGTATTACGAACGCGCAGAGAGTCACAGTGGACGTATTACGAACGCGCAGAGAGTCACAGTGGGCGTATTACGAACGCGCAGAGCATCTCACTGGACGTATTACGAACGCGCACAGCACCACACTGGGTGTATTACTAAGGCGCAGAGGGTCACAGTGGACGTATTACGAACGCGCAGAGCATCTCACTGGACGTATTACGAACGCGCACAGCACCACACTGGGTGTATTACTAAGGCGCAGAGGGTCACAGTGGACGTATTACGAACGCGCAGAGCATCTCACTGGACGTATTACGAACGCGCACAGCACCACACTGGGTGTATTACTAAGGCGCAGAGGGTCACAGTGGACGCATTACGAACGCGCAGAGCACCACACTGGGTGTACGACCACGACGTGGTATTAATGATCCTCTGAGGTCCGTGTACTCGCATCGTTATTATCACCATCGCTGTCATCGTCGCAGACGTCCAACTCATCAGGAACGCAACTATTTGGCATTTTTCTTAGTTTGTCATGTCTGTCCTTGTATGTCCGTTTACCGTCTAAGGTCTTTAATGTATATCGGTCCCCTTCCAAAATCTCTGCTATCACGAATGGACCCCTGAATTTCGGGTCCAACTTCGTTTGGTTCCTTTCCTCATTTTTTCGTAACACAAAGTCACCAAGGTTAAACCTAACTATCTTGGCTTTCGTTTTGTCGAACCTGTCTTTATCATAGCTAGCGCAAATCTCCATGTTCCGTATCGCCTGTTGTCTTACACTGGAGATGTCTACTTCCTTTTCCTCGACACTATCAGACAACGTTAAACCGTAGGGCCTTGCTGCCTTGCCAATTAATAACTCCAGAGGACTTGATTTAGTTACACGATTGGTGGTGCAATTCAAGGCTAACTGTATCTCGCCAATCGCGTCTTGCCACGTTCGCCCGGTCGTTTCTACCGTCGAAAACACATTTTTTAGGGTGCTCATAGTACGCTCTACTTGTCCATTGGCCCTACTAGCACCGGTTGCTATTAAGTGGAGTTTAATGTGCCTATCTTGACAGAAACTTTGGAAATCTTTACCCGTAAAGCATCTCCCCTGGTCCGCTATTACCCGGCAGGGGTTACCGAATAAAAATATAGCGGACTTAAGCGCTTTAATGGTATTTAGGGAGTCTATCTTACGGGTATGGTGCAAATATACGAACTTGGTGAAGGCGTCGACCAGCACAACGACATATTCCTTCGAGTCGCTTTTACCACTTAGTTTTCCCGTGATGTCCATGTGAACCGTGTGCCAAGGTATGCTGGTCTTAGGTATGGGATGTAGTTCGGCTTTTATAAGGGTATCTAATACGATGTTCAATCGTTCTAGGGCTTGATCTACCGAGTCAGCGATAATTAAGACGTCATCCAAGTAAACTACGACATATGAATAAGCAAGGTCGCCTAAGGCTTTGAAAATGGCTCTCTGGAAAACGGCTGGTGCATTTTTCAACCCAAACGGCATCGTTACATATTCGTACTGACCGTCGGGGGTGACGAACGCTGTATATTCAGTGGAGTTAGGGTGAATAGGGATCTGATGGAATCCACTGGCCATGTCCAAGCTAATGAAGTATCTCGCACTCTGCAATCTCACGATTTGATCAGCAATAAGGGGTAAGGGATACCGATCCGCGACCGTGTTTTTATTTAGCGCCCGGAAATCTACGCGCAATCTGTCCGATCCGTCCTTCTTCTTCACGAGTAACATGGGGCTCGCGAACGGCGAATTACTAGGTTTTACAATTTTTGCCCTAATCATTTCACTTATCCGTTCGCGCACTATTCTCCGCTCTTCCCCGCTAAGTCTGTAAGGACTTCTCTGTACGGTGACATTAGGGTCAATCAACCGAATTTCTAACTGGCCCGTACTCACACGCGTCCGCGGGAAACCCGTAATAAATGACTCTTTGAATTTTTCGAGAACAGAGATCAATCGATCTTTGTCGTTACCAACTACATCAGTGTTGATCTCGTTAATGTTGACCGCATCTTCCGCGACTATGCTACAGGCGTTAACCATTTTTGTCTTGCAAATATCGACGCTATTTCGTGTAATATTCACGTCAAAACCTTGGCTCAAAATTTCACGACCAATCATGATATCGTATTTTAAGTAGCTATCGGCAAGGACATGAAAAGTCATCTCCAGTGTAAAACCGTTAATACATACAGTGGACAAGATCTGAAATGTACTGTTAACACAAGTATTTCCTATACCTCGCATTACTACTACATCAGTCGTTTGTTTTGCCAGAAAATTTCGAAGATATAGATTTTTTAATCAACGAGCATTCGGCTCCGGAATCGAAACAAAATGGGTACGACTCACCCAGATGACTTAAACTACCAGCTGGAGACTCCACCATGCAGGAGTCGACTCGTCGTTCGTTCTTGGAGCCGGGTTTTCTGTGCTGCAGTAGCGGACAATCAGGTGCGATATGGCCCTCCGCCTTACACTTGAAGCAAACCACCTGGGGCGATGTTGCCGGTCGTCTTCCTTCCGGGCGTTGTGTATTTCCTCGCTGCTCTTTCTGTATCCTACTGCGGCACTCCGCTATTCTGTGTCCGTGTTTACCACAGTAGAGGCACTTCACGTGGTGGGCCGACGGCTTGTGTCTTTTGGTTTCAGGGCCCGTGGAGGTGTCGCTCGTCGAAAATACGGGCCTCTTCGCGAAAGCAGTAGCTCTCATTTCGTCTAAAAATTGGTCCTTGGTCTTGATATCTTTCATAGCTGCTATCTCTTCGATGCGCTGATCCCGTGAGCTCAGGTGACAAAGAACGGTAGCGTTGATTACTTCAGCCGTAGTGGCATTTTGCCACTTCGTCTCCAGCAGGGAACGGAGACAGATGGCGTACGCAGCCATGTTTTCGTCCTCTTGTGGTGGTTCCCTGAGCGTCTTCATTAGCGTCGAGGTTGCCGTATCTTTGCTACCAAAACGTGTAACGAAAAGTTTCCTAAACGTTGGCCAGGTAAGCCCTTCGCCGGTCACTACCTGCGTGAGCCAATGCGCTGCACGACCCTCTAGAGCACTATTTAAAACAGAAACTAGTGCACTGTCTTGCAGAGGATTACCCTTCATAAGCAGGTCCACAGTCGAGCACCATGCGGCTGGATCGGCGCCCGCGATCGCGGGGTTAAAACGTGGTAGCACGATGTTCTTAGGTTCCACACTTGACTTCGGCGCCAGCGTCTGACTTAACTCGCGCACGATGGCCGCACGTTCTTGCATTGGCATAATCGGCACTGATCCCACTTCTGATGTCGGGGTGAGATTGGAATTTTGGGCGCGTGGCAATTCTTCACGTGAGTTATCCATTGTTTAACACAACTAAGATTATATTTTCACGTATACACAAGTCTATTACAAAGATTAACAAATAATAAGTCTAGAGAATAATAAACTTAACAAATAATGAAGTTAGCGAAAAATATATTGAACGAATAATAAATTAAGCAAATAATAAAGTTAGTGGATAATAAGTTGAACGGTTAGTAAGTCTAACAGATAATAAAGCTAATGAATAATACGTTTAACGGATAGTAAGTTCAATGAATAATATGGTTTACAAACAATAAGTTAATAATCGTTATAAACAATAATTTGAGTTCAAACGAATCCACGATCAACGGGATGACTCCTTACTAAGCGTAGACTGATCTTAAGCACAGAAACACGACGTGTCCCTCTCTAAAGCAGTCATAAGACGAATGCCAGTCTCGTGGAGATTTTTCTCCCTGTACGATTGCATTTTGTTTTCTATACCCGTTTGGAAGCATCGAGAAGGTTCCAAACGCCGTTGCTAGGCACACTCGTTGGAAGCATCGAGAAAGTTCCAAACGCCGTTGCTAGGCAGTTTCTGCCTGGAGTTTTGATTACTAATACAATGTATGTCCCATTGCATCGGCACCTCCGAGGCAACATCACACGTGGCTAGGCCCGCTCTCGAGGTCGCATGCCGCCACAACCACATTTCTCGGAGAACACATACAACCACTCCAGACCTCCGTTAGATAAAACATCCATCCCGTGACCGTGGCTACGTTCGGCGACCAATTGTCGCCTCGAACCCAATCTTGATATCACAAATCTCGAACAATTACAGCTATGATAAAATCCGGGCTAGACTACTAGAAGATGTTCCCGAAATTTCCAAGGAACGGCTTCGGCTTTCCTTTCATCTCCGACATATATATATATATATATATATATATATATATATACATATATATATCCAAAACAATCAGTTAGACTAAATCAAAATTGAAGCAAGGAGCTCCAGGGCAAAGTTCGCTGAATTTACACATACACCAATAACGCACAACAGGGGAAATTCCCTTTCTCCCAGAAGCATGGTGACGAAGATGTGCCTCCAAAACCTCTACCGGAATTTCGTCGGCAAAATGAACTTTCACACAACGATCAGTGTCAATAGCTTCAACCAGAGGGGGTTCCCACTCCAACACGACGGTCTCTACATCGGAGAAACTCCCATCTGCAAGACTGTCAAAATTCAATTCCGACGGGAAATCCACGGGCTCCGGATCGATGTCGGAAAGATCCTCCGACCACCCTGATACTTGTGGTTCATCACAACGCCGCATGCGTTTGAGGGGTCTTTCCGAGTCGCCCACGGGTTCTTCGGAATTCCTCTTTCTCTTGTGCTGAAACGACACAACACCGCTTAAATAGAACAAAACAGGACGAATTAAACGGACAAAAAAAAAAAAACAAGATAAAATACGCACCATGGAAATCTGCGTGAGAACCTCCGATAGAAACGCCTCCACAAACATTGTTCGAACGTCAATCACCGAAGCCTAATGAAACAACACAAAAAAAGGAAAAGAGATCAAAATCACGAAAACAACCATAATATGCAAATATCCACTCGAACCAAACTTACGTAAAATAACTCGAAGGAGGAGGACCTCGTTTTGGGAGAACAGCGGACTACGCGTGTTGCCCGAGCAAATGTCGATATAATAATGAGACTCCAGCCACCGGCCCTTCCACACGCCAAAGAACAAAAATTATTCGCACAGTACTCACATAAAAATTCTCGAGAAAAGACTAGATCAGCATGGACCCCTTCAAGTCTCCTAGACGCTACCTCAGCAGAAAATAGGACCGATGGGAATCTGGAAGTTAAAAGACAAGATAACGAAGCAAAGGAGACATCAACGATTACAGAATTCACATTCTCTCACGTACGATCTCAGGAAACCCAAAACTGCAACGTCCCGATTCCCACGGAAGCATACCCCCAGTGGACCACCACCCCGTGGGGGATGGCATTATAAATAAGCGTAGCAACATAGAGCAAGATCCTCATTCCAGTATTTTGTCGCTAATTGTACGTTAGATTCTCATTCCAGTATTTTGTCGCTAATTGTACGTTACGTTTCGGCTTATTATTTTGTTGTCAACTCTCATTCCATTGTAATTTCTTACGGCGTAAGCTCATCATAACGTTCATCAACACTTAGCGTTTCGACGGTCTTTAGCCATTCATTATAAAATAAAGAAAAAGAGGGAGAGTCGCGAGCGAGTTAGAGATTCTTAAAGTCCTCATTTTCGTTGTTAAAATAAAATTGCGATATTAATCCGGTTAGATATTTGTAAGTGCTTATCAAAATAAATAAATAAATAAATAAATAAAGTAGAAATTCGATAAAAGGTTATACCCGAGTTGAATAATTAAACCTCCAACGACCATTACAAGGTGATGGCCCCTGACGCAACCTACTTTACAAGGTAAGAACTCAATTTTGTAAAATTTTCTTCTACTCTGACAATTTCGGCACATCCGGGAACTGAATCCAGTCTACTTATCACCAATTATTAAAATATATATATATATATATATATATGTGAATAGCTACTTAAGCGATTCGATCCGTTCAACGAGGACAAATATCCATTGCATACAACTTTAATCCTCTCCCGTACCAGTATCCCTGCGCATAGCAGGTTAGCAGAAACGTGGAAACTAATTATCAGTAGCCTGAATATTAATTAACGCTACCGAGCGAATAATCAATTAATAAACAATCGAAAGAAATTTCTCCAATCGAAATAGTCCTTAGACTATTTCTGGTGGCAGCAACTACCGTATAAATCGAGCTAAATTGAATTAAAATAAATTAAAACAACACAAAAAACAAATAAAAATTAAAATAAATAAATAAAAAAAAATCTTGCGAATTCAACGGTTTAAAATTAATTCAATCAAACAAGAACGTAACAACCGATAGCTGACTCGTTTTCTTTCACCCTACGCGCTTCGCGACTCGCGGTAAAATGTCCGTTTTTTTCTCAGATCGAAATGATTCTTCCCTTCGTTGCCCATCGACATCCCCACTAGAGTGTATTCATTAGATGTGTCGCCGCGGCTGGCACGAGTATGCTCCTCCGAGAAATTCGGCGGAAGGAGCGCGAAGATGTCGATGACGGATTGAGCACGTCGTGTTGCGCTTTAACGACGTAGCGCTTTGTTTCACGAAGCCGTTGGAAAGCTCCGTGATCCGTGGCGCTACAGTACCCCTTACCAGTGATAACTCTACATAATTAAAAGAATATATAAGTATTACAAAGCGGTGTGGACGTTCGCCGGTTCCTAACGCTTATCCGAAACCTGCCTGAAGGCGATCGGGAAATCGGACAGTTCGCCCAGACCGCGTAACGTATCTATTCCTGGTATTTTCTTCGTTCGTCGTTTTGTTATTGGGGTCCACACCGCTTTCGTCGCGAACATTCGTTTGCTCTACCGAAATTAGCACGTTGCGAGTCTCGGCGGTTCCTTGCTCGATGTCTTCGGGAATGACGAACGCGGGCTTCAACCGATCTACGGAAACCGTTACGTCGCGATTATTTATTTTTACCGTATATGTCTCATCCCCTCTCTGTATAACATTATACGTCCATCTTACGGCGGATGTAATGGTCCTCCAATCGCGCCACGGCGCATGAATACATATGGCGACGTCTCTAATTCTCTGAAAATGAAAGTTTTCTTTTCGCCATGACGCGTAACCGGGTGTGGTCTCACCCTCTCCATACGTTCTCTTAGCCGATTCGCGTATTCCGAGTTGGCCCGTTGACTAGTTGGCAAAAAGAATTCCGACGGCAGACGTATGCCGGTGCCGTAAATCATTTCGGCCGCGTTGCGTTTAGGTCCTCCATTATCGCGGTTCTGATACCTAATAAGACGATTGGCAGAATTCCGACCCAGTTGCACGTGTCGTGGTATTTAATCGCCGCCTTTAGTTGTCTGTGTCGGCGTTCTACCATCCCGATAGACGCTGGATGGTAGGCCGTTGTACGCAGATGTTTGACGCCGAGCAACCGGCATAATTCCTCGAATAAACGCGATTCGAATTGACGTCCTGGATCAGAAGTAATTTTCAAAGGTACGCCGAAACGAGATGTCCAGGTAGAAAGGAGGGCCGAAGCCATATCGGCGATAGGAATGGCATTGGGCCAACGCGGAAAACGATCGATATACGTTAGAGAATACCCTTATCCTTGCGAATATTGCATGGCGATGATGACTAAGTGTATATGCTCGAACCGGCCTGCTAACGTTCCGGCAGGCGAGAATACGTGTCTGGTGACTTTATTGCGCTGACACGGTATGCATTGTCGTGTCCACGTTCGGCGATCTTTATTTATGGACGGCCAGACGAAGCCAATTTTCGCGTGGCACGCATCCCCGGATGTGAAATTCCATGTAGTGATTGGAATACGATGCGCCGTAACGGTTCCGGTACGTACGGTCGCACGGTCTCGGCTGTAATACCGCAATATAACTCGACGTCGTGATCGGGAAATCGTACCTTTTTCAAATGCAGCGCGCTCGATCCAGTGTTGATAATTTCGCGCAGCTCGCTATGCAGCTTCCCTTGCGCTGCAGCTAGCTTGTGGTGGTCTACAGGTTTCCCGATCGCTTCGATGCGAGATAGAGTATCGGCTACGTTGTTCTCTACCCCTTTTATATGTCGGATATCCGTCGTAAACTGTCCGACGTAGTCCAGATGTCGGAACTCTCTTGGCGAACACTTACCGGGGTTCTGCTTGGACGCGTAAATAAGGGGTTTGTGATATAATTGTGATCGTGAATTTTCTACCTTCGACGGCATGTCGGAAGCGTTTAACCGCGTAGTACATCTCCAGCAATTCCCGATCATACGCGCTGTATTTCCGTTGCGCGGGGCATAGCATTTGTGTCATAAAGCAAAGTGGTTGCCAACAATCGTTGACGCGCTGCTGAAATACCGCACCAATAGCGTAGTCGGATGCGTTCACCGCGAGGCTAAGGGGCGCGCCGGGGATCAGGTGCGCTAACATTGTCGCGTCGGCCAAGACGCGTTTCGACTCGCGGAAGCTTTTTTCGGCGTGCTCGGACCACTCAATAGACGCGTTGCGCTTCGTTGTGCCTTTCAATATATCGTTGCGTGGTCGGAGAGTGTGCGCGGCCCTCGGTATGAAACGTCTGTAAAAGTTAATCATACCGAGGAATCTTCGAAGATATTTAACGGTCGCGGGTAGCGGCACTTTTGCGATGGCGTCCACGCGTTCAGCCAGCGGCTCTATTTCTTCGGCCGTTACAGTATAACCTAGGAATTGAATTTCGCGGACGCCGAATTCGCACTTCGCGGTATTAATAACGACCCCGTAGTCGTTGAGGCGTTGAAACAGGACCCGCAAGTATTCGCGGTGTTGCACGTCATTCTCGGAAGCTACGAGGAAATCGTCTATGTATGCGTAGACGAAATCAAGGCCTCGTACGATTTCGTCTACGAATCTCTGACACGTTTGCGCGGCGTTCCGAAACCCGAACATCATGTTGGTCGCTTCGAACAGACCGAACGGTGTCGTTATGGCTGTTTTCTCGACGTCTTCCGGCGCGATCGGAATTTGATGATAAGCGCGAACGTGGTCGATTTTGGAGAAAATGCGCTTACCATGTAAGTTCTGTGCGAAATCCTCTATGTGCGGCGGTGTATATCTGTCCGGGATGCTGCGGGCGTTCAACGCCCGGTATTCGCCGCACGGTCGAATCCCTCCGTCCTTTTCTGAAACGACGTGCAAGGATGATGCCCATGGGCTTCTCGATGGCTGCATCACGCCTTGCTCAATCATGACTTCGAACTCCGTCTTAACCTGTTTAAGACGGTCACGTGCGAGTCGGCGGGGTTTGCTGTGGACAGGCGGGCCTGGTGTGATTTCGATGTGATGTACCACACCGTGAACAGTTTTCTCTCGCCCGAAAGCCGGTGGGTGGGTTAGTTCCGGAAATTCAGAGAGGAGTCGGTGATACGTCGATTCTCCGATAATTGTCTTGGTCGACGCCGTCGCGGGCGTGTATCCTCTCGTTGACCGGTTCGAAGTAGAATCTATAAGGCGTTTATTCCTCGCGTCCACCCATAATTCGTAGTGACTGAGGAAATCCACTACGATGATGGGTGTTTCGACGTCCGCTATACAGAAACGCCATTTCATCGCTCGACGCAATGCCAAGTCGAGAGACACTAGAGTGGTGTCGTAGGTCGCGATGCGTGACCCGTTAGACGCGAACAATTCGTACTTTGTTGAACTTTGTTCGCGGGCCCGTGTATTTTGTTGCGCGGAAATACACATACGTCGGCGCCGGTGTCCACTAGGAAGGAGGTTTTTGAGTTCCTGTCCCTCACGAATATGCGGCGGGATGTTAGGCCGTCGTGACTTGTCGCGTTTACAGACGGCCGGTCTCGTTTCTCTGCCTCCATGTACAAGGTTGGCGGCACTTCTTCGCGCGCGCTCGGAACGTCGCGTGGTAGTAACAATGACCGGAGTCCTGTTACACATCTCTCGGGCGCGGTCCGTACCGTCTCGTGTTTGGACGCTGGTAGGGGCGCCGGTCGAGGCGCAGTGCCTCGATTTGTGCCTCTATTCTGGAGAACCTGTAATCTGACGATTCCGTGGGGGGCGATCTCGCTGTTCGCCTCCCGCTCGATCGGTCTTGATGACGGCGACCTTCTGTCTTCTTAACAAATGTGTCTCGTAGATTCGATCGGCTAGTCTTCTTAGGTGTTGGTGGAATTGGATCGGCTTTTGGTCGCCCATCACTTCGAAGGTCAGCAGCCTGCGTTACATCGTGCTGGGTGTATCAGCCAACTCTCGATGATCTCGTTTTTTTACTTATGGTATTGTTCCGCCTTGGTATCCTCCTCTTCACGTCCTCGATATGCAATAGATACCGGCCGCCGAGGCACCTGGCGAGGGTCACGAACTTTCGTTTGTCGTCCGTAAGATCCATGTCCTCGAATTGCATTTCCAGAAGCGTGAAGCACGCCGTGACCTCCGAGGGCTGCAGCGGGGCCATGCTGATTACTGGGTGGACTCGTTGTGCGCCGTTCGCGGTCCCGTCGGTATTTGCCATCGCACAGCAGTTTAAATTCGCGCCGTTTAGAGTCTCAGGTCAATATCACAGTCACCTCTTTAACATTAACTCACGTCAGGGTCACCAATTGAGGTGTATGGTGTAATAGGTACTGAAGTGCACTCGGGTATGTTCAACCAATAACATTTATTAAACTTGATAACAATGAATAACAATTAACAGTTAACAACAGTTGATACTTAACGACGATCAACAACAGCGACGATTGATCGATAGCTGACTCGTTTTCTTTCACCCTTCGCGCTTCGCGGCTCGCGGTAAAATGTCCGTTTTTTTCTCAGATCGAAATGATTCTTCCCTTCGTTGCCCATTCACATCCCCACTAGCGTGTATTCATTAGATGTGTCGCCGCGGCTGGCACGAGTATGCTCCTCGGAGAAATTCGGCGGAAGGAGCGCGAAGATGTCGATGACGGATTGGGCACGTCGTGTTGCGCTTTAACTGCGTAGCGCTTTGTTTCACGAAGCCGCATTTAGCACTTACGAATAAAAATATAGCGGAGCTATATAAGCGCTTTAATGGTATTAACGAAGTCTATCCTACGGGTATGGTGCAAATATACGAATTTGGTGAAGGCGTCGACCAACACAGTGACATATTCCTTCGAGTCGCTTTTACCGCGTAGTATGCCCGTTATATCCATATAAACCCTGTGACAAGGTATGCTGGTATTGGGCATGGGATGTATTTCGGCTTGTGTCTTGCCTGAGCTAGCCTTTGAAACTCGACAAGCATGACAGTTCTCAACGAATTTGCGAAAGTATTTCGCCATTCCTTCTAAAAAGTAATACTAGTACAGTTTCTCGAGCGTTTTATCCCATCCTAAGTGCATAATCGACTGGTGTACATAGTTGTTCACTTACCACCTAAAACCTCTTGGGACAATGGGCAAGCAGAGAGTTCTGCCTTTTCGTTGTAGTTTACGGTAAAGGGTACCGGATCGCAGTTCACACGTATTCGCGATATCATCTGCAAGCTCATCGTTCCGCAACTTATCGACGATTTCCGTAATTTGGGGATCGCGACGTTGCTCCGCCAAGAGCCAATCTTCGGAGATTTCGGCCAGATTGATTTCTTTTTCGGCAATTTTGTGGATCGTACGGTGATCCGAGTCAACGGGGTTCCGCGAAAAGGAACCGACGTGAGCCATTCGCTTGCCTTCCCGATACATAATGTCAAAGGTAAAAGTTTGTAGGTAAGCCCACCACCTGTAAACCCTGTCATTTAAATGCATCTTATTACTGGATGCCCTCAAGGAATTGCAGTTGATTTCGTCGACATTGACGAAAACTAATCGTTATTTCCTTCCCGTTTGAGATATTTCTACGTTCTAGCGCCGTTTTCACTTTATTTCACGCGCGGAATGTAATGCACGCTCGTTTCACCGTCGACACAAGCCCAACAGCTCGCAAGTATCGATGATTTCGTCGATTTTGCAGAAAACTATGAGTCATTTCCTTCCCGCTTGAAATATTTCGGCGTTTAGGCGATCTTTTCACTCCGTTTTACGCGCGTAATGTAATGCATGCAGGTTTCACCGTCGACACAAGCTCAACAGCTCGCAAATCACGATGAATTCGTCGATTTTGAAGAAAACTACCCGTCATTTCCTACATGTTTGAGATACTTCAACGTTTATGCTCCCTTTTCACTCCATTTAACGCACGAAATGTAATGCCCGCCCGTTTCAGCGTCGAAACAAGCCCAACAGCTCGCAAATGGAGCTGGATTTCGTCGATTTTGACGTAAATTAAGCGTTACTTTCTTCCCGTTTCAGATATTTCGACATTTAAGCGCTCCTTTCCCTCCATTTTACGCGCCGAATGTAATACCCGACCGTTTCTGCGTCGAAACAAGCCCAACAGCCCGGAAATCGCGATTACTTCGTCTATTCCCACGAAAGCTAATCGTTGTTTCCTTTCCGTTTGAGATATTTCGACGTTTAAGCGATCTTCTCACTCCGTTTTACGCGCCGAATTCAAGGCATGCATGTTTCACCGTCGGCACAAGCTCAACAGCTGGCAAATAGCGATGATTTAGTCTATTCCGACGACAACTAAGCGTTTGTTTCCTTCCCGGTTGAGATATTTCGACGTTTAAGCAATCGTTTCGCTCCATATTACGCACCGAATGTAGTGCAGGCAGGTTTCACAGTCGACACGAGCTCAACAGCTCGCAAACCGCGATGATTTCGTCGATTTTGCAGAAAACTAGGAGTCATTTCCTACCCGCTTGAGATATTTCGACGTTTAAGCGTCCTTATCACTCCATTTTAAGTGCAGAGTTTAATGTACGCCCGTTTCATCTTCGGAACGAGCCCAAAAGCTTGCAAATAGAGCCGGACATCGTCGATTGTATCGAAAATTGACCGTCATTTCCTTCGAGTTTGAGAAATTTCAAAGTTTATGCGCTCTTTTCACTACATTGTACGCGCTGAATTTAATGCACGCCCGTTTCACCGTCGACACAATCCTAACATCTCGCAAATAGCGATGATTTCGTCGATTTTGACGAAAACTATGCGTCATTTCCATCCCGTTAAAGATATTACAAGGTTTAAGCGCTCTTTTCACTACATTGTACGCGCTGAATTTAATGCACGCCCGTTTCACCGTCGACACAATCCTAACATCTCGCAAACAGCGATGATTTCGTCTATTTTGAAGAAAACTGAGCGTTGTTTGCATCCCGTTATAGATTTTTCAACGTTTAAGCGCTCTTTTGACTCTATTTACGCGCTAAATGTAATGCACTCCAGCTTCACCGTTGAAACCAGCCCAAGAGCTCGCAAATCGGAATGATTTCGTCGAAATTGTCGAAAATTAACGGTGATTTCCTTCCCGTTTCAGATATTTCGACGTTTATGAGCTCCTTTAACTCCATTTTACGCGACGAATGTAATGCACGCCTGTTTCACCGTCCAAGCAGGCTCAACATGTCGCTAATCTCGATGATTTCCTCGATTTTGACGAAAACTTTGAGTCATTTCCTTACCGTTGGAGATATATCGACGTTTATGCGCTCTGTTCACCCGAATTTACATGCTGAGAGAAATGCACGCCCGTTTCACCTTCGAAACCAGCCCAAGAGCTCGCAAATCACGATGATAACGTCGATATTGTCGAAAACTATGTGTCATTTCCATCCCGTTTGAGATATTTCGAAGTTCCAGCGCTCTTTTCACTCCATTTTACGTGCGGAAGGTAATGCACGCATCTTTCACCTTTGATACAAGCGCAACAGCTCGCAAATCGCGATGATTTCGTCGATTTTGGCGAAAACTAAGAGTTATTTCCTCCCCGTTTGATATATTTCGACGTTTAAGCGCTCTTTTCACACTATTTACGCGCGAAATGTAATGCTATTCCATTTTGCACGCCGAATGCTGTACACTCCTTTTTGAAATTCGGAACAAGCCCGTTACAACGTAAAATGCTATTGTCACGCCCCGCGCTCCGCACGTACGGTAACGAAAAACAGAAAGTCACAATATACAAACAACGCGAGTGACAATTCGAAAACCCGAAACAAACGCACGGTACAACGAAAATGGAAATACTTTAATAAAAGATTAATTAAACGTAATTATATATATAGAATTAGCATATGAGGGTAAATAACAAATAATAAAATAGAAATAGATATTCTAACGAAGTAGTAAATATAAAGAGTATAGCATAACCTATACCAACTAACAATCAACCTGGAACCAGAACAATTATATCCGACGACAGGAAAATATACTACAATTAATTAGCGAACATGGGATATGCAAATGCAAAACAAATTATTAAATAAAACCAACTAGTAAATCGAATAAGCAGGTAACATCCAGAAATTAAAATAATTATGTACCACATAATAGTAAAAGAGAATAAATGGAACAATAGGAAGATATATTTTAATCAACCAACAAGACAAAGGAGAAATTTATAAAATAATTGAATAAAACTAATTAATAAACTGAATTAATTGCGAAATCATCTGATGGATCCAAAATAAAAATAACAACATACGACATCATGGCGAAGAGGAAATAATTGGGAGAAAAGGGCAAGAATACATGTTATATTTTATTAACAAATACAAGAAATAAATGGATAAATAAAATAACTAAATAAACCTGTTAACAAACCAGGTGACTAGGAATGGTTAACATTTTAATTAAAAAATTATACATTACAAGTTATATATGTATGACATTGACTAGTGCAAATACGATAATTATAGAATTGGACAAGTAACCGTGGTAATTAGGTACTCGAGAAACTAATGACAATGATCCTAGGTTCAATAACGAATCCGCGGTCAACGGGATGATTGATGAATATGCTCGCAAAATCTAAGTCGGACTCTTTGTTGAAACGTAGAATATCCACCGAGCGTACAGACACTAAGTTATTCGCTAATACTGCCTCACGAGAGAATGACTTTCCGTCGCGATGATGCTGCAGAGGAAAACTATGATGGGGTGTGTCTAAGAGATCCTTGGATTCGTCGAGGATAGCCTTCGTTTAGTAGGTGAGGGAAATTGGCGTTGCTGCTAATTGGTCAATCTCCATATCGGTGGTTAGTAAAAGATGCTAGCCGCCCTCGAGGGAAAGTTGCTAGTGGGAGACGCCGTTCGTTGAAAAATAGGTCTCTCCTAACTTCCCGTAGCTGGAACAAAGACTGTTTGTCCGTCTGAACGACTTTAGCCAACTAAATCTTAAGATTTATATCAGGCCCTCAGGCTAGCCTAACATGTACTGCGAAGACGCATCGACATCTGGCAATCATCTTACTCGAAGAATAGGGTCTGCGTGTGGCGAGCCACGGGACAGAAACCGTTGGAATGTTTACTGTCGCGTGCCGTCACAAATATTTCTTTTAAGGACAGCTATAGAATTATGCAATACCTTTGTTATACAAACCCGTGACCGCGGTTACGTTCGGCGACTGGTTGTCGATTTTCTTGCTCCAGAGCAGCTAAAATAGTAATCAGTGTATTTAAATGTAATATATAATGGAATTTATTATATGTATACGGATTTCATACAAATTAACGAATATGTGTTTTCATTTTTATCACTTACCAATTTTCCCAACGAGAGTCATTTCATTAGTATCATTTTCACTAGTGGATCTCTCAGGATTCCCATTTGCAATTTGTATTGCTGCCTGAAATAAATATACTGTACATAAGTATGTATTGCAATTATTCATTATACACAATGTTATATATATTGTTCAGGGTATAAGTTTTTATACTTGCAGCTTCAGCAGTTTCATATAACTCCTGGCCTGTTACTTTATTAACATATTCCCAGCCTCGTACTGTTAATAAATAACAACAGCTGGGAGACGAAATTGCGTGCTGTTCCCATGGATCATCTTCTGCTCTCCAACTTCCTATACCAATTCCACAATGGTAACATGTAGTGCAATCATTTATTCCGGTCTAGTAGAAGCCTGCATGGGCTAATTCTTCAATTGTCTGTGTCATATATGTAGGCCATGTTGTGAACGAATTTAATCTGGATTCGTAGCTTCTTAACTCTTTTTAGTCCCAAACGGCTAAGTTCATATGCCGTCGGGTTTCTTGAATATCTTAAAAATCGATGGTCATTAAAATCAAATGCCTTCTGATATTGTAAACCATAAGGACAAGATATATTTCTATTTTTTCGTTTTGTCCGTCGAACTTTAGCAGGATCTGCTCCGATTGGTACATTATTACAATGTTCATTGCGGATAAATCTGCACTCTGGAGAACGCATCTCATGAATTTGCATGGGAATATCAACCACTGACCACTGACTTGCCACCAATTGACATTCAAAGCATCTAACGACATCAAAGTTTCTAGTATAATAGAATTCTGCAGCTGCAAGACTGACAGGGTCAATGAAAGACACAGGCCAATTTCGAAAACTTGAACGCCTTGCTGCTTCAAAACGAAAATCATCATAATATTCTTGAACGTCACGCGATGTGGATGGAACCGGCGGCATTTCTATCGAGAATATCGGTGGCATTGTCGACATCGACGGTATCGGTGATGTTAAATCAATCACCCTTGCTGAAGGTACAGGGGATGGTATATCAACCATAATTTCAGGAAGTACCATGGATGTTGAAGGTACGGCTAACTCAACCGCCGATATTGAATGAACCGACGGATTTGAATCATCTGACAATGTTGAAGGAACCGGCAGTAATTCTTCATCTTCTGTAGATTCTGCATCATGTTCCATGAAATATCGGAAGTTGATTGTAGGAATCATTGTATCCATTTTAATTGTAATTTATTGCGCCTTTAAACCTATTTAAAAGAAAAAGACATTGAAATTGAATCTACTAATTGTAGATGACTTAAGAAATATTATACGTGTACAATCGATCAAACAAAAACGTATTAGAGACAAAATTACGAATATCAGGTGTTCACGAGGTCGCCTAAGGCTTTGAAAATGGCTCTCTGGAAAACGGCTGGTGCATTAATTAATTAAATTAATTAATTCGGCTATTCTCTCACGTACTATTCTTCGCTCTTCCTCGCTAAGCCTGTAAGGGCTTCTTTGCGCGACGACGTTGGGATCAATCAGCCGTATTTCTAACTGGCCCCTACTTACGCGATTACGCGGGAAACCCGTAAAGAATGATTCTTTAAATTTTTCGAGAACAGAGATTAATCGATCTTTATTGTTACCAACTACATCAGTGTTGATCTCGTTAATGTTGACCGCATCTTCCGCAACTTTACCACAGGTGTTAATTATCTTTGTTTTACAAATAACGAGGTTATTCTGCGTGATATTTACGTCGAATCGTTGGCTTAAATTCTCGCGACCAATCATGATATCGTATTTTAAGTAATCATCAGCAAGGACATGAAAAATTATCTCCAATGTGAGACCATTAATGCAGACAGTGGACAAAAGACAGTGGAGTGAAGACGATTACCAAAAGCCGCCGTGGTTTCGCCCTTCAGTGGTGGTTCATTGAACATCCTCATTAGCGCTGAGGTTGCCGTCTCCGTGCCACCATAACGCGCAAGAAAATGTCCCGTAAATTTTATCCAAGTAAAACCACTGACCGGAACATGGATAAGCCACTGTGCTGCTGTACCCTCTAGAGCACGACTTATAGTGAGATATATCTCGTCGTCTTGTAGAGGTCTTTTTTCCATAATTACACTAACAGTCGCGCACCACGCAGCTGGGTCGGCACCCGCGATTTCGGGGTTAAAACGCGGTAGCGAAAATTTTTCGGGTTTTACACTCGGTTCCTGCTCCCTCGGTTTTAGCGCTATCGTCTAAATTAACTCGTGCATAAGGGCCATCTGCTCTTGTATCACTATAAGCGGTTCTGATCCCACTTCTGATGTCGGGTTAGGGTTAGAATTTTTGGCGCGTAACAACTCTTCGCGTGAATTAGCCATTGTTTTACACAGCCGAGATGATATTTACTCTCGCTCCATTTTACGCTCCGAATGAAATGCAAGACACTTTTACCGTCAAAACAAGCCTAACTGTTCGCAAATCGCGATTATTTCATCGATTATGACGGAAACTCACCGTCATTTCTTTTCCGTTTGAGATATTTCGACGTTTAAGAACTCTTTTCACTCCACTTCACGCGCCGAATTTAATGCATGCAGGTTTCACCGTCGACACAAGTCCAACAGCTAGCAAATCACGATGAATTCGTCGATTTTGAAGAAAACTACCCGTCATTATCTTCGCGTTTGAGATATTTCAACGTTTATGCGCTCTTTTCACTCCATTTAACGCACCAAATGTAAAGCCCGCCCGTTTCACCATCGACACAAGCCCAACAGCTCGCAAATCGCGTTATTTCGTTTATTCCGACGAAAACTAAGCATTGTTTCCTTGCCGTTTGAGACATTTCGATGTTTCAGCGCTCTTTTCATTCCATTTTACGCGCCGAATGCAATGCACTCCAGTGTCACCGTTATAACAAGCCCAACAGCTCGCAAGTAGCAATGATTTCGTCGATTTTGAAGAAATCGAAGCGTTATTTCTTCCCCGTTTGTGATATTTCGACGTTTATCCGCCCACTACGCTCCATTTCACGCGCCGAATGAAATGCACGACACTTTCACCGTCGAAACAAGCCCAACAGTTCGCAAATCGCGATGATTTCGTCGATTTTGACGAAAACTAAGTGTCATTTCCTTCGCGTTTGTCATATTTCGACGTTTAAGAGCTCAATTCATTCCACTAACGCGCGGAATGCAATGCACCCCAGTTTCACTGTCGACACAAGCCCAACAGCTCGCAAATCGCAATGATCTCGTTGATATTGTCGAAAATTAACCATCATTTCCCTCCCGTTTGAGATTTTTCAACGAATGAGCAGTCCTCTCACTCCATTTTACGCTGCTAATGAAATGCCCGACCGTTTCAGCGTAGAAAGAAGCCCAACAGCTAGCAAATCTCGATGATTTCGTCGATTTTGACGAAAATTAAGTGTCATTTCCTTCGCGTTTGTCATATTTCGACGTTTAAGAGCTCTTTTCACTACATTGTGAGCGCTGAATTTAATGCACTCTCGTTTCACTTTCGTCACAAGCCCAACATCTCGCAAGTAGAGATGATTTCGTCTATTTTGAAGAGAACTATGCGTTGTTTCCATCCCGTTTGAGATATTTCGACTTTTATGAGCGCCTCTTCTTCCATTTTACGCGCCGAATGTAATGCACTCTCGCTTCTCCGTCGACACTAGCCCAACAGTTCGCAAATCGCGATGATTTCGTCGATTTTGACGAAAACTAAGTGTCATTTCCTTCGCGTTTGTCATATTTCGACGTTTAAGAGCTCAATTCATTCCACTAACGCGCGGAATGCAATGCACCCCAGTTTCACTGTCGACACAAGCCCAACAGCTCGCAAATCGCAATGATCTCGTTGATATTGTCGAAAATTAACCATCATTTCCCTCCCGTTTGAGATTTTTCAACGAATGAGCAGTCCTCTCACTCCATTTTACGCTGCTAATGAAATGCCCGACCGTTTCAGCGTAGAAAGAAGCCCAACAGCTAGCAAATCTCGATGATTTCGTCGATTTTGACGAAAATTAAGTGTCATTTCCTTCGCGTTTGTCATATTTCGACGTTTAAGAGCTCTTTTCACTACATTGTGAGCGCTGAATTTAATGCACTCTCGTTTCACTTTCGTCACAAGCCCAACATCTCGCAAGTAGAGATGATTTCGTCTATTTTGAAGAGAACTATGCGTTGTTTCCATCCCGTTTGAGATATTTCGACTTTTATGAGCGCCTTTTCTTCCATTTTACGCGCCGAATGTAATGCACTCTCGCTTCTCCGTCGACACTAGCCCAACAGCTCGCAAATCGCAATGATTTCGTCGATTTTGACGAAAACTAAGTGTCATTTCCTTCGCGTTTGTCATATTTCGACGTTTAAGAGCACAATTCATTCCACTAACGCGCGGAATGCAATGCACCCCAGTTTCACTGTCGACACAAGCCCAACAGCTCGCAAATCGCAATGATCTCGTTGATATTGTCGAAAATTAACCGTCATTTCCCTCCCGTTTGAGATTTTTCAACGAATGAGCAGTCCTCTCACTCCATTTTACGCTGCTAATGAAATGCCCGACCGTTTCAGCGTAGAAAGAAGCCCAACAGCTAGCAAATCTCGATGATTTCGTCGATTTTGACGAAAATTAAGTGTCATTTCCTTCGCGTTTGTCATATTTCGACGTTTAAGAGCTCTTTTCACTACATTGTGAGCGCTGAATTTAATGCACTCTCGTTTCACTTTCGTCACAAGCCCAACATCTCGCAAGTAGAGATGATTTCGTCTATTTTGAAGAGAACTATGCGTTGTTTCCATCCCGTTTGAGATATTTCGACTTTTATGAGCGCCTTTTCTTCCATTTTACGCGCCGAATGTAATGCACTCTCGCTTCTCCGTCGACACTAGCCCAACAGCTCGCAAATCGCAATGATTTCGTCGATTTTGACGAAAACTAAGTGTCATTTCCTTCGCGTTTGTCATATTTCGACGTTTAAGAGCACAATTCATTCCACTAACGCGCGGAATGCAATGCACCCCAGTTTCACTGTCGACACAAGCCCAACAGCTCGCAAATCGCAATGATCTCGTTGATATTGTCGAAAATTAACCGTCATTTCCCTCCCGTTTGAGATTTTTCAACGAATGAGCAGTCCTCTCACTCCATTTTACGCTGCTAATGAAATGCCCGACCGTTTCAGCGTAGAAAGAAGCCCAACAGCTAGCAAATCTCGATGATTTCGTCGATTTTCACGAAAACTAAGTGTCATTTCCTTCGCGTTTGTCATATTTCGACGTTTAAGAGCTCTTTTCACTACATTGTGAGGGCTGAATTTAATGCACTCTCGTTTCACTTTCGTCACAAGCCCAACAGCTCGCAAGTAGAGATGATTTCGTCTATTTTGAAGAGAACTATGCGTTGTTTCCATCCCGTTTGAGATATTTCGACTTTTATGAGCGCCTTTTCTTCCATTTTACGCGCCGAATGTAATGCACTCTCGCTTCTCCTTCGACACTAGCCCAACAGCTCGCAAATCGCAATGATTTCGTCGATATTGTCGAAAATTAACCGTCATTTCCCTCCCGTTTGAGATATTACAACGAATAAGCTCTCCTCTCACTCCATTTTAGTTTCCGAATGAAATGCACGCCCGTTTCATCTTCGAAACCAGCCCACGAGTCGATATTGTCGAAAACTAACCGTTATTTCCTTCCCGTTTGAGCAAATTCTATGTTTATGCGCTCTATTCGCTCCACTTACGCGCGGTATGCAATGCACTCCAGTTTCACCGTTGTAACAAGAT
Organism: Bombus flavifrons; assembly: GCF_040668555.2. Lineage (NCBI taxonomy): Eukaryota > Metazoa > Arthropoda > Insecta > Hymenoptera > Apidae > Bombus > Bombus flavifrons. Next base: position 349,379 of record NW_027184773.1, on the reverse strand, counting down.
CAACAGCTCGCAAATAGAGCTGGATTTCGTCGATTTTGTCGAAAATTAACCGTCATTTCCTTCGCGTTTGAGATATTTCAACGTTTAAGCGCTCTTTTCAGTCCGTTTTACACGCCGAATGTAATGCACGCACGTTTCACTGTCGACACAAGCACAACAGCTGGTATCGCGATGATTTCGTCGATTTTGACGAAAATTAAGCGTTACATCCTTACGATTTCACATCTTTCGACGCTTAAGCACTCCATTCACTTCATTTTACGCGACGAATGTAATGCACGCCCGTTTCACCTTCGAAACCAGACAAAGAGCTCGCAAATCGCGATGATAACGTCGATATTGTCGAAAACTAACAGTTATTTCCTTCCTGTTTGAGATATTTCTACGTTTAAGCGATCTTTTCATTCTATTTTTCGCGCCGAATGTAATGCACGCCTCTTTCACCGTCGAAACAAGTTCAACAGCTCGAAACTAGCGATGATTTCGTCGATTTTGCCGAAAATTAACCGTAATTTCTATCCCGTTTGAGATATTTCGTCGCTCAAGCGCTCTCTTGACTCCATTTTACTCGCCAAATGTAATGCGCGCACGATTCACCGTAGACACAAGCCCAAAAGCTCGCAAATCGCGATGATTTCGTCGATTTTGAAGTGTTATTTCCTTCCCGTTTGGTATATTTCGACGTTTAAGTGCACGTTTCACTCCATTATACGTGCAGAATGTAATGCACGCACGTTTCACCGTCGGAACAAGCCTAAGAGCTCGCAAATCGCGGTGATTTCGTCAATTTTGAAGAAAACTAACCGTCATTTCCTTGTATGTAATATAAAAAATGTAATATAAAAAATTATATATTACAAGTTATATATGTATGTCGGGTTTACATTAGAATTAGGGTTAGGGGCATGACATTGACTAGTGCAAATACGATAATTATAGAATTGGACAAGTAACCGTGGTAATTAGGTACGCGAGAAACTAATGACAATGATCCTAGGTTCAATAACGAATCCGCGGTCAACGGGATGATAGATGAATATGCTCGCAAAATCTAAGTCGGACTCTTTGTTGAAACGTAGAATATCCACCGAGCGTACAGACACTAAGTTATTCGCTAATACTGCCTCACGAGAGAATGACTTTCCGTCGCGATGATGCTGCAGAGGAAAACTATGATGGGGTGTGTCTAAGAGATCCTTGGATTCGTCGAGGATAGCCTTCGTTTAGTAGGTGAGGGAAATTGGCGTTGCTGCTAATTGGTCAATCTCCATATCGGTGGTTAGAAAACGATGCTAGCCGCCCTCGAGGGAAAGTTGCTAGTGGGAGACGCCGTTCGTTGAAAAATAGTTCTCTCCTATCTTCCCGTAGCTGGGACAAAGATTGTTTGTCTGTCTGAAGGACTTTAGCCAACTAAATCTTAAGATTTGTATCAGGCCCTCAGGCTAGCCTAACATGTACTGCGAAGACGCATCGACATCTGGCAATCATCTTACTCGAAGAATAGGGTCTGCGTGTGACGAGCCACGGGACACAAACCGTTGGAATGTTTACTGTCGCGTGCCGTCACAAATATTTCTTTTAAGGAGAGCTATAGAATTATTCCGTACCTTTGTTAGACAAACCTGTGACCGCGGTTACGTTCGGCGACTGGTTGTCGCCTCGATCCCAAGCTCATTATCACAAATCTCGAACAAATACAATCGGATCGAATGACGGCAATTGTTTAATAACGCCTATAATAAAATCTAGATTACGGTGTTAAGGGATTTTCCCGAAGTTCCAAAGGGAAGCCTCCGATGTCCTTTCATCTCCGACATATATATTATTTTGATTAGGAAAATTATATTTCGATAAATTATATTAGATTTTGAGGAAATCAATTTTAATAAATAGTAATAGGAGTCAACCGACCATAGTTAAATGCTAAGATCAAGTGATTGGAATTTTGTACTTTGTGCCATCTTTTGACATACACAATAACTGCGTAGTTTAGTAAAGAAAGTAAAGGGTGTATTGAGACAAAATTTCATAACTTTTTGTTGAAGTGGTCACCACTTATAAGAAAACTCTACATCTGGTCTTTTTAGTTTCTCAAGCACTGAAGCCATCGACAGCGCGTAGACAAAAGACTGCGACGAAGTCAGACCATAAACAGTAGACAGGCGACGTTGGCTTCGGGGTTTTCAGTTATTGGGTAACACAGCTAGCGTGCGGATCTGGTCCAGCTCAAATTGTATTCTTATTTATAATTACACTTTTATTTAAATATATTTTCTGCCTTACAATTTATCCACTAGTTTTCTCTGATTACAAACCGAATAACCTCAACAGGTTATGGGCCCAGAGCTGTAACTTGCAAGGCAGCAACGTAAAGTGAATAAATTGTTAAAGTGTTGTGCTTAGTAAAGTAAGGGATAGTGCTAAAATGGAATCAGCAAGTGCGAAGATCGAGATGTTACGCGGCGAAGAAAACTGGCTCCAGTGGCGTTTTGTTATGCGTACACTTTTGGAGGAAGATGACGACCTGATCAACGTGTGTGAAAGGAATCTGTGTCATCCAGGTAACAGCGCGGAGAAAGAAATCGCTCGTGAAAGATTTTTGAAAGCAGATCGGTTAGCGAGAAAATTAATCGTGACTTCAGTAGGAAAGAAACCGTTGGATCTTCCTTTATGTTGCACAACAGCACATGTAATGTGGAAAAAGTTGAATACAGTATATGACATGACGTCAGATGAGAATCTAAATATGGTCCAGAAGCAGTTCTTCGATTTTAAATGGGAAGAATCTGAAAATGTCGCCTACAACCTGTCAAAGTTGGAAGTGATAGCGGCGAAGATGAAAGCCCTTGGGAGTGAAATTGGCGAGAAAATGCTGATAACACGCATTTTATCGGTGTTACCAAACAAATTTGACCATTTTCACAGTGCGTGGGATTCGGTGGAAGAAGGAAAGAATACCCTAGACAGGCTTAGTACCAGGCTGATAACAGAAGAAACCAGATGGAAGAAAGACGACCAGGAAACATCGGTGGCGCTGGTAACAAAGAGTAACAATTATAAAAGGGAACAGCAGAAACAGTCAAGCAAATGTGAATACGAGAAACAAGGACCAAGCTGCTTCAATTGAGGAAAAGTTGGCCATCTAAAGAAGGATTGCTTTAGATTTTTTATATGCAAAAGGAAAGGCCACACCAGTAAAAATTGTTTTAAAAATAATAAAAGAAGCAACAGTAGTAACAACCAGGAACCTAGAAATCAAAATCATACAAGCGGCAAACCCTGATGTTTGGATAATCGACTCAGGAGCTACGGATCACATGACAGGACGACGGGAATGGTTCAACGTCTTCGAAGAATTCGATAACACGGTGAAGATAGAGATCGGCTTACGTTCATGAATGCGTGCGGCAAAGGAACAATCAAAGTAGAGACTTTTGTGGACGGCAAATGGGTAACATGTACAATGAACGATGTTCTGTACGTACCAGGTATGAAAAGAAACCTATTTTCCATTAGATCTGTTGCGAGAAGGGGCATAGATTTCTGTGTTTTAAAGGAAGGGACCAATTGTATGTTTTTACAAAACCAGAAAATAATAGCAAAAGGTTCTGTTATCGGAAATTTGTATAAAATAGTTATGCGAGTTATCATACCGTCAGTTTGTAATTTTAGCAATAGAGCAGAGTCAAACGCGGACACATTGCAGTTATGGCACGAACGGCTATGTCCTCAAAACAACAGACATGTTAAAGAGTTTTTAAAGAATTCGAATATGAAAGTCGTGGAGGATAGTAGCTTTTTCTGTGAAGGTTGAGCGTACGGGAAACAGCATAGATCGAGTTTTCATGAGAAAATCAATCGTGCGAATAAACCTCGCGAAATTATTTATACGGATGTATGTGGACCTATACAAGTCGAGTCATTAGGCAAGAAATTGTATTTTCTTACATTTAATGATGATTTTTCAAAATTCACAAAGATTTACTTCTTACGACATAGGTCAGAAGTAATCGAAAAATTAAAAACTTTTTGCCTGGAAGTTGAGAATCAATTCAACGATAAGATTAAAGAAATTCATAGTGATGGAGGGAAAGAATTCAAAAATAAAGAAGTTAAAGAATTTTTAAGAAGTCAGGGAATTAGGCACACAATTAACGTCCCATACACTCCTGAACAGAATGGTGTCGCAGAATGGGAAAATAGAACAATAGTAGAGGCAGGCCGATCGATGCTATATTCGAAACCAAATCTACCGCTGTTTTTATGGGCCGAAGCCATGAACACAGCAGTACATGTCATAAATAAGACCGGGCCGACGATACAAGACAAGAAAACACCGTATGAACTGTGGTACGGGAAACCGCCAAATTTAGAAAAGTTTAGGGTTTTCGGTACTGAGTGCTTTGCACACATACCTGTGGAGAAGACAAAACTTGACAAAAAGGCGAACAAAGGATATTTGGTAGGCTATCTAGATGACGCACGAGGGTGTCGAGTGTATGCGCCAACAGTAAGAAATGTAATATTAAGCCGTGACGTAATATTTAAGCCCGAACTAGAAAGTGCGAAATTTATTAATTTAAGTTTACCGAAAATTGTCGAGCGCGAAGATATGTGTGCGCAGAGCGATAGAGCATGTACGTATGAAAGTGCACAGAGTGAACACGAAGAACAACCTCCTGGAAATAGCGACAATGTGAGACAATTGAGAGATAGAGCTAAGATCAAACGAACCGATTTTTATGGTAGCCCGGTAACGTACGTAGCGGAAAAATTACCGGTGGATTTTAACGAAGCGATGAGTTCCGAAAAGAAAGAGTTATGGGAAACGGCTATGAACGATGAAATGAAATCGCACCATGAAAATAAGACGTGGATTCTTGTAGAAAAACCTAAAGATCAGAAGGTACTTAGTAATAGGTGGGTTTTAACGGTAAAGCTAAATCCGGACAATTCGGAACGATAAAAAGCGCGACTTGTAATAAAAGGGTGTTCACAAAAAGAAGGCGTAGATTATAAGGAAACCTATAGTCCCGTTGCTCGGTTTGATACAATTAGATTAATGCTCAGTATTGCAGCCAAAAATAATTTACACCTCGGACAGTATGACATTAAAACCGCATTTTTATATGGAGGTCTGAAAGAAGATATTTATATGAAACAACCTAAAGGTTATGATGATGGTACGAATCGCGTTTGTAAATTGCTAAAAAGCCTATATGGCTTAAAGCAGTCTCCAAGAAGTTGAACGGAACGTTTCACAAAATATATTTCAAACTTAAAATTTTATCAGAGTAACGCAGATCCTTGTTTTTATATTTATAGCGAAGACAACAAATTAATGTTGATGACCATATACGTAGACGATGGACTGGTAGCAGCTTCAGACGAATCTCTAATTGATAAATTTTTCGATGATCTAAATAAAGAAATCAAAATTACGAGTTCCAAAGAAGTCAAGAGTTTTCTTGGACTTGAAATTAAAAGATTAAAAGATGGTTCAATATTCATTCATCAGAGTAGATATATCGAAAAAATATTAGAAAAATTTAATATGAATGAGGCAAACAGTGTTTATAGTGGCAATAATGATTGTAACGCACCATACAGAGAAGCCGTAGGGAACTTAATGTTTTTACAAACAGTAAGTAGGCCAGATATTAGTTTTGCAATAAATATAGCGGCGAGACATTTAGAGAATCCAAACCAGTATCAGTGGAAATTAGTCAAACGAATTTTGCGCAACATAAAAGGGACCGCGGACATGGGACTCTTATATACAAAAGCAGGCAGTCTCGAAACCTTTAGCGATGCTGACTATGCAGGCAACAAAGAAACAAGAAAGTCGACATCAGGCGTTGTATGTAAGTATGCGAATGCGGCCATCACATGGCAATGTAAGCGACAACAATGTATCTCTACTGCTCTATCTACGACCGAAGCTGAGTATGTCAGTGCAGCCTCAAGAGCGAAAGAAATTATGTGGCTAAAGAAAATATTTCTTGAATGTAAAATAGAGATCCTTAAGTATATGCTATGTAGAAAATACTAGTGCCGTCAAATTAATTAAGAATCCAGAATTCCATCAAAGAAGTAAGCATATTGACGTAAGATATCATTTCTTGCGAGATTTATACAATAGAGGCGAAATTGATGTAACGTATGTAACAAGCGAAGAGCAACTGGCAGATATATGTACAAAGGCGTTGCCAAAACCAAGATTTGAATATTTAAGACAAAAGTTAGGTTTGAAAAATAAAAAGGATATTAAGAGGTAATTGTTTGTAGGCATGTAGAGTTTTTAGGGAGGGTGTCGAAGTGGTTATCACTTCTAAAAAAAAAAAAAAAAAAAAAAAAGGAAAAACTCTACACGATCTGTTTAGTCTTCCAGAATTCTTTTTGTAATAAATTAATTTGAATGAAAAAGAGAAAGGCGTCTGGCAAATGTACTTGTGGAGGCATCGACAAATTGATTTTCAGATATTTACGACAAGAGTTAGAAAAATATTAAGAGATAATTTGTAAATTTGAGATAATTGTTTGTGGAGATGTAGAGTTTTAGGGAGGGTGTTGAAGCGGTCACCACTTATAAGAAAACTCTACATCTGGTCTTTTTAGTTTCTCAAGCACTGAAGCCATCGACAGCGCGTAGACAAAAGACTGCGACGAAGTCAGACCATAAACAGTAGACAGGCGACGTTGGCTTCGGGGTTTTCAGTTATTGGGTAACACAGCTAGCGTGCGGATCTGGACCAGCTCAAATTGTATTCTTATTTATAATTACACTTTTATTTAAATATATTTTCTGCCTTACAATTTATCCACTAGTTTTCTCTGATTACACATCGAATAACCTCAACACTTTTGACCATTTCTTTAAATTAAGTGCATGTACATTATTTGATTTGCACATACAAGTACATAATGCATATTTGTTAAAATTAGTTAACTGTTATATAATATGTTTCCCAGGAAAGCTGTTAAAAAATTTGAGAAATGTTGCAAACGTTTACGAACACCTCTAACCCTCCTTTGTTAAGTACGTGGGAGAAAATATTTATTTCGTCTTTCGGGAAAAAATTCCGAATGGAATGAAAAGCGAGATTTTTGAACTGTAGAAATGAAAAAGAATGTAAATGTTACAAACGAAAACGGAGAAAATTATTATATAGAATTATTCTATTATTGCGTAGAAAATCATTGAAAAATGTTCAGGGTGATATTTTTATATTAATTTATAATAAACCAATGCATTTTTCGACATACGACTCTTTTAATCGCAAGTTGCTTTCTTCGATGCTATCGTCTTTCAGATGCTCTTTATAGCTGTTATTTCATTGGTTTGGGTTTTGATATTCAATTGATTCATACAGATTAGTTTTATTATGCTGTGTATTTCACCACCTTGTACAGCCATTTATAACACACGGGATACTCAGATAAAGAGGACGTGACGGACGGGGAAAAACAGAAGAGGATGTCAAGCACTTGCACCAACGCTGGATGTAGGAACTAGTGATCATACCAACATGACATTTATCTCAATAAGACGAATGCAGGATGCTGGAGAAAAATAAAGAAAAATTAGAAAAACAAGCGATATGAGAGTAAACGGATACCGTATATACGCCGTTACATTGTACACGAATATAAACAGCTGCCAGAAAATACAATTATGAGAATGATGGACTCACTTTAGCAATTTCAGTATTGTTATTAACAAAACATAGACATATCGTCAATTTACTTCGTCGATACTTTTTTGCAGTTGTCAGACGAGAACGTTTCCCTCGTAATTCTTCAAGATATTACTGCTTTTCAAGCTTAGTATATTGCGTTTTGCCCGAATATGTTTATTCTTCGTTTTTACTATCATCTCGTGCATACGCAATTAACACTTTTAATACTTTTAATAAAAGTATTAATATATATATGATATAATAATATATAATATATATATGATATATATAATATGATATAATATGTATAATGTAAAATAACATAATGCTACAGCGTTTTACTATTCGCATCGCGAGGGAACTTTATCTCAAAATAAATTTAGAATATGATGCAAACGGTTGAATTTTTCTGCAGAAACCCCGAGTCAGATGTTTCACATATTGAAAAACTGCTGAAAACGTCCCATTTGTAAAAATAATTTAATTATAATCTGCGATGATTAATACCGAGGCAGGGTATACGCCAAAAGGTGTAGGGTGTCATAAAGTAATGATTACCAAAGACTAATCTGAGTATTCAGACTATACTGTTTACGACAGCAATTATCCTTCTACTAAATATTATACCCACCAGGAAACAGGTGCCGGATTAGGACTCTGGGCCCCTGAAACGAAATAATGTACCGATTAGGATTTGTCGAATATTGCAAATCTGAAGCAGAACGATATGGAGATTCCGGTAAGAATTGTAGGAAGACGATGTCGAACTAGAGATATTACGAAAACTCTATTAGGAGCTAATAGCAAGCATCTATTATCATTCCCCCTTTTATTATATCTGTTAATAATAAATTGTTAATTTTTGTCGTTCTCTTTGGCTCTCTAGGCTCCGTTGCAGTTTTTACTGATATTTTAAACAACGTGTTAATATTGCCAAGTAAAAACGGAGCAAATAAGAACTCCTTCAAAAGCGGCATCATTTTCGAATGTGAGTAAATAAGAGATGTATTTTAACGCTGTACCTAGCGAGCATCGTTTACTTTACACAGTACAGTAAGGGCCGGAGCATCGATGAAATTTGATTGGGCGACAACTTGCCCATTCTGCGCAGTGGGTGTGCCTTATAGTGCATTGAAGGGTTATATTGCTACCGGGTACTGTGGGTAGGGATAAGATTTGTAGAAAACAGGTAGTAGCTTCTCGGTACATACTAGCAGCAAGGTTCAGTATTACACTGATGTCCGAAGAGTTTGTGTGGCTCGTTCGTACGATTGAGCAGTTTTAGTAAATTTAAAAATATAAAATATACAAGAATAAGATATTAAATATTTGTCAAGATTCCATTTGAAGAATTGGAGAGCTGTTGAAGCGGAACGAGAACATCTGATATTCGTAAGTTTTGTCTGTAATACATTTCTGTTTGATCAATTGTACACGAATAATATTTCTTATGTCATCTACAATTAGTAGATTCAATTTCAATGTCTTTTTCTTTTAAATAGGTTTAAAGGCGCAATAAATTACAATTAAAATGGATGCAATGATTCCTACAATCAACTTCCGATATTTGATGGAACATAATACAGAATCTTCAGAAGATGAAGAATTACTGGCTGTTCCTTCGACATTGTCAGATGATTCAAATCCGTCGGTTCATTCAATATCGGCGGTTGAGTTAGCCGTACCTTCAACATCCATGGTACTTCCAGAAATTATGGTTGATATACCATCCCCTGAACCTTCAGCAAGGGTGATTGATTTAACATCACCGATACCGTCGACGTCGACAATGCCACAGATATTCTCGATAGAAATGCCGCGTGACGTTCAAGAAAATTATGCTGATTTTCGTTTTGAAGCAGTAAGACGTTCGAGTTTTCGAAATTGGCCTGTATCTTTCATTGACCCTGTCAGTCTTGCAGCTGCAGGATTCTACTATACAGGCGAGGCGGATATCGTAAGGTGCTTTGAATGTCAATTGCTGGCAAGTCAGTGGTCTGTGGGTGATATTCCCATGCAAATTCATGAGATGCGTTCTCCAGAGTGCAGATTTATCCGCAATGAACATTGTAATAATGTACCAATGGGAGCAGATCCAGCTAAAGTTCTACGGACAAGACGAAGAAATAGAAATATATCTTGTCCTTATGGTTTACATTATCAGGAGTCATTTGATTTTAATGACCATCGATTTTCACGAAACCCGACGGCATATGATCTCAGCCGTTTGGGACTAAAAGATGTTATGAAAGCAGCAATATTGGAATACGCTACATACGAATCCAGATTAAATTCATTCGCAACATGGCCTACATATATGACACAGACAAGTGAAGAATTAGCCCATGCAGGCTTCTTCTACACCGGAATAAATGATTTCACTACCTGTTACCATTGTGGAATTACTATAGGAAATTGGAGATCGGAAGAGGATCCATGGGAGAGACATATGATTTCGTCTCCCAGCTGTGGTCATTTTTTACCAGTACGGGGCTGGGAATATGTCAATAATGTAACAGGCCAGGAGTTATATGAAACTTCTGCAGAAGTAAGTACAAAAACTTAAAGCCTGAACCATATGTATAATTAATAATTAGAATATATACTTATGTACATTATATTTATTTCAGGCACCAATTGAAATTACAGATGAGAGTCCTGAGAGATCCAATAGTGAAAATGATACTAATGAAATAACTCTCGCTGAGAAAGTAGGTAAGTAATAAAAATAAAAACACAGATTCGTTAATTTGTCTGAAATCCGTATACATATAATAAATTCTATTATATATTGTATTTAAATATACTGTTTACTATTTTAGCTGCTCTGGAGCAAGAAAATCGAGCATTGAAAGATGCTCGTTCGTGTAAAGTTTGCACGGAACGACAAGCGACTATTACGTTCCTACCTTGTGGACATCTAGCTACTTGTCAGTACTGTTCGCCAGCATTCACAACGTGCATCATTTGCCGAAGAGAAGTCAAGGCCGTTACCCGTACATTTTTGGCGTAATGCATACACATGTAAAAATTAGCTTATTCATATCTCTTATATAAATATACTTTATAATTGTTTAACAATGACATACACACATTAAGATGTATGGTATCATGTATCGTTAAATTAAGTGTACAAATAGAAACATAATATTAAACTAATCAAATACATTTTTTCTCTATTTTTTTGGCTTTCTTTGTATTTTAAGTGTTACTTAATTAAACATTACTTTGTATTATGTATCTTATTTTATCTGAATAAAGTTAACATTTACCGCATCTAACTAATTGTTCTTTGTTTTATTCCCCTTATTGTTAGTAAAATGAAATTGTATTACATATATATTTGAAATTGTATTATATATATATATATATATATATATATATATATATATATATATATGTCGGAGAGGAAAGAACACCGGAGCCTCTGGAATGCTGGATAATCCCGCAACATTGTAACCTAGAGCCTACTATAGCTGTAATTAAACAATTGTAGTTATTCAACCTAATTGTAATTGTCCGAGATTTGTGATAGTGAGCTTGGGCTCGAGGCGACAGTCGGTCGCCAACGTGCCCGCGGTCAAGGGATGAACGTTTTGTCTAACAAAGGTATGAAGTAATTCTATAGCTCTCCTTAAAAGAAATATCTCTGGCGACACACGACAGTAAACATTCCAACGGTCTCTGTCCCGTGGCCACACGCAGTTCCTATTCTTCGAGAAAGATGATTGCCAGATGTCGATGTCTCTCCACAGTACGTGACCAGCTAGCCCGAGGGCCGTTATAAACACTAATATCTAGTTACCTAAAGTCCTTCGAACAGATAAACAGTCTTTGTCCCAACTACGGGAAGATAGGGGAGATCTATTTCTTTCAACGAACGGCCTCTCCCACTAGCAACTTTCCCTCGAGGGCGGCTAGCATCTTTTCTAACCACCGATATGGAAATTGACCAATTAGCAGCAACGCCAATTTCCCTTACTCCCTGAACGAAGACTATCCTCGACGAATCCGATGATCTCGTGCCCTTAGACACACCCCGATATAGTTTTCCTCTGTGGCATCATCGGGACGGAAAAGTCATTCTTTCACGCGATCTCGTCAACTGAAGGAAGTAACGTTCTTACGAATTATTGTGCGGACTTAGACTTCGCGAACACGTTCAACCATCATCCCTCTGACCGCGGTTTCGTTATCGAACCCGAGACCATTGTTACTAGTATCGCGGGTGCCTAATCACCACAGTCGATTGTTAAACTTGTATCATCCGTGCCTGTGCTAATAAACTGTGTCTTTATTATATCGCAACGATGGCTAATTTCAATGAAGACTCACCAAACACCCACAATCCTGACCCCAACGCTACTCCGACATCAGAAGTGGGATCAGAACCGTTTAAAGCGCTACAAGAGCAAATGGCCCTTATGCGCGAGTTAATTCAGACGCTAGCGCACAAACCGGGGGAGCAAAGACCGAGTGCGGAATCTAAGAATGCAACGTTACCACGTTTTGACCCCGAAGGCACAGGCGCCGATCCATCTGCGTGGTGCGCGCATGCTGATCTGATTTTGAAAGACCACCCGATGCAAGATAGTGCGTTACTTTCCGCTCTAAATCGCGCCCTAAAGGGTTCTGCTGCGCATTGGCTTTCGCAAGTGGTGCGCGGTGGAAAGCTTACCTGGCCAACGCTTAAGGAACAATTTCTCTCGCGTTTTGGTGGCAGAGAGACAGCCGCTTCGGCGTTAATAAGGATATCCAGAGAACGACCGTCGGAGACTGAATCTCCGGGAGCGTACGGTAGTCGCCTCCGCTCCATGCTGCAGATGAAGTTGCAAGATCTAACGATGCCCGAAGTGATCAACGCCCTCGCCCTTTATATACTGAGTTCACAAGATCAACGCTTTCAGCGACTAACGCTCGCGAATAATATCAGGACGGAGGACCAATTTCATGATGAAATGAGGATTCTCCCTTACAACGATCAGCCGACATTTTCGTCAAGAAATCCACCGGCGGAACCCGAAGCCAAAAGACGCAAGCTGTCGGCCCACCACGTGAAGTGCCTCTACTGTGGTAAACAAGGACACAGAATAGCTGAGTGCCGCCGTAGGATGCAGAGAGAACAGCGAGGAAATACGCAACGCCCGGAAGGAAGACAACCGGCAACATCGCCCCAGGTGGTTTGCTTCAAGTGTAAGGCGGAGGGCCATATCGCACCAAACTGTCCGCAACAACAAGACGGAAAATCCAGCCCCAAGAACAAACGCCGAGTCGACGTCTGTGTGATGAAGCCGCCAGTTGGTAGTTTGAGTCATCTGGGTGAGTCGTTTCCGTTTTACTTCGATTCCGGAGCCGAGTGCTCATTAGTTAAAGAATCTGTAGCCTCGAAATTTTCCGGTAAGAGAACGACAAATGTAATAGAAATGCAAGGAATCGGAAATACCTGCGTTAAAAGTACGTCCCAGATTTTGTCCGTCGTACGTATTAGCGATTTTACATTGGAGATAGCTTTCCACGTCCTTGACGATAGTCATTTAAAGTACGATATTATGATTGGTCGCGAGATAGTAAGCCAAGGATTCGATGTAATCATTACGCCCAACGGCCTCGATATCCGCAAAACGAAGACAGTCAATGCTTGCCATAAAATCGTCGAAAATGGGATTGACTTTAATAAAGTAGATACCGAAGTATGTGGTAATGATAAGAGCCGATTGATTTCTATTCTCCAAAATTTTAAAGAGTCATTTATTACGGGCTTCCCGCGTACTCGCGTAAATACGGGCCAGTTAGAGATTCGATTAATTGATCCCAACATCACCGTACAAAGAAGTCCCTACAGACTCAGCGAGGAAGAACGAAGAACAGTGCGAGAGAGAATCAGCGAGTTAATCGAGGCAAAAATCATAAGGCCCAGTAGTTCGCCGTTCGCGAGCCCCATGATACTCGTGAAGAAAAAGGACGGCTCAGATAGACTGTGTGTAGATTTTCGAGCGCTAAACAAAAACACGGTCGCGGATCGGTATCCCCTACCCCTCATCGCGGATCAGATCGCGAGATTGCAAAAGGCGAGATACTTCATTAGCTTAGACATGGCCAGCGGGTTTCATCAGATTCCTATTCATCCTAATTCGACGGAGTATACGGCGTTCGTTACACCCGACGGACAGTACGAGTACCTAACCATGCCGTTCGGATTGAAAAATGCACCTTCCGTTTTTCAGAGGGCCATTCTCAACGCCTTAGGCGACCTTGCGTATTCATACGTTGTTGTCTACTTGGATGACGTTCTAATTATTGCCGACTCGATAGATCAAGCCCTAGAAAGATTGAACACCGTATTGGATACCCTCGTAAAAGCCGGATTCTCTTTCAACTTTTCAAAATGTTCTTTCCTAACGACCTCGGTACTTTATTTGGGGTATGTAATCCGTGACGGAGAAGTTCGCCCTAACCCGGGTAAAATACACGCCTTGAGCTCTTTACCTGCGCCAACGACCGTCACACAGCTCAGACAATTCATAGGGCTAGCCACTTACTTCCGAAAATTCGTCCCTAAATTCTCACAGATAATGAAACACTTGTACGCGCTTACTTCCGGTAACAAAAGCATAGCTTGGACGGATAAACATGAAAAAATAAGGCAAAAGGTAATTTCCGTCCTGACCGAAGCACCGGTGTTAATGATATTCGACCCCAACTACCCGATAGAACTACATACCGACGCTAGTTCTGAAGGATATGGGGCCATTTTGATGCATAAGGTCGAAGGTCAAAATAGAGTAGTAGAATATTACAGTAAAAAGACTAGCCCCGCGGAATCCAGATACCATTCCTATGAACTGGAGACGTTGGCGGTTGTAAACGCCGTCAAACATTTCCGTCATTACCTACACGGACGAGAATTCCTCGTTGTCACTGATTGCAACTCCCTAAAGGCATCCAGTAATAAGGTACATTTAAGTGACAGGGTTTACAGATGGTGGGCCTACCTGCAAACTTTCACCTTCGACATTATGTATCGGGAAGGCAAACGAATGGCTCACGCCGACTTCTTTTCGCGGAACCCCGTAGACTCGGATCACCGTAAGATCGACAAAATCGCCGAAAAGGAAATCAATCTGGCCGAAATCTCCGACGATTGGCTCTTAGCGGAACAACGTCGCGACCCCCAAATCACCGAAATTGTTGATAAGTTGCGGAACGACGAGCTTGCGGAAGACATCGCGAACACCTACGAACTACGATCCGGCACCCTGTACCGTAAAATACAAAGAAGGGGCAGAACTCTCTGCTTGCCCATTGTCCCAAGGGGCTTTAGGTGGTCCGTGATCAGCCATGTACACCAGTCAATCATGCACTTAGGATGGGATAAAACGCACGAGAAACTATACGAGTATTACTGGTTCGAAGGAATGGCGAAATACGTTCGCAAATTCGTTGAGAACTGTCATGCTTGTCGAGTTTCTAAGGCCAGTTCCGGCAAAATACAAGCCGAACTACACCCCATACCTAAGACCAGCATACCTTGGCACACGGTTCACATGGATATCACGGGCAAACTAAGCGGTAAAAACGACGCGAAGGAATATGTCATTGTGCTGGTCGACGCCTTCACCAAGTTCGTATACTTGCACCACACCCGTAAGATAGACTCCCTTAATACCATTAAAGCACTCAAGTCCGCTATATTCTTATTCGGCAGCCCCTGTCGGGTAATAGCGGACCAGGGAAGATGTTTTACGGGCAAAGAATTTCAAGACTTTTGTAGAGATAAAAATATTAAACTCCACTTAATAGCAACCGGTGCTAGCAGGGCCAATGGACAGGTAGAGCGTATCATGGGTACGCTAAAAAATACGTTCACAACAATAGAAACGACCGGACGGTCCTGGCAAGACGCGATCGGGGAAACACAACTGGCTTTAAATTGTACCCCCAACCGCGTGACTAAGTCGAGCCCATTGGAACTGTTAATCGGTAAAACAGCGAGACCCTACGGCTTGTCCGTACCCGACAATATCGAAGAAAGAGAAGTAGATATCTCCCACGTACGGCGACAGGCGATAAAAAATATAG
This sequence comes from Bombus flavifrons, assembly GCF_040668555.2. Classification (NCBI taxonomy): domain Eukaryota; kingdom Metazoa; phylum Arthropoda; class Insecta; order Hymenoptera; family Apidae; genus Bombus; species Bombus flavifrons. The sequence goes on along the minus strand of NW_027184773.1, from coordinate 333,621 downwards.
AAGCAAGTGCCAAATACGATAAGGATAGGTTCGATAAAAATAAGGCTCAAGTAGTTAGGTTTAACCTTGGTGAGTTTGTGTTACGTAAAAACGAGGAAAGAAACCAAACGAAGCTAGATCCGAAATTCAGGGGTCCATTTAGGATAGCAGAGATTTTGGAAGGAGATAGGTACACCTTAGAAACCTTGGACGGCAAAAGATCATATAAGGACAGACATGACAGACTGAGGAAGATGCCAGACAGCAGCGTTCCCGCTGAGTTAGACGTCTACGATGATGACAACGACGGTGATAATAACGATGCAAGTTCACGGACCTCAGAGGATCATTAATACCACGTTGCGGCTGTGCATCCAGTGTGGTGCTCTGCGCCTTTGTAATACGTCCAGTGGGACATTCTGCGCCTTTGTAATACGTCCAGTGGGACATTCCGCGCCTTTGTAATACGTCCAGTGGGACACTCTGCGCCTTTGTAATACGTCCAGTGGGACATTCTGCGCCTTTGTAATACGTCCGGTGGGACACTCTGCGCCTTCGTAATACGCCCAACGTAGTAACACGATCCAACAATCTGAGACTCACCCGTGTACGGAATCGAAAATGATCTGTCGTGTCGTTACGGTCTGACTGATAACTCACGGAATGCAACTAGCACTTTGAATATAAATTATAACGCCACTAATTCTAGTTCTCTTTCATTCCCTTGCTTGTCAAACCCCTGAACAGAATCTCGTTGCCGAAATGGACCTTTGACTTATTTGGAACATGTAATTGAATGGTAAATAATATCAGCTACGTCGAGTCTAATGTAAAAAAATACAATATTTTAGCTACACACGAGGACGTGTGATAGTCAGGATGGCCGTGTCGGAGAGGAAAGAACACCGGAGCCTCTGGAATGCTGGATAATCCCGCAACATTGTAACCTAGAGCCTACTATAGCTGTAATTAAACAATTGTAGTTATTCAACCTAATTGTAATTGTCCGAGATTTGTGATAGTGAGCTTGGGCTCGAGGCGACAGTCGGTCGCCAACGTGCCCGCGGTCAAGGGATGAACGTTTTGTCTAACAAAGGTATGAAGTAATTCTATAGCTCTCCTTAAAAGAAATATCTCTGGCGACACACGACAGTAAACATTCCAACGGTCTCTGTCCCGTGGCCACACGCAGTTCCTATTCTTCGAGAAAGATGATTGCCAGATGTCGATGTCTCTCCACAGTACGTGACCAGCTAGCCCGAGGGCCGTTATAAACACTAATATCTAGTTACCTAAAGTCCTTCGAACAGATAAACAGTCTTTGTCCCAACTACGGGAAGATAGGGGAGATCTATTTCTTTCAACGAACGGCGTCTCCCACTAGCAACTTTCCCTCGAGGGCGGCTAGCATCTTTTCCAACCACCGATATGGAAATTGACCAATTAGCAGCAACGCCAATTTCCCTTACTCCCGGAACGAAGACTATCCTCGACGAATCCGATGATCTCGTGCCCTTAGACACACCCCGATATAGTTTTCCTCTGTGGCATCATCGGGACGGAAAAGTCATTCTTTCACGCGATCTCGTCAACTGAAGGAAGTAACGTTCTTACGAATTATTGTGCGGACTTAGACTTCGCGAACACGTTCAACCATCATCCCTCTGACCGCGGTTTCGTTATCGAACCCGAGACCATTGTTACTAGTATCGCGGGTGCCTAATCACCACAGTCGATTGTTAAACTTGTATCATCCGTGCCTGTGCTAATAAACTGTGTCTTTATTATATCGCAACGATGGCTAATTTCAATGAAGACTCACCAAACACCCACAATCCTGACCCCAACGCTACTCCGACATATATATATATAAATTTCAAATCATAAGAATCATAGCTTACTTTTTCTTTTATTTATACTTTCTCTGTTTATGCATCGCTTATAATATTCTCTATTTAAAAATAGCTACCGCAGGAAAGGGATCAAAGACTAAAACATTTAATACTGAAGGAGATTTATTGTTAAATGTTTAGAGAAATTGCATCCTTCCAGTCTTCCCAGTTGTGTCCTTCAGCTTTCAGCAGATTCGTTTGGTACCATCTTGCTGCTGTTTTCTCTAAATACATTTTTAAACCTTTTACTTTCTCCTCATCACTTTTCATTTTATATTTTCTGCATTCTTCTTCATACTCTGATATCCAGCCTGTGGCTTCTTGAGTTCCATCAATTTGTTTTATACTAAAGTTTATTTCTTCTCTTTCACGCTTATCTCGTTTTTGGAGAGTTTCTAGAAGTCTTTCCATGTCCAGACTGGACTTCTCGGTTTCCGTCTTTATTTTCCTTGTGGGGGTAATTTCTGCTTCGTCTAGGAACATGTCTTGGAATACGAAGTTTAAGTCTGTATCGATATAAAGCGCTGCTGTCTCGTCATCCATTGTGAGGTTAACATTTCTATACTGGCCTACCTTGGTTAGACTGTTTGCGGCTTTCTTCACTGTTGCTGAACGGAATAATTCCGTCTTCTTATGGATTCTATGCTCTCTAGCTTCTCCCCTTTCGCGTTCTCGTTCATGACGATACGTAAGTTAACTTTCAGCGGCATGGCGTAGCGAAAATCGATTTATAAGGTTCAATTCTAGGATAATTCAGGGATCGATTCTGAAAATCGAGTTTATTGTGAAAATACTTAAATGAAATACAAGGGTAAACAACAATTAATAATTAACAACAATCAATAACAGTAATAATTAAATAAACAACAACCAATTAATAACAGTAAACAATAAATACGAATTTCTGTGCAATGTCTTCCTGAAAATTGATTTTCAACGACCTGAGCTACCGTTCTTTCTCCGTCAGTCTTCGATGTTTTAAATAATTACTCTTTCTTCTGTGATCTTGTCTATCTCCGATGTTGATCTCTGTCCGTCCGTTTGGGAAATGCGTGTCTCTGAAAATGGCTCTCCGTAAAACAAGGAAAGCCGCTCTGTCCGTGAAACAAAAGAAGTCGTGCTGTCCGTAAAACAGAGAAAGTCCCCTTGTTTATCCGCATTTGAACTCTTAGAGAGTTTACATATATATAACACACATAATTTAATAATATATTTACTTCTTGTTCGAGAAATATAGGCACGTATTGACCTAATCCGTAATGTTTTAGTAAAACAAACATCTTTGCTTCTTCTGAATTTAAAATTGCTCCTCTTGGAGGTGTCCTGTAACGTGGTGGTGTTGGTGTATTTTCTCCAGATACATTTTCATCATTCATATTTGGAGGACTATTTTGTTGGCGCAATGGACTACATTCAGGCACATATTCAAGAGTAGTATCAAGATCTTCTTTGTGTTGAATATTTCAATCTTGTAGCCGAATGGAATACAGTCTTATCTTTGCAAACAATACAGTTAAAATAAAATATCATAATTATTTTGTATATAATATAGAGTAGTAACTAACATACCTCTGCAAAGGTAGTTCGCTTACATTTTTTCTACTTTTTGAACAAGTTAGCATTACTACGCCTTCATCTTCATTTACAAATAATAGTTTATCTTTTATTTCATCTTCTATATTCAAATTAATTTCCTCATTATGTTTATTTTGTATAAAATATATATTTGGAGAAGTAGGTAACAGTTCGATCAGATTGCAAGTCAAGGTGAGTGAAATTAAACTATTCTGAACACTTTCTGAATGATTTGTCTTTAAAGCTAATGCATAAGGTATTAAAAGTTCTTTGCTTTAACATTCTCTATTGTGTCAGAAGCTTCAACTTTAAGAGTAATAGTTCTCCCTGTTAAGGTCTTAACGAAGACCTGCGTGTTCCTAGATCTGGGCAACTGTACAATAAGGCAAAAAGAATATATTAATGTGCAATATCGTGAAAAAACGTGCTGAGGTAGTAAATCCTAAAATAAACATTTTTTAAATATTTTTTTAACTTATAGAAACATTAATCATCTCAAATTTTGTTAAACAAAATGATGGCATCACAGCAGACTATCGGTTATTTGAAAACTCATCTAATATTTTTTTGCATAAATATGGAAGAAACAGCTGTTATACTTATATATATTGAAACATTTTATAGAACAGTGTGGATAGTTGCACACAAGACAATCTAAATTTATTTGATAAAACAGTATACAAAAGCATTCGAAGGACAATTCACAATAGAGAATGTCAAACAATGTACAACACGCGCGTATACACATATTTCTCAAATTATATATTCTATATTCCCTACAATGAAACATTGCAGTTAGGTATTACGGCCGCGTTTGGTGGGAAATAATGATTTTCTTGTGGATTTGTGTGGGTTATAGAATTCTGATAGGAGACTGCGAAAAAAATGAAAAGAAAAAAGAGGAAGATAAAAGGCGAACAATACTTGATGTATCCCCTTCTATTTCTAATGGATATGAGGAGTATGGTGTAATAGATACTGAAGTGCACTCAAGTATGTTCAACCCGTAACGTTTATTACGCTTGATAACAATGAATAACAATTAACAGTTAACAACAGTTGATACATAACGACGATCAACAACAGCGACGATTGACCGTGTCACGTCCCGCGCTCCGCACGTGCCGTAACGAAGACGGAATATGTACAATACAAAAGGAAGAATTTAAATCAGAAAATAAATATTAATTAATGAATTAAACGAGTCGCGATCCAAACGAGTAAACCAGGAAATAAGAATAACTACAAAAGGAAAATAATTGAAACACCAGGAATAAATGTGTATATAAATATATTTTTATCAACGCAGCAACAACTTGGAGAGTTACATATAAATATAAACATATATGCCAAACACATAACAATTTAGTAAATATTAGAAATAAAACTTTTAATACTATGTAACAAATTACAAATATATATGTATATATGATATCAAATGGTTAACAGTCTAATGAATACATAACCTAAAATACACAATACTACACTATTAAAGAACTTATATAAAAATCACATTGATGGAAATATGTATATGTGTGCGTATTCTATACTATTAAATCAAATTAACAATCTGGTAAACATAAAATACATAATCAAAACTCGTGATCATTCTAGTAAGGAATTACATATGAAAACTATACTACGAAACATGCATGTATATATATATATATATATATATATATATATATATATATATATATATATATATATTAGGTTAAGTAAAAAGTTCTGAGCGTTTTTCGCTAGATGTCTTTAGTGAGCCATATCTCACGATGTGCACATCGCATCGAGTCATAGTATACACCGATTTCAAGGTGATATTACGCATCAAAAAGGTTCTTTGTCAGTTTTGTGTTCGGTGAAGCCAGTTGTGTGTTACAGCGTTCGAAAATGGAGATAAAAAAAGAGAAAATTCGATACATTCTTCAGTACCACTACGACCAAGGTGAAAAGGCGGAGCAGGCGGCCAAAAAAATTTGTGCTGTTTATGGACCCAGTACAGTATCGAATGCAACAGCAAAGCGGTGGTTCCAACGATTCCGTTCTGGTAATATGGACGTCGAAGATGAGGCACGCTCTGGTAGGCCAATCGTCGAAAATGTGGATAAAATCATGGAAATCGTCGAGTCGGACCGGCATGTGAGCACTTATTCCATTGCCCAGGAACTGAAGATTAGCCAGAAAACCGTTTGGAACCATTTGCATAAGGCTGGTCTCAAGAAGAAGCTCGACGTATGGGTGCCACATGAATTGACGCAAAAGAACCTTTTGGACCGAATTGATGCCTGCGATTCTTTGTTGAGACGTAACGAAATCGACCCATTTTTGAAGCGGATGGTGACTGGCGATGAAAAATGGGTCACATACGAGAACAACAGCCGAAAAAGATCGTGGTCCAATCGCGGTGGGCCGGCCCAAACGATCGCCAAGCGTGGATTAACGGCCAAGAAGGTTTTATTGTGTGTTTGGTGGGATTGGAAGGGAATCATCCATTATGAGCTGCTCCCATCGGGGCAAACACTTAATTCGGACCTCTATTGTCAACAACTGACCAGACTGAAGCAGGCGATCGACCAGAAGCGGCCAGAATTGGCCAATAGGAAAGGTGTTGTGTTCCATCAAGACAACGCCAGGCCGCACACATCTTTAACGACGCGTCAGAAGCTCCGAGAGCTTGGCTGGGAGGTTCTATCGCATCCGCCGTACAGTCCAGACCTGGCACCAAGCGATTATCACCTTTTTAAGTTTTTGCAAAATTTTCTTGATGGTACAAAACTGGCCTCAAGAGAGGCTTGTGAAAATGAGCTGGTCAAGTTTTTTACCAATAGGGACGAGGACTTCTTCAACCGCGGAATTATGAAATTGCCTTCAAAATGGACAAAAGTAATCGAACAAAACGGCGCATATTTAATCTAAATCGAATAATCTTGACTATGTTAATTTCATCGTCGAAATAAAGCGAAAAAGCGCTCAGAACTTTTTACTTCACCTAATATATATATATATATATGTCGGGGTGAGGTTGGAATTTTGGGCGCGTGACAATTCTTCACGTGAGTTATCCATTGTTTAACACAACTAAGATTATATTTTCACGTATACACAAGTCTATTACAAAGATTAACAAATAGTAAGTCTAGTGAATAATAAACTTAACAAATAATGAAGTTAGCGAAAAATATATTGAACGAATAATAAACTAAACAAATAATAAAGTTAGTGGATAATAAGTTGAACTGTTAGTAAGTCTAACAAATAATAAAGCTAATGAATAATACGTTTAACGGATAGTAAGTTCAATGAATAATATGGTTTACAAACAATAAGTTAATAATCGTTATAAACAATAATTTGAGTTCAAACGAATCCACGATCAACGGGATGACTCCTTACTAAGCGTAGACTGATCTTAAGCACAGAAACACGACGTGTCACTCTCTAAAGCAGTCATAAGACGAATGCCAGTCTCGTGGAGATTTTTCTCCCTGTACGATTGCATTTTGTTTTCTATACCCGTTTGGAAGCATCGAGAAGGTTCCAAACGCCGTTGCTAGGCACACTCGTTGGAAGCATCGAGAAAGTTCCAAACGCCGTTGCTAGGCAGTTTCTGCCTGGAGTTTTGATTAGTAATACAATGTATGTCCCATTGCATCGGCACATCCGAGGCAACATCACACGTGGCTAGGCCCGCTCTCGAGGTCGCATGCCGCCACAACCACATTTCTCGGAGAACACATACAACCACTCCAGACCTCCGTTAGATAAAACATCCATCCTGTGACCGTGGCTACGTTCGGCGACCAATTGTCGCCTCGAACCCAATCTTGATATCACAAATCTCGAACAATTACAGCTATGATAAAATCCAGGCTAGACTACTAGAAGATGTTCCCAAAGTTTCCAAGGAACGGCTTCGGCTTTCCTTTCATCTCCGACACGGCCATTCTGACTGTCACACGTCCTCGTGTGTAGCTAAAATACAGAGTTTTTTTTTTTAACATTAGACTCGTTGTAACCAATATTATCTACCATTCAGTTAAATGTTCCAAATAAGTCAAGGGTCCAGTTTGACAGCAAGATTCCGTTCGAAGGTTTAACAAACAAAGATATGAAAGAGAACTCAAATTGGTAGTGTCATAGTTTGTATTTCGAAGTGCTAGTTGCATTCTGTGAGTCACCAGTCAGACCGCAACGACACGACAGATCATTTTCGATTCCGCACACGGGTGAATCTCAGATTGTTGGATCGTGTTACCACATTGGGCGTATTACGAAAGCGCAGAACATCTCACTGGACATATTACAAAAGCGCAGAACATCTCACTGGACGTATTACGAACGCGCAGAGCACCACACTGGGTGTATTACTAAAGCGCAGAGGGTCACAGTGGACGTATTACGAACGCGCAGAGAGTCACAGTGGACGTATTACGAACGCGCAGAGAGTCACAGTGGACGTATTACGAACGCGCAGAGAGTCACAGTGGGCGTATTACGAACGCGCAGAGCATCTCACTGGACGTATTACGAACGCGCACAGCACCACACTGGGTGTATTACTAAGGCGCAGAGGGTCACAGTGGACGTATTACGAACGCGCAGAGCATCTCACTGGACGTATTACGAACGCGCACAGCACCACACTGGGTGTATTACTAAGGCGCAGAGGGTCACAGTGGACGTATTACGAACGCGCAGAGCATCTCACTGGACGTATTACGAACGCGCACAGCACCACACTGGGTGTATTACTAAGGCGCAGAGGGTCACAGTGGACGCATTACGAACGCGCAGAGCACCACACTGGGTGTACGACCACGACGTGGTATTAATGATCCTCTGAGGTCCGTGTACTCGCATCGTTATTATCACCATCGCTGTCATCGTCGCAGACGTCCAACTCATCAGGAACGCAACTATTTGGCATTTTTCTTAGTTTGTCATGTCTGTCCTTGTATGTCCGTTTACCGTCTAAGGTCTTTAATGTATATCGGTCCCCTTCCAAAATCTCTGCTATCACGAATGGACCCCTGAATTTCGGGTCCAACTTCGTTTGGTTCCTTTCCTCATTTTTTCGTAACACAAAGTCACCAAGGTTAAACCTAACTATCTTGGCTTTCGTTTTGTCGAACCTGTCTTTATCATAGCTAGCGCAAATCTCCATGTTCCGTATCGCCTGTTGTCTTACACTGGAGATGTCTACTTCCTTTTCCTCGACACTATCAGACAACGTTAAACCGTAGGGCCTTGCTGCCTTGCCAATTAATAACTCCAGAGGACTTGATTTAGTTACACGATTGGTGGTGCAATTCAAGGCTAACTGTATCTCGCCAATCGCGTCTTGCCACGTTCGCCCGGTCGTTTCTACCGTCGAAAACACATTTTTTAGGGTGCTCATAGTACGCTCTACTTGTCCATTGGCCCTACTAGCACCGGTTGCTATTAAGTGGAGTTTAATGTGCCTATCTTGACAGAAACTTTGGAAATCTTTACCCGTAAAGCATCTCCCCTGGTCCGCTATTACCCGGCAGGGGTTACCGAATAAAAATATAGCGGACTTAAGCGCTTTAATGGTATTTAGGGAGTCTATCTTACGGGTATGGTGCAAATATACGAACTTGGTGAAGGCGTCGACCAGCACAACGACATATTCCTTCGAGTCGCTTTTACCACTTAGTTTTCCCGTGATGTCCATGTGAACCGTGTGCCAAGGTATGCTGGTCTTAGGTATGGGATGTAGTTCGGCTTTTATAAGGGTATCTAATACGATGTTCAATCGTTCTAGGGCTTGATCTACCGAGTCAGCGATAATTAAGACGTCATCCAAGTAAACTACGACATATGAATAAGCAAGGTCGCCTAAGGCTTTGAAAATGGCTCTCTGGAAAACGGCTGGTGCATTTTTCAACCCAAACGGCATCGTTACATATTCGTACTGACCGTCGGGGGTGACGAACGCTGTATATTCAGTGGAGTTAGGGTGAATAGGGATCTGATGGAATCCACTGGCCATGTCCAAGCTAATGAAGTATCTCGCACTCTGCAATCTCACGATTTGATCAGCAATAAGGGGTAAGGGATACCGATCCGCGACCGTGTTTTTATTTAGCGCCCGGAAATCTACGCGCAATCTGTCCGATCCGTCCTTCTTCTTCACGAGTAACATGGGGCTCGCGAACGGCGAATTACTAGGTTTTACAATTTTTGCCCTAATCAGTTCACTTATCCGTTCGCGCACTATTCTCCGCTCTTCCCCGCTAAGTCTGTAAGGACTTCTCTGTACGGTGACATTAGGGTCAATCAACCGAATTTCTAACTGGCCCGTACTCACACGCGTCCGCGGGAAACCCGTAATAAATGACTCTTTGAATTTTTCGAGAACAGAGATCAATCGATCTTTGTCGTTACCAACTACATCAGTGTTGATCTCGTTAATGTTGACCGCATCTTCCGCGACTATGCTACAGGCGTTAACCATTTTTGTCTTGCAAATATCGACGCTATTTCGTGTAATATTCACGTCAAAACCTTGGCTCAAAATTTCACGACCAATCATGATATCGTATTTTAAGTAGCTATCGGCAAGGACATGAAAAGTCATCTCCAGTGTAAAACCGTTAATACATACAGTGGACAAGATCTGAAATGTACTGTTAACACAAGTATTTCCTATACCTCGCATTACTACTACATCAGTCGTTTGTTTTGCCAGAAAATTTCGAAGATATAGATTTTTTAATCAACGAGCATTCGGCTCCGGAATCGAAACAAAATGGGTACGACTCACCCAGATGACTTAAACTACCAGCTGGAGACTCCACCATGCAGGAGTCGACTCGTCGTTCGTTCTTGGAGCCGGGTTTTCTGTGCTGCAGTAGCGGACAATCAGGTGCGATATGGCCCTCCGCCTTACACTTGAAGCAAACCACCTGGGGCGATGTTGCCGGTCGTCTTCCTTCCGGGCGTTGTGTATTTCCTCGCTGCTCTTTCTGTATCCTACTGCGGCACTCCGCTATTCTGTGTCCGTGTTTACCACAGTAGAGGCACTTCACGTGGTGGGCCGACGGCTTGTGTCTTTTGGTTTCAGGGCCCGTGGAGGTGTCGCTCGTCGAAAATACGGGCCTCTTCGCGAAAGCAGTAGCTCTCATTTCGTCTAAAAATTGGTCCTTGGTCTTGATATCTTTCATAGCTGCTATCTCTTCGATGCGCTGATCCCGTGAGCTCAGGTGACAAAGAACGGTAGCGTTGATTACTTCAGCCGTAGTGGCATTTTGCCACTTCGTCTCCAGCAGGGAACGGAGACAGATGGCGTACGCAGCCATGTTTTCGTCCTCTTGTGGTGGTTCCCTGAGCGTCTTCATTAGCGTCGAGGTTGCCGTATCTTTGCTACCAAAACGTGTAACGAAAAGTTTCCTAAACGTTGGCCAGGTAAGCCCTTCGCCGGTCACTACCTGCGTGAGCCAATGCGCTGCACGACCCTCTAGAGCACTATTTAAAACAGAAACTAGTGCACTGTCTTGCAGAGGATTACCCTTCATAAGCAGGTCCACAGTCGAGCACCATGCGGCTGGATCGGCGCCCGCGATCGCGGGGTTAAAACGTGGTAGCACGATGTTCTTAGGTTCCACACTTGACTTCGGCGCCAGCGTCTGACTTAACTCGCGCACGATGGCCGCACGTTCTTGCATTGGCATAATCGGCACTGATCCCACTTCTGATGTCGGGGTGAGATTGGAATTTTGGGCGCGTGGCAATTCTTCACGTGAGTTATCCATTGTTTAACACAACTAAGATTATATTTTCACGTATACACAAGTCTATTACAAAGATTAACAAATAATAAGTCTAGAGAATAATAAACTTAACAAATAATGAAGTTAGCGAAAAATATATTGAACGAATAATAAATTAAGCAAATAATAAAGTTAGTGGATAATAAGTTGAACGGTTAGTAAGTCTAACAGATAATAAAGCTAATGAATAATACGTTTAACGGATAGTAAGTTCAATGAATAATATGGTTTACAAACAATAAGTTAATAATCGTTATAAACAATAATTTGAGTTCAAACGAATCCACGATCAACGGGATGACTCCTTACTAAGCGTAGACTGATCTTAAGCACAGAAACACGACGTGTCCCTCTCTAAAGCAGTCATAAGACGAATGCCAGTCTCGTGGAGATTTTTCTCCCTGTACGATTGCATTTTGTTTTCTATACCCGTTTGGAAGCATCGAGAAGGTTCCAAACGCCGTTGCTAGGCACACTCGTTGGAAGCATCGAGAAAGTTCCAAACGCCGTTGCTAGGCAGTTTCTGCCTGGAGTTTTGATTACTAATACAATGTATGTCCCATTGCATCGGCACCTCCGAGGCAACATCACACGTGGCTAGGCCCGCTCTCGAGGTCGCATGCCGCCACAACCACATTTCTCGGAGAACACATACAACCACACCAGACCTCCGTTAGATAAAACATCCATCCCGTGACCGTGGCTACGTTCGGCGACCAATTGTCGCCTCGAACCCAATCTTGATATCACAAATCTCGAACAATTACAGCTATGATAAAATCCGGGCTAGACTACTAGAAGATGTTCCCAAAATTTCCAAGGAACGGCTTCGGCTTTCCTTTCATCTCCGACATATATATATATATATATATATATATATATATATATATATATATATATATATATATATATACATATATATATCCAAAACAATCAGTTAGACTAAATCAAAATTGAAGCAAGGAGCTCCAGGGCAAAGTTCGCTGAATTTACACATACACCAATGACGCACAACAGGGGAAATTCCCTTTCTCCCAGAAGCATGGTGACGAAGATGTGCCTCCAAAACCTCTACCGGAATTTCGTCGGCAAAATGAACTTTCACACAACGATCAGTGTCAATAGCTTCAACCAGAGGGGGTTCCCACTCCAACACGACGGTCTCTACATCGGAGAAACTCCCATCTGCAAGACTGTCAAAATTCAATTCCGACGGGAAATCCACGGGCTCCGGATCGATGTCGGAAAGATCCTCCGACCACCCTGATACTTGTGGTTCATCACAACGCCGCATGCGTTTGAGGGGTCTTTCCGAGTCGCCCACGGGTTCTTCGGAATTCCTCTTTCTCTTGTGCTGAAACGACACAACACCGCTTAAATAGAACAAAACAGGACGAATTAAACGGACAAAAAAAAAAAAACAAGATAAAATACGCACCATGGAAATCTGCGTGAGAACCTCCGATAGAAACGCCTCCACAAACATTGTTCGAACGTCAATCACCGAAGCCTAATGAAACAACACAAAAAAAGGAAAAGAGATCAAAATCACGAAAACAACCATAATATGCAAATATCCACTCGAACCAAACTTACGTAAAATAACTCGAAGGAGGAGGACCTCGTTTTGGGAGAACAGCGGACTACGCGTGTTGCCCGAGCAAATGTCGATATAATAATGAGACTCCAGCCACCGGCCCTTCCACACGCCAAAGAACAAAAATTATTCGCACAGTACTCACATAAAAATTCTCGAGAAAAGACTAGATCAGCATGGACCCCTTCAAGTCTCCTAGACGCTACCTCAGCAGAAAATAGGACCGATGGGAATCTGGAAGTTAAAAGACAAGATAACGAAGCAAAGGAGACATCAACGATTACAGAATTCACATTCTCTCACGTACGATCTCAGGAAACCCAAAACTGCAACGTCCCGATTCCCACGGAAGCATACCCCCAGTGGACCACCACCCCGTGGGGGATGGCATTATAAATAAGCGTAGCAACATAGAGCAAGATCCTCATTCCAGTATTTTGTCGCTAATTGTACGTTAGATTCTCATTCCAGTATTTTGTCGCTAATTGTACGTTACGTTTCGGCTTATTATTTTGTTGTCAACTCTCATTCCATTGTAATTTCTTACGGCGTAAGCTCATCATAACGTTCATCAACACTTAGCGTTTCGACGGTCTTTAGCCATTCATTATAAAATAAAGAAAAAGAGGGAGAGTCGCGAGCGAGTTAGAGATTCTTAAAGTCCTCATTTTCGTTGTTAAAATAAAATTGCGATATTAATCCGGTTAGATATTTGTAAGTGCTTATCAAAATAAATAAATAAATAAATAAATAAAGTAGAAATTCGATAAAAGGTTATACCCGAGTTGAATAATTAAACCTCCAACGACCATTACAAGGTGATGGCCCCTGACGCAACCTACTTTACAAGGTAAGAACTCAATTTTGTAAAATTTTCTTCTACTCTGACAATTTCGGCACATCCGGGAACTGAATCCAGTCTACTTATCACCAATTATTAAAATATATATATATATATATATATGTGAATAGCTACTTAAGCGATTCGATCCGTTCAACGAGGACAAATATCCATTGCATACAACTTTAATCCTCTCCCGTGCCAGTATCCCTGCGCATAGCAGGTTAGCAGAAACGTGGAAACTAATTATCAGTAGCCTGAATATTAATTAACGCTACCGAGCGAATAATCAATTAATAAACAATCGAAAGAAATTTCTCCAATCGAAATAGTCCTTAGACTATTTCTGGTGGCAGCAACTACCGTATAAATCGAGCTAAATTGAATTAAAATAAATTAAAACAACACAAAAAACAAATAAAAATTAAAATAAATAAATAAAAAAAAATCTTGCGAATTCAACGGTTTAAAATTAATTCAATCAAACAAGAACGTAACAACCGATAGCTGACTCGTTTTCTTTCACCCTATGCGCTTCGCGACTCGCGGTAAAATGTCCGTTTTTTTCTCAGATCGAAATGATTCTTCCCTTCGTTGCCCATCGACATCCCCACTAGAGTGTATTCATTAGATGTGTCGCCGCGGCTGGCACGAGTATGCTCCTCCGAGAAATTCGGCGGAAGGAGCGCGAAGATGTCGATGACGGATTGAGCACGTCGTGTTGCGCTTTAACGACGTAGCGCTTTGTTTCACGAAGCCGTTGGAAAGCTCCGTGATCCGTGGCGCTACAGTACCCCTTACCAGTGATAACTCTACATAATTAAAAGAATATATAAGTATTACAAAGCGGTGTGGACGTTCGCCGGTTCCTAACGCTTATCCGAAACCTGCCTGAAGGCGATCGGGAAATCGGACAGTTCGCCCAGACCGCGTAACGTATCTATTCCTGGTATTTTCTTCGTTCGTCGTTTTGTTATTGGGGTCCACACCGCTTTCGTCGCGAACATTCGTTTGCTCTACCGAAATTAGCACGTTGCGAGTCTCGGCGGTTCCTTGCTCGATGTCTTCGGGAATGACGAACGCTGGCTTCAACCGATCTACGGAAACCGTTACGTCGCGATTATTTATTTTTACCGTATATGTCTCATCCCCTCTCTGTATAACTTTATACGTCCATCTTACGGCGGATGTAATGGTCCTCCAATCGCGCCATGGCGCATGAATACATATGGCGACGTCTCTAATTCTCTGAAAATGAAAGTTTTCTTTTCGCCATGACGCGTAACCGGGTGTGGTCTCACCCTCTCCATACGTTCTCTTAGCCGATTCGCGTATTCCGAGTTGGCCCGTTGACTAGTTGGCAAAAAGAATTCCGACGGCAGACGTATGCCGGTGCCGTAAATCATTTCGGCCGCGTTGCGTTTAGGTCCTCCATTATCGCGGTTCTGATACCTAATAAGACGATTGGCAGAATTCCGACCCAGTTGCACGTGTCGTGGTATTTAATCGCCGCCTTTAGTTGTCTGTGTCGGCGTTCTACCATCCCGATAGACGCTGGATGGTAGGCCGTTGTACGCAGATGTTTGACGCCGAGCAACCGGCATAATTCCTCGAATAAACGCGATTCGAATTGACGTCCTGGATCAGAAGTAATTTTCAAAGGTACGCCGAAACGAGATGTCCAGGTAGAAAGGAGGGCCGAAGCCATATCGGCGATAGGAATGGCATTGGGCCAACGCGGAAAACGATCGATATACGTTAGAGAATACCCTTATCCTTGCGAATATTGCATATCGATGATGACTAAGTGTATATGCTCGAACCGGCCTGCTAACGTTCCGGCAGGCGAGAATACGTGTCTGGTGACTTTATTGCGCTGACACGGTATGCATTGTCGTGTCCACGTTCGGCGATCTTTCTTTATGGACGGCCAGACGAAGCCAATTTTCGCGTGGCACGCATCTCCGGATGTGAAATTCGATGTAGTGATTGGAATACGATGCGCCGTAACGGTTCCGGTACGTACGGTCGCACGGTCTCGGCTGTAATACCGCAATATAACTCGACGTCGTGATCGGGAAATCGTACCTTTTTCAAATGCAGCGCGCTCGATCCAGTGTTGATAATTTCGCGCAGCTCGCTATGCAGCTTCCCTTGCGCTGCAGCTAGCTTGTGGTGGTCTACAGGTTTCCCGATCGCTTCGATGCGAGATAGAGTATCGGCTACGTAGTTCTCTACCCCTTTTATATGTCGGATATCCGTCGTAAACTGTCCGACGTAGTCCAGATGTCGGAACTGTCTTGGCGAACACTTACCGGGGTTCTGCTTGGACGCGTAAATAAGGGGTTTGTGATATAATTGTGATCGTGAATTTTCTACCTTCGACGGCATGTCGGAAGCGTTTAACCGCGTAGTACATCTCCAGCAATTCCCGATCATACGCGCTGTATTTCCGTTGCGCGGGGCATAGCATTTGTGTCATAAAGCAAAGTGGTTGCCAACAATCGTTGACGCGCTGCTGAAATACCGCACCAATAGCGTAGTCGGATGCGTCCACCGCGAGGCTAAGGGGCGCGCCGGGGATCGGGTGCGCTAACATTGTCGCGTCGGCCAAGACGCGTTTCGACTCGCGGAAGCTTTTTTCGGCGTGCTCGGACCACTCAATAGACGCGTTGCTCTTCGTTGTGCCTTTCAATATATCGTTGCGTGGTCGGAGAGTGTGCGCGGCCCTCGGTATGAAACGTCTGTAAAAGTTAATCATACCGAGGAATCTTCGAAGATCTTTAACGGTCGCGGGTAGCGGCACTTTTGCGATGGCGTCCACGCGTTCAGCCAGCGGCTCTATTTCTTCGGCCGTTACAGTATAGCCTAGGGTATTGAATTTCGCGGACGCCGAATTCGCACTTCGCGGTATTAATAACGACCCCGTAGTCGTTGAGGCGTTGAAACAGGACCCGCAAGTATTCGCGGTGTTGCACGTCATTCTCGGAAGCTACGAGGAAATCGTCTATGTATGCGTAGACGAAATCAAGGCCTCGTACGATTTCGAATCTCTGACACGTTTGCGCGGCGTTCCGAAACCCGAACATCATGTTGGTCGCTTCGAACAGACCGAACGGTGTCGTTATGGCTGTTTTCTCGACGTCTTCCGGCGCGATCGGAATTTGATGATAAGCGCGAACGTGGTCGATTTTGGAGAAAATGCGCTTACCATGTAAGTTCTGTGCGAAATCCTCTATGTGCGGCGGTGTATATCTGTCCGGGATGCTGCGGGCGTTCAACGCCCGGTATTCGCCGCACGGTCGAATCCCTCCGTCCTTTTCTGAAACGACGTGCAAGGATGATGCCCATGGGCTTCTCGATGGCTGCATCACGCCTTGCTCAATCATGACTTCGAACTCCGTCTTAACCTGTTTAAGACGGTCACGTGCGAGTCGGCGGGGTTTGCTGTGGACAGGCGGGCCTGGTGTGATTTCGATGTGATGTACCACACCGTGAACAGTTTTCTCTCGCCCGAAAGCCGGTGGGTGGGTTAGTTCCGGAAATTCAGAGAGGAGTCGGTGATACGTCGATTCTCCGATAATTGTCTTGGTCGACGCCGTCGCGGGCGTGTATCCTCTCGTTGACCGGTTCGAAGTAGAATCTATAAGGCGTTTATTCCTCGCGTCCACCCATAATTCGTAGTGACTGAGGAAATCCACTACGATGATGGGTGTTTCGACGTCCGCTATACAGAAACGCCATTTCATCGCTCGACGCAATGCCAAGTCGAGAGACACTAGAGTGGTGTCGTAGGTCGCGATGCGTGACCCGTTAGACGCGAACAATTCGTACTTTGTTGAACTTTGTTCGCGGGCCCGTGTATTTTGTTGCGCGGAAATACACATACGTCGGCGCCGGTGTCCACTAGGAAGGAGGTTTTTGAGTTCCTGTCCCTCACGAATATGCGGCGGGATGTTAGGCCGTCGTGACTTGTCGCGTTTACAGACGGCCTGTCTCGTTTCTCTGCCTCCATGTACAAGGTTGGCGGCACTTCTTCGCGCGCGCTCGGAACGTCGCGTGGTAGTAACAATGACCGGAGTCCTGTTACACATCTCTCGGGCGCGGTCCGTACCGTCTCGTGTTTGGACGCTGGTAGAGGCGCCGGTCGAGGCGCAGTGCCTCGATTTGTGCCTCTATTCTGGAGAACCTGTAATCTGACGATTCCGTGGGGGGCGATCTCGCTGTTCGCCTCCCGCTCGATCGGTCTTGATGACGGCGACCTTCTGTCTTCTTAACAAATGTGTCTCGTAGATTCGATCGGCTAGTCTTCTTAGGTGTTGGTGGAATTGGATCGGCTTTTGGTCGCCCATCACTTCGAAGGTCAGCAGCCTGCGTTACATCGTGCTGGGTGTATCAGCCAACTCTCGATGATCTCGTTTTTTTACTTATGGTATTGTTCCGCCTTGGTATCCTCCTCTTCACGTCCTCGATATGCAATAGATACCGGCCGCCGAGGCACCTGGCGAGGGTCACGAACTTTCGTTTGTCGTCCGTAAGATCCATGTCCTCGAATTGCATTTCCAGAAGCGTGAAGCACGCCGTGACCTCCGAGGGCTGCAGCGGGGCCATGCTGATTACTGGGTGGACTCGTTGTGCGCCGTTCGCGGTCCCGTCGGTATTTGCCATCGCACAGCAGTTTAAATTCGCGCCGTTTAGAGTCTCAGGTCACTATCACAGTCACCTCTTTAACATTAACTCACGTCAGGGTCACCAATTGAGGTGTATGGTGTAATAGGTACTGAAGTGCACTCGGGTATGTTCAACCAATAACATTTATTAAACTTGATAACAATGAATAACAATTAACAGTTAACAACAGTTGATACTTAACGACGATCAACAACAGCGACGATTGATCGATAGCTGACTCGTTTTCTTTCACCCTTCGCGCTTCGCGGCTAGCGGTAAAATGTCCGTTTTTTTCTCAGATCGAAATGATTCTTCCCTTCGTTGCCCATCCACATCCCCACTAGCGTGTATTCATTAGATGTGTCGCCGCGGCTGGCACGAGTATGCTCCTCCGAGAAATTCGGCGGAAGGAGCGCGAAGATGTCGATGACGGATT
Organism: Bombus flavifrons; assembly: GCF_040668555.2. Taxonomy (NCBI): domain Eukaryota; kingdom Metazoa; phylum Arthropoda; class Insecta; order Hymenoptera; family Apidae; genus Bombus; species Bombus flavifrons. Next base: position 314,837 of record NW_027184773.1, on the reverse strand, counting down.
GGGCACGTCGTGTTGCGCTTTAACTGCGTAGCGCTTTGTTTCACGAAGCCGCATTTAGCACTTACGAATAAAAATATAGCGGAGCTATATAAGCGCTTTAATGGTATTAACGAAGTCTATCCTACGGGTATGGTGCAAATATACGAATTTGGTGAAGGCGTCGACCAACACAGTGACATATTCCTTCGAGTTGCTTTTACCGCGTAGTATGCCCGTTATATCCATATAAACCCTGTGACAAGGTATGCTGGTATTGGGCATGGGATGTATTTCGGCTTGTGTCTTGCCTGAGCTAGCCTTTGAAACTCGACAAGCATGACAGTTCTCAACGAATTTGCGAAAGTATTTCGCCATTCCTTCTAAAAAGTAATACTAGTACAGTTTCTCGAGCGTTTTATCCCATCCTAAGTGCATAATCGACTGGTGTACATAGTTGATCACTTACCACCTAAAACCTCTTGGGACAATGGGCAAGCAGAGAGTTCTGCCTTTTCGTTGTAGTTTACGGTAAAGGGTACCGGATCGCAGTTCACACGTATTCGCGATATCATCTGCAAGCTCATCGTTCCGCAACTTATCGACGATTTCCGTAATTTGGGGATCGCGACGTTGCTCCGCCAAGAGCCAATCTTCGGAGATTTCGGCCAGATTGATTTCTTTTTCGGCAATTTTGTGGATCGTACGGTGATCCGAGTCAACGGGGTTCCGCGAAAAGGAACCGACGTGAGCCATTCGCTTGCCGTCCCGATACATAATGTCAAAGGTAAAAGTTTGTAGGTAAGCCCACCACCTGTAAACCCTGTCATTTAAATGCATCTTATTACTGGATGCCCTCAAGGAATTGCAGTTGATTTCGTCGACATTGACGAAAACTAATCGTTATTTCCTTCCCGTTTGAGATATTTCTACGTTCTAGCGCCGTTTTCACTTTATTTCACGCGCGCAATGTAATGCACGCTCGTTTCACCGTCGACACAAGCCCAACAGCTCGCAAGTATCGATGATTTCGTCGATTTTGACAAAACTATCAGTTATTTCCTTCCCGTTTGAGATATTTCGACGTTTAAGCGCCCTTTGCACTCTATTTACGAGCGAAATGTAATGCACTCTAGTTTCACCGTTGACACAACCCTAACAGCTCGCATAGGGCGATGATTTCGTCGATTTTGACGAATACAAAGCGTAACTTCCATCCCGTTTGAGATATTTCGACGTTTAAGCGCACTTTTCACTTCATTTTACGCGGCGAATATGATGCACGCCAGTTTCACCTTCGAAACCAGACAGAGAGCTCTCAAATCGCGATGATAACGTCGACATTGTCGAAAACTAACTGTTATTTCCTTCCCGTTTGAGATATTTCGACGTTTAAGCGATCTTTTCACTCCGTTTTACACGCCGAATGTAATGCATGCAGGTTTCACCGTCGACACAAGCCCAACAGCTCGCAAACCGCGATGATTTCGTCGATTTTGCAGAAAACTATGAGTCATTTCCTTCCCGCTTGAAATATTTCGGCGTTTAGGCGATCTTTTCACTCCGTTTTACGCGCGTAATGTAATGCATGCAGGTTTCACCGTCGACACAAGCTCAACAGCTCGCAAATCACGATGAATTCGTCGATTTTGAAGAAAACTGCCCGTCATTTCCTACATGTTTGAGATACTTCAACGTTTATGCTCCCTTTTCACTCCATTTAACGCACGAAATGTAATGCCCGCCCGTTTCAGCGTCGAAACAAGCCCAACAGCTCGCAAATGGAGCTGGATTTCGTCGATTTTGACGTAAATTAAGCGTTACTTTCTTCCCGTTTCAGATATTTCGACATTTAAGCGCTCCTTTCCCTCCATTTTACGCGCCGAATGTAATACCCGACCGTTTCTGCGTCGAAACAAGCCCAACAGCCCGGAAATCGCGATTACTTCGTCTATTCCCTCGAAAGCTAATCGTTGTTTCCTTTCCGTTTGAGATATTTCGACGTTTAAGCGATCTTCTCACTCCGTTTTACGCGCCGAATTCAAGGCATGCATGTTTCACCGTCGGCACAAGCTCAACAGCTGGCAAATAGCGATGATTTAGTCTATTCCGACGACAACTAAGCGTTTGTTTCCTTCCCGGTTGAGATATTTCGACGTTTAAGCAATCGTTTCGCTCCATATTACGCACTGAATGTAGTGCAGGCAGGTTTCACAGTCGACACGAGCTCAACAGCTCGCAAACCGCGATGATTTCGTCGATTTTGCAGAAAACTAGGAGTCATTTCCTACCCGCTTGAGATATTTCGACGTTTAAGCGTCCTTATCACTCCATTTTAAGTGCAGAGTTTAATGCACGCCCGTTTCATATTCGGAACGAGCCCAAAAGCTTGCAAATAGAGCCGGACATCGTCGATTGTATCGAAAATTGACCGTCATTTCCTTCGAGTTTGAGAAATTTCAAAGTTTATGCGCTCTTTTCACTACATTGTACGCGCTGAATTTAATGCACGCCCGTTTCACCGTCGACACAATCCTAACATCTCGCAAATAGCGATGATTTCGTCGATTTTGACAAAACTATCAGTTATTTCCTTCCCGTTTGAGATATTTCGACGTTTAAGCGCCCTTTGCACTCTATTTACGAGCGAAATGTAATGCACTCTAGTTTCACCGTTGACACAACCCTAACAGCTCGCATAGGGCGATGATTTCGTCGATTTTGACGAATACAAAGCGTAACTTCCATCCCGTTTGAGATATTTCGACGTTTAAGCGCACTTTTCACTTCATTTTACGCGGCGAATATGATGCACGCCAGTTTCACCTTCGAAACCAGACAGAGAGCTCTCAAATCGCGATGATAACGTCGACATTGTCGAAAACTAACTGTTATTTCCTTCCCGTTTGAGATATTTCGACGTTTAAGCGATCTTTTCACTCCGTTTTACACGCCGAATGTAATGCATGCAGGTTTCACCGTCGACACAAGCCCAACAGCTCGCAAACCGCGATGATTTCGTCGATTTTGCAGAAAACTATGAGTCATTTCCTTCCCGCTTGAAATATTTCGGCGTTTAGGCGATCTTTTCACTCCGTTTTACGCGCGTAATGTAATGCATGCAGGTTTCACCGTCGACACAAGCTCAACAGCTCGCAAATCACGATGAATTCGTCGATTTTGAAGAAAACTGCCCGTCATTTCCTACATGTTTGAGATACTTCAACGTTTATGCTCCCTTTTCACTCCATTTAACGCACGAAATGTAATGCCCGCCCGTTTCAGCGTCGAAACAAGCCCAACAGCTCGCAAATGGAGCTGGATTTCGTCGATTTTGACGTAAATTAAGCGTTACTTTCTTCCCGTTTCAGATATTTCGACATTTAAGCGCTCCTTTCCCTCCATTTTACGCGCCGAATGTAATACCCGACCGTTTCTGCGTCGAAACAAGCCCAACAGCCCGGAAATCGCGATTACTTCGTCTATTCCCTCGAAAGCTAATCGTTGTTTCCTTTCCGTTTGAGATATTTCGACGTTTAAGCGATCTTCTCACTCCGTTTTACGCGCCGAATTCAAGGCATGCATGTTTCACCGTCGGCACAAGCTCAACAGCTGGCAAATAGCGATGATTTAGTCTATTCCGACGACAACTAAGCGTTTGTTTCCTTCCCGGTTGAGATATTTCGACGTTTAAGCAATCGTTTCGCTCCATATTACGCACTGAATGTAGTGCAGGCAGGTTTCACAGTCGACACGAGCTCAACAGCTCGCAAACCGCGATGATTTCGTCGATTTTGCAGAAAACTAGGAGTCATTTCCTACCCGCTTGAGATATTTCGACGTTTAAGCGTCCTTATCACTCCATTTTAAGTGCAGAGTTTAATGCACGCCCGTTTCATATTCGGAACGAGCCCAAAAGCTTGCAAATAGAGCCGGACATCGTCGATTGTATCGAAAATTGACCGTCATTTCCTTCGAGTTTGAGAAATTTCAAAGTTTATGCGCTCTTTTCACTACATTGTACGCGCTGAATTTAATGCACGCCCGTTTCACCGTCGACACAATCCTAACATCTCGCAAATAGCGATGATTTCGTCGATTTTGACAAAACTATCAGTTATTTCCTTCCCGTTTGAGATATTTCGACGTTTAAGCGCCCTTTGCACTCTATTTACGAGCGAAATGTAATGCACTCTAGTTTCACCGTTGACACAACCCTAACAGCTCGCATAGGGCGATGATTTCGTCGATTTTGACGAATACAAAGCGTAACTTCCATCCCGTTTGAGATATTTCGACGTTTAAGCGCACTTTTCACTTCATTTTACGCGGCGAATATGATGCACGCCAGTTTCACCTTCGAAACCAGACAGAGAGCTCTCAAATCGCGATGATAACGTCGACATTGTCGAAAACTAACTGTTATTTCCTTCCCGTTTGAGATATTTCGACGTTTAAGCGATCTTTTCACTCCGTTTTACACGCCGAATGTAATGCATGCAGGTTTCACCGTCGACACAAGCCCAACAGCTCGCAAACCGCGATGATTTCGTCGATTTTGCAGAAAACTATGAGTCATTTCCTTCCCGCTTGAAATATTTCGGCGTTTAGGCGATCTTTTCACTCCGTTTTACGCGCGTAATGTAATGCATGCAGGTTTCACCGTCGACACAAGCTCAACAGCTCGCAAATCACGATGAATTCGTCGATTTTGAAGAAAACTGCCCGTCATTTCCTACATGTTTGAGATACTTCAACGTTTATGCTCCCTTTTCACTCCATTTAACGCACGAAATGTAATGCCCGCCCGTTTCAGCGTCGAAACAAGCCCAACAGCTCGCAAATGGAGCTGGATTTCGTCGATTTTGACGTAAATTAAGCGTTACTTTCTTCCCGTTTCAGATATTTCGACATTTAAGCGCTCCTTTCCCTCCATTTTACGCGCCGAATGTAATACCCGACCGTTTCTGCGTCGAAACAAGCCCAACAGCCCGGAAATCGCGATTACTTCGTCTATTCCCTCGAAAGCTAATCGTTGTTTCCTTTCCGTTTGAGATATTTCGACGTTTAAGCGATCTTCTCACTCCGTTTTACGCGCCGAATTCAAGGCATGCATGTTTCACCGTCGGCACAAGCTCAACAGCTGGCAAATAGCGATGATTTAGTCTATTCCGACGACAACTAAGCGTTTGTTTCCTTCCCGGTTGAGATATTTCGACGTTTAAGCAATCGTTTCGCTCCATATTACGCACTGAATGTAGTGCAGGCAGGTTTCACAGTCGACACGAGCTCAACAGCTCGCAAACCGCGATGATTTCGTCGATTTTGCAGAAAACTAGGAGTCATTTCCTACCCGCTTGAGATATTTCGACGTTTAAGCGTCCTTATCACTCCATTTTAAGTGCAGAGTTTAATGCACGCCCGTTTCATATTCGGAACGAGCCCAAAAGCTTGCAAATAGAGCCGGACATCGTCGATTGTATCGAAAATTGACCGTCATTTCCTTCGAGTTTGAGAAATTTCAAAGTTTATGCGCTCTTTTCACTACATTGTACGCGCTGAATTTAATGCACGCCCGTTTCACCGTCGACACAATCCTAACATCTCGCAAATAGCGATGATTTCGTCGATTTTGACGAAAACTATGCGTCATTTCCATCCCGTTAAAGATATTACAAGGTTTAAGCGCTCTTTTCACTACATTGTACGCGCTGAATTTAATGCACGCCCGTTTCACCGTCGACACAATCCTAACATCTCGCAAACAGCGATGATTTCGTCTATTTTGAAGAGAACTGAGCGTTGTTTGCATCCCGTTATAGATTTTTCAACGTTTAAGCGCTCTTTTGACTCTATTTACGCGCTAAATGTAATGCACTCCAGCTTCACCGTTGGAACCAGCCCAAGAGCTCGCAAATCGGAATGATTTCGTCGAAATTGTCGAAAATTAACGGTGATTTCCTTCCCGTTTCAGATATTTCGACGTTTATGAGCTCCTTTAACTCCATTTTACGCGACGAATGTAATGCACGCCTGTTTCACCGTCCAAGCAGGCTCAACATGTCGCTAATCTCGATGATTTCCTCGATTTTGACGAAAACTTTGAGTCATTTCCTTACCGTTGGAGATATATCGACGTTTATGCGCTCTGTTCACCCGAATTTACATGCTGAGAGAAATGCACGCCCGTTTCACCTTCGAAACCAGCCCAAGAGCTCGCAAATCACGATGATAACGTCGATATTGTCGAAAACTATGTGTCATTTCCATCCCGTTTGAGATATTTCGAAGTTCCAGCGCTCTTTTCACTCCATTTTACGTGCGGAAGGTAATGCACGCATCTTTCACCTTTGATACAAGCGCAACAGCTCGCAAATCGCGATGATTTCGTCGATTTTGGCGAAAACTAAGAGTTATTTCCTCCCCGTTTGATATATTTCGACGTTTAAGCGCTCTTTTCACACTATTTACGCGCGAAATGTAATGCTATTCCATTTTGCACGCCGAATGCTGTACACTCCTTTTTGAAATTCGGAACAAGCCCGTTACAACGTAAAATGCTATTGTCACGCCCCGCGCTCCGCACGTACGGTAACGAAAAACAGAAAGTCACAATATACAAACAACGCGAGTGACAATTCGAACACCCGAAACAAACGCACGGTACAACGAAAATGGAAATACTTTAATAAAAGATTAATTAAACGTAATTATATATATAGAATTAGCATATGAGGGTAAATAACAAATAATAAAATAGAAATAGATATTCTAACGAAGTAGTAAATATAAAGAGTATAGCATAACCTATACCAACTAACAATCAACCTGGAACCAGAACAATTATATCCGACGACAGGAAAATATACTACAATTAATTAGCGAACATGGGATATGCAAATGCAAAACAAATTATTAAATAAAACCAACTAGTAAATCGAATAAGCAGGTAACATCCAGAAATTAAAATAATTATGTACCACATAATAGTAAAAGAGAATAAATGGAACAATAGGAAGATATATTTTAATCAACCAACAAGACAAAGGAGAAATTTATAAAATAATTGAATAAAACTAATTAATAAACTGAATTAATTGCGAAATCATCTGATGGATCCAAAATAAAAATAACAACATACGACATCATGGCGAAGAGGAAATAATTGGGAGAAAAGGGCAAGAATACATGTTATATTTTATTAACAAATACAAGAAATAAATGGATAAATAAAATAACTAAATAAACCTGTTAACAAACCAGGTGACTAGGAATGGTTAACATTTTAATTAAAAAATTATACATTACAAGTTATATATGTATGACATTGACTAGTGCAAATACGATAATTATAGAATTGGACAAGTAACCGTGGTAATTAGGTACTCGAGAAACTAATGACAATGATCCTAGGTTCAATAACGAATCCGCGGTCAACGGGATGATTGATGAATATGCTCGCAAAATCTAAGTCGGACTCTTTGTTGAAACGTAGAATATCCACCGAGCGTACAGACACTAAGTTATTCGCTAATACTGCCTCACGAGAGAATGACTTTCCGTCGCGATGATGCTGCAGAGGAAAACTATGATGGGGTGTGTCTAAGAGATCCTTGGATTCGTCGAGGATAGCCTTCGTTTAGTAGGTGAGGGAAATTGGCGTTGCTGCTAATTGGTCAATCTCCATATCGGTGGTTAGTAAAAGATGCTAGCCGCCCTCGAGGGAAAGTTGCTAGTGGGAGACGCCGTTCGTTGAAAAATAGGTCTCTCCTAACTTCCCGTAGCTGGAACAAAGACTGTTTGTCCGTCTGAACGACTTTAGCCAACTAAATCTTAAGATTTATATCAGGCCCTCAGGCTAGCCTAACATGTACTGCGAAGACGCATCGACATCTGGCAATCATCTTACTCGAAGAATAGGGTCTGCGTGTGGCGAGCCACGGGACAGAAACCGTTGGAATGTTTACTGTCGCGTGCCGTCACAAATATTTCTTTTAAGGACAGCTATAGAATTATGCAATACCTTTGTTATACAAACCCGTGACCGCGGTTACGTTCGGCGACTGGTTGTCGATTTTCTTGCTCCAGAGCAGCTAAAATAGTAATCAGTGTATTTAAATGTAATATATAATGGAATTTATTATATGTATACGGATTTCATACAAATTAACGAATATGTGTTTTCATTTTTATCACTTACCAATTTTCCCAACGAGAGTCATTTCATTAGTATCATTTTCACTAGTGGATCTCTCAGGATTCCCATTTGCAATTTGTATTGCTGCCTGAAATAAATATACTGTACATAAGTATGTATTGCAATTATTCATTATACACAATGTTATATATATTGTTCAGGGTATAAGTTTTTATACTTGCACCTTCAGCAGTTTCATATAACTCCTGGCCTGTTACTTTATTAACATATTCCCAGCCTCGTACTGTTAATAAATAACAACAGCTGGGAGACGAAATTGCGTGCTGTTCCCATGGATCATCTTCTGCTCTCCAACTTCCTATACCAATTCCACAATGGTAACATGTAGTGCAATCATTTATTCCGGTCTAGTAGAAGCCTGCATGGGCTAATTCTTCAATTGTCTGTGTCATATATGTAGGCCATGTTGTGAACGAATTTAATCTGGATTCGTAGCTTCTTAACTCTTTTTAGTCCCAAACGGCTAAGTTCATATGCCGTCGGGTTTCTTGAATATCTTAAAAATCGATGGTCATTAAAATCAAATGCCTTCTGATATTGTAAACCATAAGGACAAGATATATTTCTATTTTTTCGTTTTGTCCGTCGAACTTTAGCAGGATCTGCTCCGATTGGTACATTATTACAATGTTCATTGCGGATAAATCTGCACTCTGGAGAACGCATCTCATGAATTTGCATGGGAATATCAACCACTGACCACTGACTTGCCACCAATTGACATTCAAAGCATCTAACGACATCAAAGTTTCTAGTATAATAGAATTCTGCAGCTGCAAGACTGACAGGGTCAATGAAAGACACAGGCCAATTTCGAAAACTTGAACGCCTTGCTGCTTCAAAACGAAAATCATCATAATATTCTTGAACGTCACGCGATGTGGATGGAACCGGCGGCATTTCTATCGAGAATATCGGTGGCATTGTCGACATCGACGGTATCGGTGATGTTAAATCAATCACCCTTGCTGAAGGTACAGGGGATGGTATATCAACCATAATTTCAGGAAGTACCATGGATGTTGAAGGTACGGCTAACTCAACCGCCGATATTGAATGAACCGACGGATTTGAATCATCTGACAATGTTGAAGGAACAGGCAGTAATTCTTCATCTTCTGTAGATTCTGCATCATGTTCCATGAAATATCGGAAGATGATTGTAGGAATCATTGTATCCATTTTAATTGTAATTTATTGCGCCTTTAAACCTATTTAAAAGAAAAAGACATTGAAATTGAATCTACTAATTGTAGATGACTTAAGAAATATTATACGTGTACAATCGATCAAACAAAAACGTATTAGAGACAAAATTACGAATATCAGGTGTTCACGAGGTCGCCTAAGGCTTTGAAAATGGCTCTCTGGAAAACGGCTGGTGCATTAATTAATTAAATTAATTAATTCGGCTATTCTCTCACGTACTATTCTTCGCTCTTCCTCGCTAAGCCTGTAAGGGCTTCTTTGCGCGACGACGTTGGGATCAATCAGCCGTATTTCTAACTGGCCCCTACTTACGCGATTACGCGGGAAACCCGTAAAGAATGATTCTTTAAATTTTTCGAGAACAGAGATTAATCGATCTTTATTGTTACCAACTACATCAGTGTTGATCTCGTTAATGTTGAACGCATCTTCCGCAACTTTACCACAGGTGTTAATTATCTTTGTTTTACAAATAACGAGGTTATTCTGCGTGATATTTACGTCGAATCGTTGGCTTAAATTCTCGCGACCAATCATGATATCGTATTTTAAGTAATCATCAGCAAGGACATGAAAAATTATCTCCAATGTGAGACCATTAATGCAGACAGTGGACAAAAGACAGTGGAGTGAAGACGATTACCAAAAGCCGCCGTGGTTTCGCCCTTCAGTGGTGGTTCATTGAACATCCTCATTAGCGCTGAGGTTGCCGTCTCCGTGCCACCATAACGCGCAAGAAAATGTCCCGTAAATTTTATCCAAGTAAAACCACTGACCGGAACATGGATAAGCCACTGTGCTGCTGTACCCTCTAGAGCACGACTTCTAGTGAGATATATCTCGTCGTCTTGTAGAGGTCTTTTTTCCATAATTACACTAACAGTCGCGCACCACGCAGCTGGGTCGGCACCCGCGATTTCGGGGTTAAAACGCGGTAGCGAAAATTTTTCGGGTTTTACACTCGGTTCCTGCTCCCTCGGTTTTAGCGCTATCGTCTAAATTAACTCGTGCATAAGGGCCATCTGCTCTTGTATCACTATAAGCGGTTCTGATCCCACTTCTGATGTCGGGTTAGGGTTAGAATTTTTGGCGCGTAACAACTCTTCGCGTGAATTAGCCATTGTTTTACACAGCCGAGATGATATTTACTCTCGCTCCATTTTACGCTCCGAATGAAATGCAAGACACTTTTACCGTCAAAACAAGCCTAACTGTTCGCAAATCGCGATTATTTCATCGATTATGACGGAAACTCACCGTCATTTCTTTTCCGTTTGAGATATTTCGACGTTTAAGAACTCTTTTCACTCCACTTCACGCGCCGAATTTAATGCATGCAGGTTTCACCGTCGACACAAGTCCAACAGCTAGCAAATCACGATGAATTCGTCGATTTTGAAGAAAACTACCCGTCATTTTTTTCGCGTTTGAGATATTTCAACGTTTATGCGCTCTTTTAACTCCATTTAACGCACCAAATGTAAAGCCCGCCCGTTTCACCATCGACACAAGCCCAACAGCTCGCAAGTAGCAATGATTTCGTCGATTTTGAAGAAATCGAAGCGTTATTTCTTCCCCGTTTGTGATATTTCGACGTTTATCCGCCCACTACGCTCCATTTCACGCGCCGAATGAAATGCACGACACTTTCACCGTCGAAACAAGCCCAACAGTTCGCAAATCGCGATGATTTCGTCGATTTTGACGAAAACTAAGTGTCATTTCCTTCGCGTTTGTCATATTTCGACGTTTAAGAGCTCAATTCATTCCACTAACGCGCGGAATGCAATGCACCCCAGTTTCACTGTCGACACAAGCCCAACAGCTCGCAAATCGCAATGATCTCGTTGATATTGTCGAAAATTAACCATCATTTCCCTCCCGTTTGAGATTTTTCAACGAATGAGCAGTCCTCTCACTCCATTTTACGCTGCTAATGAAATGCCCGACCGTTTCAGCGTAGAAAGAAGCCCAACAGCTAGCAAATCTCGATGATTTCGTCGATTTTGACGAAAATTAAGTGTCATTTCCTTCGCGTTTGTCATATTTCGACGTTTAAGAGCTCTTTTCACTACATTGTGAGCGCTGAATTTAATGCACTCTCGTTTCACTTTCGTCACAAGCCCAACATCTCGCAAGTAGAGATGATTTCGTCTATTTTGAAGAGAACTATGCGTTGTTTCCATCCCGTTTGAGATATTTCGACTTTTATGAGCGCCTCTTCTTCCATTTTACGCGCCGAATGTAATGCACTCTCGCTTCTCCGTCGACACTAGCCCAACAGTTCGCAAATCGCGATGATTTCGTCGATTTTGACGAAAACTAAGTGTCATTTCCTTCGCGTTTGTCATATTTCGACGTTTAAGAGCTCAATTCATTCCACTAACGCGCGGAATGCAATGCACCCCAGTTTCACTGTCGACACAAGCCCAACAGCTCGCAAATCGCAATGATCTCGTTGATATTGTCGAAAATTAACCATCATTTCCCTCCCGTTTGAGATTTTTCAACGAATGAGCAGTCCTCTCACTCCATTTTACGCTGCTAATGAAATGCCCGACCGTTTCAGCGTAGAAAGAAGCCCAACAGCTAGCAAATCTCGATGATTTCGTCGATTTTGACGAAAATTAAGTGTCATTTCCTTCGCGTTTGTCATATTTCGACGTTTAAGAGCTCTTTTCACTACATTGTGAGCGCTGAATTTAATGCACTCTCGTTTCACTTTCGTCACAAGCCCAACATCTCGCAAGTAGAGATGATTTCGTCTATTTTGAAGAGAACTATGCGTTGTTTCCATCCCGTTTGAGATATTTCGACTTTTATGAGCGCCTCTTCTTCCATTTTACGCGCCGAATGTAATGCACTCTCGCTTCTCCGTCGACACTAGCCCAACAGCTCGCAAATCGCAATGATCTCGTTGATATTGTCGAAAATTAACCGTCATTTCCCTCCCGTTTGAGATTTTTCAACGAATGAGCAGTCCTCTCACTCCATTTTACGCTGCTAATGAAATGCCCGACCGTTTTAGCGTAGAAAGAAGCCCAACAGCTAGCAAATCTCGATGATTTCGTCGATTTTGACGAAAACTAAGTGTCATTTCCTTCGCGTTTGTCATATTTCGACGTTTAAGAGCTCTTTTCACTACATTGTGAGGGCTGAATTTAATGCACTCTCGTTTCACTTTCGTCACAAGCCCAACAGCTCGCAAGTAGAGATGATTTCGTCTATTTTGAAGAGAACTATGCGTTGTTTCCATCCCGTTTGAGATATTTCGACTTTTATGAGCGCCTTTTCTTCCATTTTACGCGCCGAATGTAATGCACTCTCGCTTCTCCTTCGACACTAGCCCAACAGCTCGCAAATCGCAATGATTTCGTCGATATTGTCGAAAATTAACCGTCATTTCCCTCCCGTTTGAGATATTTCAACGAATAAGCTCTCCTCTCACTCCATTTTAGTTTCCGAATGAAATGCACGCCCGTTTCATCTTCGAAACCAGCCCACGAGTCGATATTGTCGAAAACTAACCGTTATTTCCTTCCCGTTTGAGCAAATTCTATGTTTATGCGCTCTATTCGCTCCACTTACGCGCGGTATGCAATGCACTCCAGTTTCACCGTTGTAACAAGACCAACAGCTCGCAAATAGAGCTGGATTTCGTCGATTTTGTCGAAAATTAACCGTCATTTCCTTCGCGTTTGAGATATTTCAACGTTTAAGCGCTCTTTTCAGTCCGTTTTACACGCCGAATGTAATGCACGCACGTTTCACTGTCGACACAAGCACAACAGCTGGTATCGCGATGATTTCGTCGATTTTGACGAAAATTAAGCGTTACATCCTTACGATTTCACATCTTTCGACGCTTAAGCACTCCATTCACTTCATTTTACGCGACGAATGTAATGCACGCCCGTTTCACCTTCGAAACCAGACAAAGAGCTCGCAAATCGCGATGATAACGTCGATATTGTCGAAAACTAACAGTTATTTCCTTCCTGTTTGAGATATTTCTACGTTTAAGCGATCTTTTCATTCTATTTTTCGCGCCGAATGTAATGCACGCCTCTTTCACCGTCGAAACAAGTTCAACAGCTCGAAACTAGCGATGATTTTGTCGATTTTGCCGAAAATTAACCGTAATTTCTATCCCGTTTGAGATATTTCGTCGCTCAAGCGCTCTCTTGACTCCATTTTACTCGCCAAATGTAATGCGCGCACGATTCACCGTAGACACAAGCCCAAAAGCTCGCAAATCGCGATGATTTCGTCGATTTTGAAGTGTTATTTCCTTCCCGTTTGGTATATTTCGACGTTTAAGTGCACGTTTCACTCCATTATACGTGCAGAATGTAATGCACGCACGTTTCACCGCCGGAACAAGCCTAAGAGCTCGCAAATCGCGGTGATTTCGTCAATTTTGAAGAAAACTAACCGTCATTTCCTTGTATGTAATATAAAAAATGTAATATAAAAAATTATATATTACAAGTTATATATGTATGTCGGGTTTACATTAGAATTGGGGTTAGGGGCATGACATTGACTAGTGCAAATACGATAATTATAGAATTGGACAAGTAACCGTGGTAATTAGGTACTCGAGAAACTAATGACAATGATCCTAGGTTCAATAACGAATCCGCGGTCAACGGGATGATAGATGAATATGCTCGCAAAATCTAAGTCGGACTCTTTGTTAAAACGTAGAATATCCACCGAGCGTAGAGACGCTAAGTTATTCGCTAATACGGCCTCACGAGAGAATGACTTTCCGTCGCGATGATGCTGCAGAGGAAAACTATAATGGGGTGTGTCTAAGAGATCCTTGGATTCGTCGAGGATAGCCTTCGTTTAGTAGGTGAGAGAAATTGGCGTTGCTGCTAATTGGTCAATCTCCATATCGGTGGTTAGAAAAAGAAGCTAGCCGCCCTCGAGGGAAAGTTGCTAGTGGGAGACGCCGTTCGTTGAAAAATAGTTCTCTCCTATCTTCCCGTAGCTGGGACAAAGATTGTTTGTCTGTCTGAAGGACTTTAGCCAACTAAATCTTAAGATTTGTATCAGGCCCTCAGGCTAGCCTAACATGTACTGCGAAGACGCATCGACATCTGGCAATCATCTTACTCGAAGAATAGGGTCTGCGTGTGACGAGCCACGGGACACAAACCGTTGGAATGTTTACTGTCGCGTGCCGTCACAAATATTTCTTTTAAGGAGAGCTATAGAATTATTCCGTACCTTTGTTAGTCAAACCCGTGACCGCGGTTACGTTCGGCGACTGGTTGTCGCCTCGATCCCAAGCTCATTATCACAAATCTCGAACAAATACAACCGGATTGATTGACGGAAATTGTTTAATTACGCCTATAATAAAATCTAGATTACGGTGTTAAGGGATTTTCCCGAAGTTCCAAAGGGAAACCTCCGATGTCCTTTCATCAACGACATATATATTATTTTGATTAGGAAAATTATATTTCGATAAATTATATTAGATTTTGAGGAAATCAATTTTAATAAATAGTAATAGGAGTCAACCGACCATAGTTAAATGCTAAGATCAAGTGATTGGAATTTTGTACTTTGTGCCATCTTTTGACATACACAATAACTGCGTAGTTTAGTAAAGAAAGTAAAGGGTGTATTGAGACAAAATTTCATAACTTTTTGTTGAAGTGGTCACCACTTATAAGAAAACTCTACATCTGGTCTTTTTAGTTTCTCAAGCACTGAAGCCATCGACAGCGCGTAGACAAAAGACTGCGACGAAGTCAGACCATAAACAGTAGACAGGCGACGTTGGCTTCGGGGTTTTCAGTTATTGGGTAACACAGCTAGCGTGCGGATCTGGACCAGCTCAAATTGTATTCTTATTTATAATTACACTTTTATTTAAATATATTTTCTGCCTTACAATTTATCCACTAGTTTTCTCTGATTACAAACCGAATAACCTCAACAGGTTATGGGCCCAGAGCTGTAACTTGCAAGGCAGCAACGTAAAGTGAATAAATTGTTAAAGTGTTGTGCTTAGTAAAGTAAGGGATAGTGCTAAAATGGAATCAGCAAGTGCGAAGATCGAGATGTTACGCGGCGAAGAAAACTGGCTCCAGTGGCGTTTTGTTATGCGTACACTTTTGGAGGAAGATGACGACCTGATCAACGTGTGTGAAGGGAATCTGTGTCATCCAGGTAACAGCGCGGAGAAAGAAATCGCTCGTGAAAGATTTTTGAAAGCAGATCGGTTAGCGAGAAAATTAATCGTGACTTCAGTAGGAAAGAAACCGTTGGATCTTCCTTTATGTTGCACAACAGCACATGAAATGTGGAAAAAGTTGAATACAGTATATGACATGAAGTCAGATGAGAATCTAAATATGGTCCAGAAGCAGTTCTTCGATTTTAAATGGGAAGAATCTGAAAATGTCGCCTACAACCTGTCAAAGTTGGAAGTGATAGCGGCGAAGATGAAAGCCCTTGGGAGTGAAATTGGCGAGAAAATGCTGATAACACGCATTTTATCGGTGTTACCAAACAAATTTGACCATTTTCACAGTGCGTGGGATTCGGTGGAAGAAGGAAAGAATACCCTAGACAGGCTTAGTACCAGGCTGATAACAGAAGAAACCAGATGGAAGAAAGACGACCAGGAAACATCGGTGGCGCTGGTTACAAAGAGTAACAATTATAAAAGGGAACAGCAGAAACAGTCAAGCAAATGTGAATACGAGAAACAAGGACCAAGCTGCTTCAATTGTGGAAAAGTTGGCCATCTAAAGAAGGATTGCTTTAGATTTTTTATATGCAAAAGGAAAGGCCACACCAGTAAAAATTGTTTTAAAAATAATAAAAGAAGCAACAGTAGAAACAACCAGGAACCTAGAAATCAAAATCATACAAGCGGCAAACCCTGATGTTTGGATAATCGACTCAGGAGCTACGGATCACATGACAGGACGACGGGAATGGTTCAACGTCTTCGAAGAATTCGATAACACGGTGAAGATAGAGATCGGCTTACGTTCATGAATGCGTGCGGCAAAGGAACAATCAAAGTAGAGACTTTTGTGGACGGCAAATGGGTAACATGTACAATGAACGATGTTCTGTACGTACCAGGTATGAAAAGAAACCTATTTTCCATTAGATCTGTTGCGAGAAGGGGCATAGATTTCTGTGTTTTAAAGGAAGGGACCAATTGTATGTTTTTACAAAACCAGAAAATAATAGCAAAAGGTTCTGTTATCGGAAATTTGTATAAAATAGTTATGCGAGTTATCATACCGTCAGTTTGTAATTTTAGCAATAGAGCAGAGTCAAACGCGGACACATTGCAGTTATGGCACGAACGGCTATGTCCTCAAAACAACAGACATGTTAAAGAGTTTTTAAAGAATTCGAATATGAAAGTCGTGGAGGATAGTAGCTTTTTCTGTGAAGGTTGAGCGTACGGGAAACAGCATAGATCGAGTTTTCATGAGAAAATCAATCGTGCGAATAAACCTCGCGAAATTATTTATACGGATGTATGTGGACCTATACAAGTCGAGTCATTAGGCAAGAAATTGTATTTTCTTACATTTAATGATGATTTTTCAAAATTCACAAAGATTTACTTCTTACGACATAGGTCAGAAGTAATCGAAAAATTAAAAACTTTTTGCCTGGAAGTTGAGAATCAATTCAACGATAAGATTAAAGAAATTCATAGTGATGGAGGGAAAGAATTCAAAAATAAAGAAGTTAAAGAATTTTTAAGAAGTCAGGGAATTAGGCACACAATTAACGTCCCATACACTCCTGAACAGAATGGTGTCGCAGAATGGGAAAATAGAACAATAGTAGAGGCAGGCCGATCGATGCTATATTCGAAACCAAATCTACCGCTGTTTTTATGGGCCGAAGCCATGAACACAGCAGTACATGTCATAAATAAGACCGGGCCGACGATACAAGACAAGAAAACACCGTATGAACTGTGGTACGGGAAACCGCCAAATTTAGAAAAGTTTAGGGTTTTCGGTACTGAGTGCTTTGCACACATACCTGTGGAGAAGACAAAACTTGACAAAAAGGCGAACAAAGGATATTTGGTAGGCTATCTAGATGACGCACGAGGGTGTCGAGTGTATGCGCCAACAGTAAGAAATGTAATATTAAGCCGTGACGTAATATTTAAGCCCGAACTAGAAAGTGCGAAATTTATTAATTTAAGTTTACCGAAAATTGTCGAGCGCGAAGATATGTGTGCGCAGAGCGATAGAGCATGTACGTATGAAAGTGCACAGAGTGAACACGAAGAACAACCTCCTGGAAATAGCGACAATGTGAGACAATTGAGAGATAGAGCTAAGATCAAACGAACCGATTTTTATGGTAGCCCGGTAACGTACGTAGCGGAAAAATTACCGGTGGATTTTAACGAAGCGATGAGTTCCGAAAAGAAAGAGTTATGGGAAACGGCTATGAACGATGAAATGAAATCGCACCATGAAAATAAGACGTGGATTCTTGTAGAAAAACCTAAAGATCAGAAGGTACTTAGTAATAGGTGGGTTTTAACGGTAAAGCTAAATCCGGACAATTCGGAACGATAAAAAGCGCGACTTGTAATAAAAGGGTGTTCACAAAAAGAAGGCGTAGATTATAAGGAAACCTATAGTCCCGTTGCTCGGTTTGATACAATTAGATTAATGCTCAGTATTGCAGCCAAAAATAATTTACACCTCGGACAGTATGACATTAAAACCGCATTTTTATATGGAGGTCTGAAAGAAGATATTTATATGAAACAACCTAAAGGTTATGATGATGGTACGAATCGCGTTTGTAAATTGCTAAAAAGCCTATATGGCTTAAAGCAGTCTCCAAGAAGTTGAACGGAACGTTTCACAAAATATATTTCAAACTTAAAATTTTATCAGAGTAACGCAGATCCTTGTTTTTATATTTATAGCGAAGACAACAAATTAATGTTGATGACCATATACGTAGACGATGGACTGGTAGCAGCTTCAGACGAATCTCTAATTGATAAATTTTTCGATGATTTAAATAAAGAAATCAAAATTACGAGTTCCAA
The DNA here is from genome assembly GCF_040668555.2 of Bombus flavifrons. Classification (NCBI taxonomy): domain Eukaryota; kingdom Metazoa; phylum Arthropoda; class Insecta; order Hymenoptera; family Apidae; genus Bombus; species Bombus flavifrons. The sequence goes on along the minus strand of NW_027184773.1, from coordinate 296,352 downwards.
AGAAGTCAAGAGTTTTCTTGGACTTGAAATTAAAAGATTAAAAGATGGTTCAATATTCATTCATCAGAGTAGATATATCGAAAAAATATTAGAAAAATTTAATATGAATGAGGCAAACAGTGTTTATAGTGGCAATAATGATTGTAACGCACCATACAGAGAAGCCGTAGGGAACTTAATGTTTTTACAAACCGTAAGTAGGCCAGATATTAGTTTTGCAATAAATATAGCGGCGAGACATTTAGAGAATCCAAACCAGTATCAGTGGAAATTAGTCAAACGAATTTTGCGCAACATAAAAGGGACCGCGGACATGGGACTCTTATATACAAAAGCAGGCAGTCTCGAAACCTTTAGCGATGCTGACTATGCAGGCAACAAAGAAACAAGAAAGTCGACATCAGGCGTTGTATGTAAGTATGCGAATGCGGCCATCACATGGCAATGTAAGCGACAACAATGTATCTCTACTGCTCTATCTACGACCCAAGCTGAGTATGTCAGTGCAGCCTCAAGAGCGAAAGAAATTATGTGGCTAAAGAAAATATTTCTTGAATGTAAAATAGAGATCCTTAAGTATATGCTATGTAGAAAATACTAGTGCCGTCAAATTAATTAAGAATCCAGAATTCCATCAAAGAAGTAAGCATATTGACGTAAGATATCATTTCTTGCGAGATTTATACAATAGAGGCGAAATTGATGTAACGTATGTAACAAGCGAAGAGCAACTGGCAGATATATGTACAAAGGCGTTGCCAAAACCAAGATTTGAATATTTAAGACAAAAGTTAGGTTTGAAAAATAAAAAGGATATTAAGAGGTAATTGTTTGTAGGCATGTAGAGTTTTTAGGGAGGGTGTCGAAGTGGTTATCACTTCTAAAAAAAAAAAAAAAAAAAAAAAAAGGAAAAACTCTACACGATCTGTTTAGTCTTCCAGAATTCTTTTTGTAATAAATTAATTTGAATGAAAAAGAGAAAGGCGTCTGGCAAATGTACTTGTGGAGGCATCGACAAATTGATTTTCAGATATTTACGACAAGAGTTAGAAAAATATTAAGAGATAATTTGTAAATTTGAGATAATTGTTTGTGGAGATGTAGAGTTTTAGGGAGGGTGTTGAAGCGGTCACCACTTATAAGAAAACTCTACATCTGGTCTTTTTAGTTTCTCAAGCACTGAAGCCATCGACAGCGCGTAGACAAAAGACTGCGACGAAGTCAGACCATAAACAGTAGACAGGCGACGTTGGCTTCGGGGTTTTCAGTTATTGGGTAACACAGCTAGCGTGCGGATCTGGACCAGCTCAAATTGTATTCTTATTTATAATTACACTTTTATTTAAATATATTTTCTGCCTTACAATTTATCCACTAGTTTTCTCTGATTACAAACCGAATAACCTCAACAGGTTATGGGCCCAGAGCTGTAACTTGCAAGGCAGCAACGTAAAGTGAATAAATTGTTAAAGTGTTGTGCTTAGTAAAGTAAGGGATAGTGCTAAAATGGAATCAGCAAGTGCGAAGATCGAGATGTTACGCGGCGAAGAAAACTGGCTCCAGTGGCGTTTTGTTATGCGTACACTTTTGGAGGAAGATGACGACCTGATCAACGTGTGTGAAGGGAATCTGTGTCATCCAGGTAACAGCGCGGAGAAAGAAATCGCTCGTGAAAGATTTTTGAAAGCAGATCGGTTAGCGAGAAAATTAATCGTGACTTCAGTAGGAAAGAAACCGTTGGATCTTCCTTTATGTTGCACAACAGCACATGAAATGTGGAAAAAGTTGAATACAGTATATGACATGAAGTCAGATGAGAATCTAAATATGGTCCAGAAGCAGTTCTTCGATTTTAAATGGGAAGAATCTGAAAATGTCGCCTACAACCTGTCAAAGTTGGAAGTGATAGCGGCGAAGATGAAAGCCCTTGGGAGTGAAATTGGCGAGAAAATGCTGATAACACGCATTTTATCGGTGTTACCAAACAAATTTGACCATTTTCACAGTGCGTGGGATTCGGTGGAAGAAGGAAAGAATACCCTAGACAGGCTTAGTACCAGGCTGATAACAGAAGAAACCAGATGGAAGAAAGACGACCAGGAAACATCGGTGGCGCTGGTTACAAAGAGTAACAATTATAAAAGGGAACAGCAGAAACAGTCAAGCAAATGTGAATACGAGAAACAAGGACCAAGCTGCTTCAATTGTGGAAAAGTTGGCCATCTAAAGAAGGATTGCTTTAGATTTTTTATATGCAAAAGGAAAGGCCACACCAGTAAAAATTGTTTTAAAAATAATAAAAGAAGCAACAGTAGAAACAACCAGGAACCTAGAAATCAAAATCATACAAGCGGCAAACCCTGATGTTTGGATAATCGACTCAGGAGCTACGGATCACATGACAGGACGACGGGAATGGTTCAACGTCTTCGAAGAATTCGATAACACGGTGAAGATAGAGATCGGCTTACGTTCATGAATGCGTGCGGCAAAGGAACAATCAAAGTAGAGACTTTTGTGGACGGCAAATGGGTAACATGTACAATGAACGATGTTCTGTACGTACCAGGTATGAAAAGAAACCTATTTTCCATTAGATCTGTTGCGAGAAGGGGCATAGATTTCTGTGTTTTAAAGGAAGGGACCAATTGTATGTTTTTACAAAACCAGAAAATAATAGCAAAAGGTTCTGTTATCGGAAATTTGTATAAAATAGTTATGCGAGTTATCATACCGTCAGTTTGTAATTTTAGCAATAGAGCAGAGTCAAACGCGGACACATTGCAGTTATGGCACGAACGGCTATGTCCTCAAAACAACAGACATGTTAAAGAGTTTTTAAAGAATTCGAATATGAAAGTCGTGGAGGATAGTAGCTTTTTCTGTGAAGGTTGAGCGTACGGGAAACAGCATAGATCGAGTTTTCATGAGAAAATCAATCGTGCGAATAAACCTCGCGAAATTATTTATACGGATGTATGTGGACCTATACAAGTCGAGTCATTAGGCAAGAAATTGTATTTTCTTACATTTAATGATGATTTTTCAAAATTCACAAAGATTTACTTCTTACGACATAGGTCAGAAGTAATCGAAAAATTAAAAACTTTTTGCCTGGAAGTTGAGAATCAATTCAACGATAAGATTAAAGAAATTCATAGTGATGGAGGGAAAGAATTCAAAAATAAAGAAGTTAAAGAATTTTTAAGAAGTCAGGGAATTAGGCACACAATTAACGTCCCATACACTCCTGAACAGAATGGTGTCGCAGAATGGGAAAATAGAACAATAGTAGAGGCAGGCCGATCGATGCTATATTCGAAACCAAATCTACCGCTGTTTTTATGGGCCGAAGCCATGAACACAGCAGTACATGTCATAAATAAGACCGGGCCGACGATACAAGACAAGAAAACACCGTATGAACTGTGGTACGGGAAACCGCCAAATTTAGAAAAGTTTAGGGTTTTCGGTACTGAGTGCTTTGCACACATACCTGTGGAGAAGACAAAACTTGACAAAAAGGCGAACAAAGGATATTTGGTAGGCTATCTAGATGACGCACGAGGGTGTCGAGTGTATGCGCCAACAGTAAGAAATGTAATATTAAGCCGTGACGTAATATTTAAGCCCGAACTAGAAAGTGCGAAATTTATTAATTTAAGTTTACCGAAAATTGTCGAGCGCGAAGATATGTGTGCGCAGAGCGATAGAGCATGTACGTATGAAAGTGCACAGAGTGAACACGAAGAACAACCTCCTGGAAATAGCGACAATGTGAGACAATTGAGAGATAGAGCTAAGATCAAACGAACCGATTTTTATGGTAGCCCGGTAACGTACGTAGCGGAAAAATTACCGGTGGATTTTAACGAAGCGATGAGTTCCGAAAAGAAAGAGTTATGGGAAACGGCTATGAACGATGAAATGAAATCGCACCATGAAAATAAGACGTGGATTCTTGTAGAAAAACCTAAAGATCAGAAGGTACTTAGTAATAGGTGGGTTTTAACGGTAAAGCTAAATCCGGACAATTCGGAACGATAAAAAGCGCGACTTGTAATAAAAGGGTGTTCACAAAAAGAAGGCGTAGATTATAAGGAAACCTATAGTCCCGTTGCTCGGTTTGATACAATTAGATTAATGCTCAGTATTGCAGCCAAAAATAATTTACACCTCGGACAGTATGACATTAAAACCGCATTTTTATATGGAGGTCTGAAAGAAGATATTTATATGAAACAACCTAAAGGTTATGATGATGGTACGAATCGCGTTTGTAAATTGCTAAAAAGCCTATATGGCTTAAAGCAGTCTCCAAGAAGTTGAACGGAACGTTTCACAAAATATATTTCAAACTTAAAATTTTATCAGAGTAACGCAGATCCTTGTTTTTATATTTATAGCGAAGACAACAAATTAATGTTGATGACCATATACGTAGACGATGGACTGGTAGCAGCTTCAGACGAATCTCTAATTGATAAATTTTTCGATGATTTAAATAAAGAAATCAAAATTACGAGTTCCAAAGAAGTCAAGAGTTTTCTTGGACTTGAAATTAAAAGATTAAAAGATGGTTCAATATTCATTCATCAGAGTAGATATATCGAAAAAATATTAGAAAAATTTAATATGAATGAGGCAAACAGTGTTTATAGTGGCAATAATGATTGTAACGCACCATACAGAGAAGCCGTAGGGAACTTAATGTTTTTACAAACCGTAAGTAGGCCAGATATTAGTTTTGCAATAAATATAGCGGCGAGACATTTAGAGAATCCAAACCAGTATCAGTGGAAATTAGTCAAACGAATTTTGCGCAACATAAAAGGGACCGCGGACATGGGACTCTTATATACAAAAGCAGGCAGTCTCGAAACCTTTAGCGATGCTGACTATGCAGGCAACAAAGAAACAAGAAAGTCGACATCAGGCGTTGTATGTAAGTATGCGAATGCGGCCATCACATGGCAATGTAAGCGACAACAATGTATCTCTACTGCTCTATCTACGACCCAAGCTGAGTATGTCAGTGCAGCCTCAAGAGCGAAAGAAATTATGTGGCTAAAGAAAATATTTCTTGAATGTAAAATAGAGATCCTTAAGTATATGCTATGTAGAAAATACTAGTGCCGTCAAATTAATTAAGAATCCAGAATTCCATCAAAGAAGTAAGCATATTGACGTAAGATATCATTTCTTGCGAGATTTATACAATAGAGGCGAAATTGATGTAACGTATGTAACAAGCGAAGAGCAACTGGCAGATATATGTACAAAGGCGTTGCCAAAACCAAGATTTGAATATTTAAGACAAAAGTTAGGTTTGAAAAATAAAAAGGATATTAAGAGGTAATTGTTTGTAGGCATGTAGAGTTTTTAGGGAGGGTGTCGAAGTGGTTATCACTTCTAAAAAAAAAAAAAAAAAAAAAAAAAGGAAAAACTCTACACGATCTGTTTAGTCTTCCAGAATTCTTTTTGTAATAAATTAATTTGAATGAAAAAGAGAAAGGCGTCTGGCAAATGTACTTGTGGAGGCATCGACAAATTGATTTTCAGATATTTACGACAAGAGTTAGAAAAATATTAAGAGATAATTTGTAAATTTGAGATAATTGTTTGTGGAGATGTAGAGTTTTAGGGAGGGTGTTGAAGCGGTCACCACTTATAAGAAAACTCTACATCTGGTCTTTTTAGTTTCTCAAGCACTGAAGCCATCGACAGCGCGTAGACAAAAGACTGCGACGAAGTCAGACCATAAACAGTAGACAGGCGACGTTGGCTTCGGGGTTTTCAGTTATTGGGTAACACAGCTAGCGTGCGGATCTGGACCAGCTCAAATTGTATTCTTATTTATAATTACACTTTTATTTAAATATATTTTCTGCCTTACAATTTATCCACTAGTTTTCTCTGATTACAAACCGAATAACCTCAACAGGTTATGGGCCCAGAGCTGTAACTTGCAAGGCAGCAACGTAAAGTGAATAAATTGTTAAAGTGTTGTGCTTAGTAAAGTAAGGGATAGTGCTAAAATGGAATCAGCAAGTGCGAAGATCGAGATGTTACGCGGCGAAGAAAACTGGCTCCAGTGGCGTTTTGTTATGCGTACACTTTTGGAGGAAGATGACGACCTGATCAACGTGTGTGAAGGGAATCTGTGTCATCCAGGTAACAGCGCGGAGAAAGAAATCGCTCGTGAAAGATTTTTGAAAGCAGATCGGTTAGCGAGAAAATTAATCGTGACTTCAGTAGGAAAGAAACCGTTGGATCTTCCTTTATGTTGCACAACAGCACATGAAATGTGGAAAAAGTTGAATACAGTATATGACATGAAGTCAGATGAGAATCTAAATATGGTCCAGAAGCAGTTCTTCGATTTTAAATGGGAAGAATCTGAAAATGTCGCCTACAACCTGTCAAAGTTGGAAGTGATAGCGGCGAAGATGAAAGCCCTTGGGAGTGAAATTGGCGAGAAAATGCTGATAACACGCATTTTATCGGTGTTACCAAACAAATTTGACCATTTTCACAGTGCGTGGGATTCGGTGGAAGAAGGAAAGAATACCCTAGACAGGCTTAGTACCAGGCTGATAACAGAAGAAACCAGATGGAAGAAAGACGACCAGGAAACATCGGTGGCGCTGGTTACAAAGAGTAACAATTATAAAAGGGAACAGCAGAAACAGTCAAGCAAATGTGAATACGAGAAACAAGGACCAAGCTGCTTCAATTGTGGAAAAGTTGGCCATCTAAAGAAGGATTGCTTTAGATTTTTTATATGCAAAAGGAAAGGCCACACCAGTAAAAATTGTTTTAAAAATAATAAAAGAAGCAACAGTAGAAACAACCAGGAACCTAGAAATCAAAATCATACAAGCGGCAAACCCTGATGTTTGGATAATCGACTCAGGAGCTACGGATCACATGACAGGACGACGGGAATGGTTCAACGTCTTCGAAGAATTCGATAACACGGTGAAGATAGAGATCGGCTTACGTTCATGAATGCGTGCGGCAAAGGAACAATCAAAGTAGAGACTTTTGTGGACGGCAAATGGGTAACATGTACAATGAACGATGTTCTGTACGTACCAGGTATGAAAAGAAACCTATTTTCCATTAGATCTGTTGCGAGAAGGGGCATAGATTTCTGTGTTTTAAAGGAAGGGACCAATTGTATGTTTTTACAAAACCAGAAAATAATAGCAAAAGGTTCTGTTATCGGAAATTTGTATAAAATAGTTATGCGAGTTATCATACCGTCAGTTTGTAATTTTAGCAATAGAGCAGAGTCAAACGCGGACACATTGCAGTTATGGCACGAACGGCTATGTCCTCAAAACAACAGACATGTTAAAGAGTTTTTAAAGAATTCGAATATGAAAGTCGTGGAGGATAGTAGCTTTTTCTGTGAAGGTTGAGCGTACGGGAAACAGCATAGATCGAGTTTTCATGAGAAAATCAATCGTGCGAATAAACCTCGCGAAATTATTTATACGGATGTATGTGGACCTATACAAGTCGAGTCATTAGGCAAGAAATTGTATTTTCTTACATTTAATGATGATTTTTCAAAATTCACAAAGATTTACTTCTTACGACATAGGTCAGAAGTAATCGAAAAATTAAAAACTTTTTGCCTGGAAGTTGAGAATCAATTCAACGATAAGATTAAAGAAATTCATAGTGATGGAGGGAAAGAATTCAAAAATAAAGAAGTTAAAGAATTTTTAAGAAGTCAGGGAATTAGGCACACAATTAACGTCCCATACACTCCTGAACAGAATGGTGTCGCAGAATGGGAAAATAGAACAATAGTAGAGGCAGGCCGATCGATGCTATATTCGAAACCAAATCTACCGCTGTTTTTATGGGCCGAAGCCATGAACACAGCAGTACATGTCATAAATAAGACCGGGCCGACGATACAAGACAAGAAAACACCGTATGAACTGTGGTACGGGAAACCGCCAAATTTAGAAAAGTTTAGGGTTTTCGGCACTGAGTGCTTTGCACACATACCTGTGGAGAAGACAAAACTTGACAAAAAGGCGAACAAAGGATATTTGGTAGGCTATCTAGATGACGCACGAGGGTGTCGAGTGTATGCGCCAACAGTAAGAAATGTAATATTAAGCCGTGACGTAATATTTAAGCCCGAACTAGAAAGTGCGAAATTTATTAATTTAAGTTTACCGAAAATTGTCGAGCGCGAAGATATGTGTGCGCAGAGCGATAGAGCATGTACGTATGAAAGTGCACAGAGTGAACACGAAGAACAACCTCCTGGAAATAGCGACAATGTGAGACAATTGAGAGATAGAGCTAAGATCAAACGAACCGATTTTTATGGTAGCCCGGTAACGTACGTAGCGGAAAAATTACCGGTGGATTTTAACGAAGCGATGAGTTCCGAAAAGAAAGAGTTATGGGAAACGGCTATGAACGATGAAATGAAATCGCACCATGAAAATAAGACGTGGATTCTTGTAGAAAAACCTAAAGATCAGAAGGTACTTAGTAATAGGTGGGTTTTAACGGTAAAGCTAAATCCGGACAATTCGGAACGATAAAAAGCGCGACTTGTAATAAAAGGGTGTTCACAAAAAGAAGGCGTAGATTATAAGGAAACCTATAGTCCCGTTGCTCGGTTTGATACAATTAGATTAATGCTCAGTATTGCAGCCAAAAATAATTTACACCTCGGACAGTATGACATTAAAACCGCATTTTTATATGGAGGTCTGAAAGAAGATATTTATATGAAACAACCTAAAGGTTATGATGATGGTACGAATCGCGTTTGTAAATTGCTAAAAAGCCTATATGGCTTAAAGCAGTCTCCAAGAAGTTGAACGGAACGTTTCACAAAATATATTTCAAACTTAAAATTTTATCAGAGTAACGCAGATCCTTGTTTTTATATTTATAGCGAAGACAACAAATTAATGTTGATGACCATATACGTAGACGATGGACTGGTAGCAGCTTCAGACGAATCTCTAATTGATAAATTTTTCGATGATTTAAATAAAGAAATCAAAATTACGAGTTCCAAAGAAGTCAAGAGTTTTCTTGGACTTGAAATTAAAAGATTAAAAGATGGTTCAATATTCATTCATCAGAGTAGATATATCGAAAAAATATTAGAAAAATTTAATATGAATGAGGCAAACAGTGTTTATAGTGGCAATAATGATTGTAACGCACCATACAGAGAAGCCGTAGGGAACTTAATGTTTTTACAAACCGTAAGTAGGCCAGATATTAGTTTTGCAATAAATATAGCGGCGAGACATTTAGAGAATCCAAACCAGTATCAGTGGAAATTAGTCAAACGAATTTTGCGCAACATAAAAGGGACCGCGGACATGGGACTCTTATATACAAAAGCAGGCAGTCTCGAAACCTTTAGCGATGCTGACTATGCAGGCAACAAAGAAACAAGAAAGTCGACATCAGGCGTTGTATGTAAGTATGCGAATGCGGCCATCACATGGCAATGTAAGCGACAACAATGTATCTCTACTGCTCTATCTACGACCCAAGCTGAGTATGTCAGTGCAGCCTCAAGAGCGAAAGAAATTATGTGGCTAAAGAAAATATTTCTTGAATGTAAAATAGAGATCCTTAAGTATATGCTATGTAGAAAATACTAGTGCCGTCAAATTAATTAAGAATCCAGAATTCCATCAAAGAAGTAAGCATATTGACGTAAGATATCATTTCTTGCGAGATTTATACAATAGAGGCGAAATTGATGTAACGTATGTAACAAGCGAAGAGCAACTGGCAGATATATGTACAAAGGCGTTGCCAAAACCAAGATTTGAATATTTAAGACAAAAGTTAGGTTTGAAAAATAAAAAGGATATTAAGAGGTAATTGTTTGTAGGCATGTAGAGTTTTTAGGGAGGGTGTCGAAGTGGTTATCACTTCTAAAAAAAAAAAAAAAAAAAAAAAAAGGAAAAACTCTACACGATCTGTTTAGTCTTCCAGAATTCTTTTTGTAATAAATTAATTTGAATGAAAAAGAGAAAGGCGTCTGGCAAATGTACTTGTGGAGGCATCGACAAATTGATTTTCAGATATTTACGACAAGAGTTAGAAAAATATTAAGAGATAATTTGTAAATTTGAGATAATTGTTTGTGGAGATGTAGAGTTTTAGGGAGGGTGTTGAAGCGGTCACCACTTATAAGAAAACTCTACATCTGGTCTTTTTAGTTTCTCAAGCACTGAAGCCATCGACAGCGCGTAGACAAAAGACTGCGACGAAGTCAGACCATAAACAGTAGACAGGCGACGTTGGCTTCGGGGTTTTCAGTTATTGGGTAACACAGCTAGCGTGCGGATCTGGACCAGCTCAAATTGTATTCTTATTTATAATTACACTTTTATTTAAATATATTTTCTGCCTTACAATTTATCCACTAGTTTTCTCTGATTACACATCGAATAACCTCAACACTTTTGACCATTTCTTTAAATTAAGTGCATGTACATTATTTCATTTGCACATACAAGTACATAATGCATATTTGTTAAAATTAGTTAACTGTTATATAATATGTTTCCCAGGAAAGCTGTTAAAAAATTTGAGAAATGTTGCAAACGTTTACGAACACCTCTAACCCTCCTTTGTTAAGTACGTGGGAGAAAATATTTATTTCGTCTTTCGGGAAAAAATTCCGAATGGAATGAAAAGCGAGATTTTTGAACTGTAGAAATGAAAAAGAATGTAAATGTTACAAACGAAAACGGAGAAAATTATTATATAGAATTATTCTATTATTGCGTAGAAAATCATTGAAAAATGTTCAGGGTGATATTTTTATATTAATTTATAATAAACCAATGCATTTTTCGACATACGACTCTTTTAATCGCAAGTTGCTTTCTTCGATGCTATCGTCTTTCAGATGCTCTTTATAGCTGTTATTTCATTGGTTTGGGTTTTGATATTCAATTGATTCATACAGATTAGTTTTATATGCTGTGTATTTCACCACCTTGTACAGCCATTTATAACACACGGGATACTCAGATAAAGAGGACGTGACGGACGGGGAAAAACAGAAGAGGATGTCAAGCACTTGCACCAACGCTGGATGTAGGAACTAGTGATCATACCAACATGACATTTATCTCAATAAGACGAATGCAGGATGCTGGAGAAAAATAAAGAAAAATTAGAAAAACAAGCGATATGAGAGTAAACGGATACCGTATATACGCCGTTACATTGTACACGAATATAAACAGCTGCCAGAAAATACAATTATGAGAATGATGGACTCACTTTAGCAATTTCAGTATTGTTATTAACAAAACATAGACATATCGTCAATTTACTTCGTCGATACTTTTTTGCAGTTGTCAGACGAGAACGTTTCCCTCGTAATTCTTCAAGATATTACTGCTTTTCAAGCTTAGTATATTGCGTTTTGCCCGAATATGTTTATTCTTCGTTTTTACTATCATCTCGTGCATACGCAATTAACACTTTTAATACTTTTAATAAAAGTATTAATATATATATGATATAATAATATATAATATATATATGATATATATAATATGATATAATATGTATAATGTAAAATAACATAATGCTACAGCGTTTTACTATTCGCATCGCGAGGGAACTTTATCTCAAAATAAATTTAGAATATGATGCAAACGGTTGAATTTTTCTGCAGAAACCCCGAGTCAGATGTTTCACATATTGAAAAACTGCTGAAAACGTCCCATTTCTAAAAATAATTTAATTATAATCTGCGATGATTAATACCGAGGCAGGGTATACGCCAAAAGGTGTAGGGTGTCATAAAGTAATGATTACCAAAGACTAATCTGAGTATTCAGACTATACTGTTTACGACAGCAATTATCCTTCTACTAAATATTATACCCACCAGGAAACAGGTGCCGGATTAGGACTCTGGGCCCCTGAAACGAAATAATGTACCGATTAGGATTTGTCGAATATTGCAAATCTGAAGCAGAACGATATGGAGATTCCGGTAAGAATTGTAGGAAGACGATGTCGAACTAGAGATATTACGAAAACTCTATTAGGAGCTAATAGCAAGCATCTATTATCATTCCCCCTTTTATTATATCTGTTAATAATAAATTGTTAATTTTTGTCGTTCTCTTTGGCTCTCTAGGCTCCGTTGCAGTTTTTACTGATATTTTAAACAACGTGTTAATATTGCCAAGTAAAAACGGAGCAAATAAGAACTCCTTCAAAAGCGGCATCATTTTCGAATGTGAGTAAATAAGAGATGTATTTTAACGCTGTACCTAGCGAGCATCGTTTACTTTACACAGTACAGTAAGGGCCGGAGCATCGATGAAATTTGATTGGGCGACAACTTGCCCATTCTGCGCAGTGGGTGTGCCTTATAGTGCATTGAAGGGTTATATTGCTACCGGGTACTGTGGGTAGGGATAAGATTTGTAGAAAACAGGTAGTAGCTTCTCGGTACATACTAGCAGCAAGGTTCAGTATTACACTGATGTCCGAAGAGTTTGTGTGGCTCGTTCGTACGATTGAGCAGTTTTAGTAAATTTAAAAATATAAAATATACAAGAATAAGATATTAAATATTTGTCAAGATTCCATTTGAAGAATTGGAGAGCTGTTGAAGCGGAACGAGAACATCTGATATTCGTAAGTTTTGTCTGTAATACATTTCTGTTTGATCAATTGTACACGAATAATATTTCTTATGTCATCTACAATTAGTAGATTCAATTTCAATGTCTTTTTCTTTTAAATAGGTTTAAAGGCGCAATAAATTACAATTAAAATGGATGCAATGATTCCTACAATCAACTTCCGATATTTGATGGAACATAATACAGAATCTTCAGAAGATGAAGAATTACTGGCTGTTCCTTCGACATTGTCAGATGATTCAAATCCGTCGGTTCATTCAATATCGGCGGTTGAGTTAGCCGTACCTTCAACATCCATGGTACTTCCAGAAATTATGGTTGATATACCATCCCCTGAACCTTCAGCAAGGGTGATTGATTTAACATCACCGATACCGTCGACGTCGACAATGCCACAGATATTCTCGATAGAAATGCCGCGTGACGTTCAAGAAAATTATGCTGATTTTCGTTTTGAAGCAGTAAGACGTTCGAGTTTTCGAAATTGGCCTGTATCTTTCATTGACCCTGTCAGTCTTGCAGCTGCAGGATTCTACTATACAGGCGAGGCGGATATCGTAAGGTGCTTTGAATGTCAATTGCTGGCAAGTCAGTGGTCTGTGGGTGATATTCCCATGCAAATTCATGAGATGCGTTCTCCAGAGTGCAGATTTATCCGCAATGAACATTGTAATAATGTACCAATGGGAGCAGATCCAGCTAAAGTTCTACGGACAAGACGAAGAAATAGAAATATATCTTGTCCTTATGGTTTACATTATCAGGAGTCATTTGATTTTAATGACCATCGATTTTCACGAAACCCGACGGCATATGATCTCAGCCGTTTGGGACTAAAAGATGTTATGAAAGCAGCAATATTGGAATACGCTACATACGAATCCAGATTAAATTCATTCGCAACATGGCCTACATATATGACACAGACAAGTGAAGAATTAGCCCATGCAGGCTTCTTCTACACCGGAATAAATGATTTCACTACCTGTTACCATTGTGGAATTACTATAGGAAATTGGAGATCGGAAGAGGATCCATGGGAGAGACATATGATTTCGTCTCCCAGCTGTGGTCATTTTTTACCAGTACGGGGCTGGGAATATGTCAATAATGTAACAGGCCAGGAGTTATATGAAACTTCTGCAGAAGTAAGTACAAAAACTTAAAGCCTGAACCATATGTATAATTAATAATTAGAATATATACTTATGTACATTATATTTATTTCAGGCACCAATTGAAATTACAGATGAGAGTCCTGAGAGATCCAATAGTGAAAATGATACTAATGAAATAACTCTCGCTGAGAAAGTAGGTAAGTAATAAAAATAAAAACACAGATTCGTTAATTTGTCTGAAATCCGTATACATATAATAAATTCTATTATATATTGTATTTAAATATACTGTTTACTATTTTAGCTGCTCTGGAGCAAGAAAATCGAGCATTGAAAGATGCTCGTTCGTGTAAAGTTTGCACGGAACGACAAGCGACTATTACGTTCCTACCTTGTGGACATCTAGCTACTTGTCAGTACTGTTCGCCAGCATTCACAACGTGCATCATTTGCCGAAGAGAAGTCAAGGCCGTTACCCGTACATTTTTGGCGTAATGCATACACATGTAAAAATTAGCTTATTCATATCTCTTATATAAATATACTTTATAATTGTTTAACAATGACATACACACATTAAGATGTATGGTATCATGTATCGTTAAATTAAGTGTACAAATAGAAACATAATATTAAACTAATCAAATACATTTTTTCTCTATTTTTTTGGCTTTCTTTGTATTTTAAGTGTTACTTAATTAAACATTAGTTTGTATTATGTATCTTATTTTATCTGAATAAAGTTAACATTTACCGCATCTAACTAATTGTTCTTTGTTTTATTCCCCTTATTGTTAGTAAAATGAAATTGTATTACATATATATTTGAAATTGTATTATATATATATATATATATATATATATATATATATATATATATATATATATATATATAAATTTCAAATCATAAGAATCATAGCTTACTTTTTCTTTTATTTATACTTTCTCTGTTTATGCATCGCTTATAATATTCTCTATTTAAAAATAGCTACCGCAGGAAAGGGATCAAAGACTAAAACATTTAATACTGAAGGAGATTTATTGTTAAATGTTTAGAGAAATTGCATCCTTCCAGTCTTCCCAGTTGTGTCCTTCAGCTTTCAGCAGATTCGTTTGGTACCATCTTGCTGCTGTTTTCTCTAAATACATTTTTAAACCTTTTACTTTCTCCTCATCACTTTTCATTTTATATTTTCTGCATTCTTCTTCATACTCTGATATCCAGCCTGTGGCTTCTTGAGTTCCATCAATTTGTTTTATACTAAAGTTTATTTCTTCTCTTTCACGCTTATCTCGTTTTTGGAGAGTTTCTAGAAGTCTTTCCATGTCCAGACTGGACTTCTCGGTTTCCGTCTTTATTTTCCTTGTGGGGGTAATTTCTGCTTCGTCTAGGAACATGTCTTGGAATACGAAGTTTAAGTCTGTATCGATATAAAGCGCTGCTGTCTCGTCATCCATTGTGAGTTTAACATTTCTATACTGGCCTACCTTGGTTAGACTGTTTGCGGCTTTCTTCACTGTTGCTGAACGGAATAATTCCGTCTTCTTATGGATTCTATGCTCTCTAGCTTCTCCCCTTTCGCGTTCTCGTTCATGACGATACGTAAGTTAACTTTCAGCGGCATGGCGTAGCGAAAATCGATTTATAAGGTTCAATTCTAGGATAATTCAGGGATCGATTCTGAAAATCGAGTTTATTGTGAAAATACTTAAATGAAATACAAGGGTAAACAACAATTAATAATTAACAACAATCAATAACAGTAATAATTAAATAAACAACAACCAATTAATAACAGTAAACAATAAATACGAATTTCTGTGCAATGTCTTCCTGAAAATTGATTTTCAACGACCTGAGCTACCGTTCTTTCTCCGTCAGTCTTCGATGTTTTAAATAATTACTCTTTCTTCTGTGATCTTGTCTATCTCCGATGTTGATCTCTGTCCGTCCGTTTGGGAAATGCGTGTCTCTGAAAATGGCTCTCCGTAAAACAAGGAAAGCCGCTCTGTCCGTGAAACAAAAGAAGTCGTGCTGTCCGTAAAACAGAGAAAGTCCCCTTGTTTATCCGCATTTGAACTCTTAGAGAGTTTACATATATATAACACACATAATTTAATAATATATTTACTTCTTGTTCGAGAAATATAGGCACGTATTGACCTAATCCGTAATGTTTTAGTAAAACAAACATCTTTGCTTCTTCTGAATTTAAAATTGCTCCTCTTGGAGGTGTCCTGTAACGTGGTGGTGTTGGTGTATTTTCTCCAGATACATTTTCATCATTCATATTTGGAGGACTATTTTGTTGGCGCAATGGACTACATTCAGGCACATATTCAAGAGTAGTATCAAGATCTTCTTTGTGTTGAATATTTCAATCTTGTAGCCGAATGGAATACAGTCTTATCTTTGCAAACAATACAGTTAAAATAAAATATCATAATTATTTTGTATATAATATAGAGTAGTAACTAACATACCTCTGCAAAGGTAGTTCGCTTACACTTTTTCTACTTTTTGAACAAGTTAGCATTACTACGCCTTCATCTTCATTTACAAATAATAGTTTATCTTTTATTTCATCTTCTATATTCAAATTAATTTCCTCATTATGTTTATTTTGTATAAAATATATATTTGGAGAAGTAGGTAACAGTTCGATCAGATTGCAAGTCAAGGTGAGTGAAATTAAACTATTCTGAACACTTTCTGAATGATTTGTCTTTAAAGCTAATGCATAAGGTATTAAAAGTTCTTTGCTTTAACATTCTCTATTGTGTCAGAAGCTTCAACTTTAAGAGTAATAGTTCTCCCTGTTAAGGTCTTAACGAAGACCTGCGTGTTCCTAGATCTGGGCAACTGTACAATAAGGCAAAAAGAATATATTAATGTGCAATATCGTGAAAAAACGTGCTGAGGTAGTAAATCCTAAAATAAACATTTTTTTAACTTATAGAAACATTAATCATCTCAAATTTTGTTAAACAAAATGATGGCATCACAGCAGACTATCGGTTATTTGAAAACTCATCTAATATTTTTTTGCATAAATATGGAAGAAACAGCTGTTATACTTATATATATTGAAACATTTTATAGAATAGTGTGGATAGTTGCACACAAGACAATCTAAATTTATTTGATAAAACAGTATACAAAAGCATTCGAAGGACAATTCACAATAGAGAATGTCAAACAATGTACAACACGCGCGTATACACATATTTCTCAAATTATATATTCTATATTCCCTACAATGAAACATTGCAGTTAGGTATTACGGCCGCGTTTGGTGGGAAATAATGATTTTCTTGTGGATTTGTGTGGGTTATAGAATTCTGATAGGAGACTGCGAAAAAAATGAAAAGAAAAAAGAGGAAGATAAAAGGCGAACAATACTTGATGTATCCCCTTCTATTTCTAATGGATATGAGGAGTATGGTGTAATAGATACTGAAGTGCACTCAAGTATGTTCAACCCGTAACGTTTATTACGCTTGATAACAATGAATAACAATTAACAGTTAACAACAGTTGATACATAACGACGATCAACAACAGCGACGATTGACCGTGTCACGTCCCGCGCTCCGCACGTGCCGTAACGAAGACGGAATATGTACAATACAAAAGAAATAATTTAAATCAGAAGATAAATATTAATTAATGAATTAAACGAGTCGCGAACCAAACGAGTAAACCAGGAAATAAGAATAACTACAAAAGGAAAATAATTGAAACACCAGGAATAAATGTGTATATAAATATATTTTTATCAACGCAGCAACAACTTGGAGAGTTACATATAAATATAAACATATATGCCAAACACATAACAATTTAGTAAATATTAGAAATAAAACTTTTAATACTATGTAACAAATTACAAATATATATGTATATATGATATCAAATGGTTAACAGTCTAATGAATACATAACCTAAAATACACAATACTACACTATTAAAGAACTTATATAAAAATCACATTGATGGAAATATGTATATGTGTGCGTATTCTATACTATTAAATCAAATTAACAATCTGGTAAACATAAAATACATAATCAAAACTCGTGATCATTCTAGTAAGGAATTACATATGAAAACTATACTACGAAACATGCATGTATATATATATATATATACATATTATATATATTTATTATTATATATATATATATATATATATATATATATTATATATATAATCTAGATTTTTAACTAAGCTATTAATAATCTAAATGAACAATACTACTGTCATTTTAACAATAATAATAATAATAAATATATAGTCTAATTGCGGTAGAATAAGGGAAAACGAGCGACAGACAGGAAAATCAGTTCGATGAAACTAAAGACCCGCCACTGTAACCTCACTGATGACATTTGCGAACAGCCATGTTAGATTTACACGCGCGCGTCGGAACACACGCAATGATTGTACGCATTGGATAAATACGAAATACTATATTTCTCACTTCGACTATACGTCAAAACACCGAAACAAGATTTACACATAATCGATAAATAGATCCGAGATCAATAGAAGTCACTGTATGCTAGGGACATTCACGGGCGGCCATTTTGAAACATGCCCGCACTAATTCGTACGTGTTACAAAAAATAATAGTAATAAAATTATACTTTCGATGGGGAAAAGAAAAGAAAAGGAAAAGGAAAGAACAGCGAAAATAAAAATTTAATACAAAATGGAACGTCGTGCTGAGGTAGCAATAAATAATGACACGGGACAGGAATGCTGGGGATTGGTGGAAATCAGCCGCGACAGACGAATCATAAAACACATTGTTAACAATTTTATTATGCGAAAATTACTTTGTCAAATACAAAAAGTATAAAAAATATATATATATAATCGAGTAAAAAGAAAATATAAAACTAAACAAATATATTTAACAAACGTTACATCTAAAATGTATAAATATATATATATATATATATATATATATATATATATATATATATATATATATATATATATGTCGGGGTGAGATTGGAATTTTGGGCGCGTGGCAATTCTTCACGTGAGCTATCCATTGTTTAACACAACTAAGATTATATTTTCACGTATACACAAGTCTATTACAAAGATTAACAAATAATAAGTCTAGAGAATAATAAACTTAACAAATAATGAAGTTAGCGAAAAATATATTGAACGAATAATAAATTAAGCAAATAATAAAGTTAGTGGATAATAAGTTGAACGGTTAGTAAGTCTAACAGATAATAAAGCTAATGAATAATACGTTTAACGGATAGTAAGTTCAATGAATAATATGGTTTACAAACAATAAGTTAATAATCGTTATAAACAATAATTTGACTTCAAACGAATCCACGATCAACGGGATGACTCCTTACTAAGCGCAGACTGATCTTAAGCACAGAAACACGACGTGTCCCTCTCTAAAGCAGTTATAAGACGAATGCCAGTCTCGTGGAGATTTTTCTCCCTGTACGATTGCATTTTGTTTTCTATACCCGTTTGGAAGCATCGAGAAGGTTCCAAACGCCGTTGCTAGGCACACTCGTTGGAAGCATCGAGAAAGTTCCAAACGCCGTTGCTAGGCAGTTTCTGCCTGGAGTTTTGATTACTAATACAATGTATGTCCCATTGCATCGGCACCTCCGAGGCAACATCACACGTGGCTAGGCCCGCTCTCGAGGTCGCATGCCGCCACAACCACATTTCTCGGAGAACACATACAACCACACCAGACCTCCGTTAGATAAAACATCCATCCCGTGACCGTGGCTACGTTCGGCGACCAATTGTCGCCTCGAACCCAATCTTGATATCACAAATCTCGAACAATTACAGCTATGATAAAATCCGGGCTAGACTACTAGAAGATGTTCCCAAAATTTCCAAGGAACGGCTTCGGCTTTCCTTTCATCTCCGACATATATATATATATATATATATATATATATATATATATATATATATACATATATATATCCAAAACAATCAGTTAGACTAAATCAAAATTGAAGCAAGGAGCTCCAGGGCAAAGTTCGCTGAATTTACACATACACCAATAACGCACAACAGGGGAAATTCCCTTTCTCCCAGAAGCATGGTGACGAAGATGTGCCTCCAAAACCTCTACCGGAATTTCGTCGGCAAAATGAACTTTCACACAACGATCAGTGTCAATAGCTTCAACCAGAGGGGGTTCCCACTCCAACACGACGGTCTCTACATCGGAGAAACTCCCATCTGCAAGACTGTCAAAATTCAATTCCGACGGGAAATCCACGGGCTCCGGATCGATGTCGGAAAGATCCTCCGACCACCCTGATACTTGTGGTTCATCACAACGCCGCATGCGTTTGAGGGGTCTTTCCGAGTCGCCCACGGGTTCTTCGGAATTCCTCTTTCTCTTGTGCTGAAACGACACAACACCGCTTAAATAGAACAAAACAGGACGAATTAAACGGACAAAAAAAAAAAACAAGATAAAATACGCACCATGGAAATCTGCGTGAGAACCTCCGATAGAAACGCCTCCACAAACATTGTTCGAACGTCAATCACCGAAGCCTAATGAAACAACACAAAAAAAGGAAAAGAGATCAAAATCACGAAAACAACCATAATATGCAAATATCCACTCGAACCAAACTTACGTAAAATAACTCGAAGGAGGAGGACCTCGTTTTGGGAGAACAGCGGACTACGCGTGTTGCCCGAGCAAATGTCGATATAATAATGAGACTCCAGCCACCGGCCCTTCCACACGCCAAAGAACAAAAATTATTCGCACAGTACTCACATAAAAATTCTCGAGAAAAGACTAGATCAGCATGGACCCCTTCAAGTCTCCTAGACGCTACCTCAGCAGAAAATAGGACCGATGGGAATCTGGAAGTTAAAAGACAAGATAACGAAGCAAAGGAGACATCAACGATTACAGAATTCACATTCTCTCACGTACGATCTCAGGAAACCCAAAACTGCAACGTCCCGATTCCCACGGAAGCATACCCCCAGTGGACCACCACCCCGTGGGGGATGGCATTACAAATAAGCGTAGCAACATAGAGCAAGATCCTCATTCCAGTATTTTGTCGCTAATTGTACGTTAGATTCTCATTCCAGTATTTTGTCGCTAATTGTACGTTACGTTTCGGCTTATTATTTTGTTGTCAACTCTCATTCCATTGTAATTTCTTACGGCGTAAGCTCATCATAACGTTCATCAACACTTAGCGTTTCGACGGTCTTTAGCCATTCATTATAAAATAAAGAAAAAGAGGGAGAGTCGCGAGCGAGTTAGAGATTCTTAAAGTCCTCATTTTCGTTGTTAAAATAAAATTGCGATATTAATCCGGTTAGATATTTGTAAGTGCTTATCAAAATAAATAAATAAATAAATAAATAAAGTAGAAATTCGATAAAAGGTTATACCCGAGTTGAATAATTAAACCTCCAACGACCATTACAAGGTGATGGCCCCTGACGCAACCTACTTTACAAGGTAAGAACTCAATTTTGTAAAATTTTCTTCTACTCTGACAATTTCGGCACATCCGGGAACTGAATCCAGTCTACTTATCACCAATTATTAAAAAATATATATATATATATATGTGAATAGCTACTTAAGCGATTCGATCCGTTCAACGAGGACAAATATCCATTGCATACAACTTTAATCCTCTCCCGTGCCAGTATCCCTGCGCATAGCAGGTTAGCAGAAACGTGGAAACTAATTATCAGTAGCCTGAATATTAATTAACGCTACCGAGCGAATAATCAATTAATAAACAATCGAAAGAAATTTCTCCAATCGAAATAGTCCTTAGACTATTTCTGGTGGCAGCAACTACCGTATAAATCGAGCTAAATTGAATTAAAATAAATTAAAACAACACAAAAAACAAATAAAAATTAAAATAAATAAATAAAAAAAAAATCTTGCGAATTCAACGGTTTAAAATTAATTCAATCAAACAAGAACGTAACAACCGATAGCTGACTCGTTTTCTTTCACCCTACGCGCTTCGCGACTCGCGGTAAAATGTCCGTTTTTTTCTCAGATCGAAATGATTCTTCCCTTCGTTGCCCATCGACATCCCCACTAGAGTGTATTCATTAGATGTGTCGCCGCGGCTGGCACGAGTATGCTCCTCCGAGAAATTCGGCGGAAGGAGCGCGAAGATGTCGATGACGGATTGAGCACGTCGTGTTGCGCTTTAACTGCGTAGCGCTTTGTTTCACGAAGCCGCATTTAGCACTTACGAATAAAAATATAGCGGAGCTATATAAGCGCTTTAATGGTATTAACGAAGTCTATCCTACGGGTATGGTGCAAATATACGAATTTGGTGAAGGCGTCGACCAACACAGTGACATATTCCTTCGAGTCGCTTTTACCGCGTAGTATGCCCGTTATATCCATATAAACCCTGTGACAAGGTATGCTGGTATTGGGCATGGGATGTATTTCGGCTAGTGTCTTGCCTGAGCTAGCCTTTGAAACTCGACAAGCATGACAGTTCTCAACGAATTTGCGAAAGTATTTCGCCATTCCTTCTAAAAAGTAATACTAGTACAGTTTCTCGAGCGTTTTATCCCATCCTAAGTGCATAATCGACTGGTGTACATAGTTGATCACTTACCACCTAAAACCTCTTGGGACAATGGGCAAGCAGAGAGTTCTGCCTTTTCGTTGTAGTTTACGGTAAAGGGTACCGGATCGCAGTTCACACGTATTCGCGATATCATCTGCAAGCTCATCGTTCCGCAACTTATCGACGATTTCCGTAATTTGGGGATCGCGACGTTGCTCCGCCAAGAGCCAATCTTCGGAGATTTCGGCCAGATTGATTTCTTTTTCGGCAATTTTGTGGATCGTACGGTGATCCGAGTCAACGGGGTTCCGCGAAAAGGAACAACGTGAGCCATTCGCTTGCCTTCCCGATACATAATGTCAAAGGTAAAAGTATGTAGGTAAGCCCACCACCTGTAAACCCTGTCATTTAAATGCATCTTATTACTGGATGCCCTCAAGGAATTGCAGTTGATTTCGTCGACATTGACGAAAACTAATCGTTATTTCCTTCCCGTTTGAGATATTTCTACGTTCTAGCGCCGTTTTCACTTTATTTCACGCGCGGAATGTAATGCACGCTCGTTTCACCGTCGACACAAGCCCAACAGCTCGCAAGTATCGATGATTTCGTCGATTTTGACAAAACTATCAGTTATTTCCTTCCCGTTTGAGATATTTCGACGTTTAAGCGCCCTTTGCACTCTATTTACGAGCGAAATGTAATGCACTCTAGTTTCACCGTTGACACAACCCTAACAGCTCGCATAGGGCGATGATTTCGTCGATTTTGACGAATACAAAGCGTAACTTCCATCCCGTTTGAGATATTTCGACGTTTAAGCGCACTTTTCACTTCATTTTACGCGGCGAATATGATGCACGCCAGTTTCACCTTCGAAACCAGACAGAGAGCTCTCAAATCGCGATGATAACGTCGACATTGTCGAAAACTAACTGTTATTTCCTTCCCGTTTGAGATATTTCGACGTTTAAGCGATCTTTTCACTCCGTTTTACACGCCGAATGTAATGCATGCAGGTTTCACCGTCGACACAAGCCCAACAGCTCGCAAACCGCGATGATTTCGTCGATTTTGCAGAAAACTATGAGTCATTTCCTTCCCGCTTGAAATATTTCGGCGTTTAGGCGATCTTTTCACTCCGTTTTACGCGCGTAATGTAATGCATGCAGGTTTCACCGTCGACACAAGCTCAACAGCTCGCAAATCACGATGAATTCGTCGATTTTGAAGAAAACTACCCGTCATTTCCTACATGTTTGAGATACTTCAACGTTTATGCTCCCTTTTCACTCCATTTAACGCACGAAATGTAATGCCCGCCCGTTTCAGCGTCGAAACAAGCCCAACAGCTCGCAAATGGAGCTGGATTTCGTCGATTTTGACGTAAATTAAGCGTTACTTTCTTCCCGTTTCAGATATTTCGACATTTAAGCGCTCCTTTCCCTCCATTTTACGCGCCGAATGTAATACCCGACCGTTTCTGCGTCGAAAGAAGCCCAACAGCCCGCAAATCGCGATTACTTCGTCTATTCCCACGAAAGCTAATCGTTGTTTCCTTTCCGTTTGAGATATTTCGACGTTTAAGCGATCTTTTCACTCCGTTTTACGCGCCGAATTCAAGGCATGCATGTTTCACCGTCGGCACAAGCTCAACAGCTGGCAAATAGCGATGATTTAGTCTATTCCGACGACAACTAAGCGTTTGTTTCCTTCCCGGTTGAGATATTTCGACGTTTAAGCAATCGTTTCGCTCCATATTACGCACCGAATGTAGTGCAGGCAGGTTTCACAGTCGACACGAGCTCAACAGCTCGCAAACCGCGATGATTTCGTCGATTTTGACGAAAACTTTGCGTCATTTCCTTACCGTTGGAGATATATCGACGTTTATGCGCTCTGTTCACCCGAATTCACATGCTGAGAGAAATGCACGCCCGTTTCACCTTCGAAACCAGCCCAAGAGCTCGCAAATCACGATGATAACGTCGATATTGTCGAAAACTATGTGTCATTTCCATCCCGTTTGAGATATTTCGAAGTTCCAGCGCTCTTTTCACTCCATTTTACGTGCGGAAGGTAATGCACGCATCTTTCACCTTTGATACAAGCGCAACAGCTCGCAAATCGCGATGATTTCGTCGATTTTGGCGAAAACTAAGAGTTATTTCCTCCCCGTTTGATATATTTCGACGTTTAAGCGCTCTTTTCACACTATTTACGCGCGAAATGTAATGCTATTCCATTTTGCACGCCGAATGCTGTACACTCCTTTTTGAAATTCGGAACAAGCCCGTTACAACGTAAAATGCTATTGTCACGCCCCGCGCTCCGCACGTACGGTAACGAAAAACAGAAAGTCACAATATACAAACAACGCGAGTGACAATTCGAACACCCGAAACAAACGCACGGTACAACGAAAATGGAAATACTTTAATAAAAGATTAATTAAACGTAATTATATATATAGAATTAGCATATGAGGGTAAATAACAAATAATAAAATAGAAATAGATATTCTAACGAAGTAGTAAATATAAAGAGTATAGCATAACCTATACCAACTAACAATCAACCTGGAACCAGAACAATTATATCCGACGACAGGAAAATATACTACAATTAATTAGCGAACATGGGATATGCAAATGCAAAACAAATTATTAAATAAAACCAACTAGTAAATCGAATAAGCAGGTAACATCCAGAAATTAAAATAATTATGTACCACATAATAGTAGAAGAGAATAAATGGAACAATAGGAAGATATATTTTAATCAACCAACAAGAAAAAGGAGAAATTTATAAAATAATTGAATAAAACTAATTAATAAACTGAATTAATTGCGAAATCATCTGATGGATCCAAAATAAAAATAACAACATACGACATCATGGCGAAGAGGAAATAATTGGGAGAAAAGGGCAAGAATACATGTTATATTTTATTAACAAATACAAGAAATAAATGGATAAATAAAATAACTAAATAAACCTGTTAACAAACCAGGTGACTAGGAATGGTTAACATTTTAATTAAAAAATTATACATTACAAGTTATATATGTATGACATTGACTAGTGCAAATACGATAATTATAGAATTGGACAAGTAACCGTGGTAATTAGGTACTCGAGAAACTAATGACAATGATCCTAGGTTCAATAACGAATCCGCGGTCAACGGGATGATTGATGAATATGCTCGCAAAATCTAAGTCGGACTCTTTGTTGAAACGTAGAATATCCACCGAGCGTACAGACACTAAGTTATTCGCTAATACTGCCTCACGAGAGAATGACTTTCCGTCGCGATGATGCTGCAGAGGAAAACTATGATGGGGTGTGTCTAAGAGATCCTTGGATTCGTCGAGGATAGCCTTCGTTTAGTAGGTGAGGGAAATTGGCGTTGCTGCTAATTGGTCAATCTCCATATCGGTGGTTAGTAAAAGATGCTAGCCGCCCTCGAGGGAAAGTTGCTAGTGGGAGACGCCGTTCGTTGAAAAATAGGTCTCTCCTAACTTCCCGTAGCTGGAACAAAGACTGTTTGTCCGTCTGAACGACTTTAGCCAACTAAATCTTAAGATTTATATCAGGCCCTCAGGCTAGCCTAACATGTACTGCGAAGACGCATCGACATCTGGCAATCATCTTACTCGAAGAATAGGGTCTGCGTGTGGCGAGCCACGGGACAGAAACCGTTGGAATGTTTACTGTCGCGTGCCGTCACAAATATTTCTTTTAAGGACAGCTATAGAATTATGCAATACCTTTGTTATACAAACCCGTGACCGCGGTTACGTTCGGCGACTGGTTGTCGATTTTCTTGCTCCAGAGCAGCTAAAATAGTAATCAGTGTATTTAAATGTAATATATAATGGAATTTATTATATGTATACGGATTTCATACAAATTAACGAATATGTGTTTTCATTTTTATCACTTACCAATTTTCCCAACGAGAGTCATTTCATTAGTATCATTTTCACTAGTGGATCTCTCAGGATTCCCATTTGCAATTTGTATTGCTGCCTGAAATAAATATACTGTACATAAGTATGTATTGCAATTATTCATTATACACAATGTTATATATATTGTTCAGGGTATAAGTTTTTATACTTGCACCTTCAGCAGTTTCATATAACTCCTGGCCTGTTACTTTATTAACATATTCCCAGCCTCGTACTGTTAATAAATAACAACAGCTGGGAGACGAAATTGCGTGCTGTTCCCATGGATCATCTTCTGCTCTCCAACTTCCTATACCAATTCCACAATGGTAACATGTAGTGCAATCATTTATTCCGGTCTAGTAGAAGCCTGCATGGGCTAATTCTTCAATTGTCTGTGTCATATATGTAGGCCATGTTGTGAACGAATTTAATCTGGATTCGTAGCTTCTTAACTCTTTTTAGTCCCAAACGGCTAAGTTCATATGCCGTCGGGTTTCTTGAATATCTTAAAAATCGATGGTCATTAAAATCAAATGCCTTCTGATATTGTAAACCATAAGGACAAGATATATTTCTATTTTTTCGTTTTGTCCGTCGAACTTTAGCAGGATCTGCTCCGATTGGTACATTATTACAATGTTCATTGCGGATAAATCTGCACTCTGGAGAACGCATCTCATGAATTTGCATGGGAATATCAACCACTGACCACTGACTTGCCACCAATTGACATTCAAAGCATCTAACGACATCAAAGTTTCTAGTATAATAGAATTCTGCAGCTGCAAGACTGACAGGGTCAATGAAAGACACAGGCCAATTTCGAAAACTTGAACGCCTTGCTGCTTCAAAACGAAAATCATCATAATATTCTTGAACGTCACGCGATGTGGATGGAACCGGCGGCATTTCTATCGAGAATATCGGTGGCATTGTCGACATCGACGGTATCGGTGATGTTAAATCAATCACCCTTGCTGAAGGTACAGGGGATGGTATATCAACCATAATTTCAGGAAGTACCATGGATGTTGAAGGTACGGCTAACTCAACCGCCGATATTGAATGAACCGACGGATTTGAATCATCTGACAATGTTGAAGGAACAGGCAGTAATTCTTCATCTTCTGTAGATTCTGCATCATGTTCCATGAAATATCGGAAGATGATTGTAGGAATCATTGTATCCATTTTAATTGTAATTTATTGCGCCTTTAAACCTATTTAAAAGAAAAAGACATTGAAATTGAATCTACTAATTGTAGATGACTTAAGAAATATTATACGTGTACAATCGATCAAACAAAAACGTATTAGAGACAAAATTACGAATATCAGGTGTTCACGAGGTCGCCTAAGGCTTTGAAAATGGCTCTCTGGAAAACGGCTGGTGCATTAATTAATTAAATTAATTAATTCGGCTATTCTCTCACGTACTATTCTTCGCTCTTCCTCGCTAAGCCTGTAAGGGCTTCTTTGCGCGACGACGTTGGGATCAATCAGCCGTATTTCTAACTGGCCCCTACTTACGCGATTACGCGGGAAACCCGTAAAGAATGATTCTTTAAATTTTTCGAGAACAGAGATTAATCGATCTTTATTGTTACCAACTACATCAGTGTTGATCTCGTTAATGTTGAACGCATCTTCCGCAACTTTACCACAGGTGTTAATTATCTTTGTTTTACAAATAACGAGGTTATTCTGCGTGATATTTACGTCGAATCGTTGGCTTAAATTCTCGCGACCAATCATGATATCGTATTTTAAGTAATCATCAGCAAGGACATGAAAAATTATCTCCAATGTGAGACCATTAATGCAGACAGTGGACAAAAGACAGTGGAGTGAAGACGATTACCAAAAGCCGCCGTGGTTTCGCCCTTCAGTGGTGGTTCATTGAACATCCTCATTAGCGCTGAGGTTGCCGTCTCCGTGCCACCATAACGCGCAAGAAAATGTCCCGTAAATTTTATCCAAGTAAAACCACTGACCGGAACATGGATAAGCCACTGTGCTGCTGTACCCTCTAGAGCACGACTTATAGTGAGATATATCTCGTCGTCTTGTAGAGGTCTTTTTTCCATAATTACACTAACAGTCGCGCACCACGCAGCTGGGTCGGCACCCGCGATTTCGGGGTTAAAACGCGGTAGCGAAAATTTTTCGGGTTTTACACTCGGTTCCTGCTCCCTCGGTTTTAGCGCTATCGTCTAAATTAACTCGTGCATAAGGGCCATCTGCTCTTGTATCACTATAAGCGGTTCTGATCCCACTTCTGATGTCGGGTTAGGGTTAGAATTTTTGGCGCGTAACAACTCTTCGCGTGAATTAGCCATTGTTTTACACAGCCGAGATGATATTTACTCTCGCTCCATTTTACGCTCCGAATGAAATGCAAGACACTTTTACCGTCAAAACAAGCCTAACTGTTCGCAAATCGCGATTATTTCATCGATTATGACGGAAACTCACCGTCATTTCTTTTCCGTTTGAGATATTTCGACGTTTAAGAACTCTTTTCACTCCACTTCACGCGCCGAATTTAATGCATGCAGGTTTCACCGTCGACACAAGTCCAACAGCTAGCAAATCACGATGAATTCGTCGATTTTGAAGAAAACTACCCGTCATTTTTTTCGCGTTTGAGATATTTCAACGTTTATGCGCTCTTTTAACTCCATTTAACGCACCAAATGTAAAGCCCGCCCGTTTCACCATCGACACAAGCCCAACAGCTCGCAAGTAGCAATGATTTCGTCGATTTTGAAGAAATCGAAGCGTTATTTCTTCCCCGTTTGTGATATTTCGACGTTTATCCGCCCACTACGCTCCATTTCACGCGCCGAATGAAATGCACGACACTTTCACCGTCGAAACAAGCCCAACAGTTCGCAAATCGCGATGATTTCGTCGATTTTGACGAAAACTAAGTGTCATTTCCTTCGCGTTTGTCATATTTCGACGTTTAAGAGCTCAATTCATTCCACTAACGCGCGGAATGCAATGCACCCCAGTTTCACTGTCGACACAAGCCCAACAGCTCGCAAATCGCAATGATCTCGTTGATATTGTCGAAAATTAACCATCATTTCCCTCCCGTTTGAGATTTTTCAACGAATGAGCAGTCCTCTCACTCCATTTTACGCTGCTAATGAAATGCCCGACCGTTTCAGCGTAGAAAGAAGCCCAACAGCTAGCAAATCTCGATGATTTCGTCGATTTTGACGAAAATTAAGTGTCATTTCCTTCGCGTTTGTCATATTTCGACGTTTAAGAGCTCTTTTCACTACATTGTGAGCGCTGAATTTAATGCACTCTCGTTTCACTTTCGTCACAAGCCCAACATCTCGCAAGTAGAGATGATTTCGTCTATTTTGAAGAGAACTATGCGTTGTTTCCATCCCGTTTGAGATATTTCGACTTTTATGAGCGCCTCTTCTTCCATTTTACGCGCCGAATGTAATGCACTCTCGCTTCTCCGTCGACACTAGCCCAACAGTTCGCAAATCGCGATGATTTCGTCGATTTTGACGAAAACTAAGTGTCATTTCCTTCGCGTTTGTCATATTTCGACGTTTAAGAGCTCAATTCATTCCACTAACGCGCGGAATGCAATGCACCCCAGTTTCACTGTCGACACAAGCCCAACAGCTCGCAAATCGCAATGATCTCGTTGATATTGTCGAAAATTAACCATCATTTCCCTCCCGTTTGAGATTTTTCAACGAATGAGCAGTCCTCTCACTCCATTTTACGCTGCTAATGAAATGCCCGACCGTTTCAGCGTAGAAAGAAGCCCAACAGCTAGCAAATCTCGATGATTTCGTCGATTTTGACGAAAATTAAGTGTCATTTCCTTCGCGTTTGTCATATTTCGACGTTTAAGAGCTCTTTTCACTACATTGTGAGCGCTGAATTTAATGCACTCTCGTTTCACTTTCGTCACAAGCCCAACATCTCGCAAGTAGAGATGATTTCGTCTATTTTGAAGAGAACTATGCGTTGTTTCCATCCCGTTTGAGATATTTCGACTTTTATGAGCGCCTCTTCTTCCATTTTACGCGCCGAATGTAATGCACTCTCGCTTCTCCGTCGACACTAGCCCAACAGCTCGCAAATCGCAATGATCTCGTTGATATTGTCGAAAATTAACCGTCATTTCCCTCCCGTTTGAGATTTTTCAACGAATGAGCAGTCCTCTCACTCCATTTTACGCTGCTAATGAAATGCCCGACCGTTTTAGCGTAGAAAGAAGCCCAACAGCTAGCAAATCTCGATGATTTCGTCGATTTTGACGAAAACTAAGTGTCATTTCCTTCGCGTTTGTCATATTTCGACGTTTAAGAGCTCTTTTCACTACATTGTGAGGGCTGAATTTAATGCACTCTCGTTTCACTTTCGTCACAAGCCCAACAGCTCGCAAGTAGAGATGATTTCGTCTATTTTGAAGAGAACTATGCGTTGTTTCCATCCCGTTTGAGATATTTCGACTTTTATGAGCGCCTTTTCTTCCATTTTACGCGCCGAATGTAATGCACTCTCGCTTCTCCTTCGACACTAGCCCAACAGCTCGCAAATCGCAATGATTTCGTCGATATTGTCGAAAATTAACCGTCATTTCCCTCCCGTTTGAGATATTTCAACGAATAAGCTCTCCTCTCACTCCATTTTAGTTTCCGAATGAAATGCACGCCCGTTTCATCTTCGAAACCAGCCCACGAGTCGATATTGTCGAAAACTAACCGTTATTTCCTTCCCGTTTGAGCAAATTCTATGTTTATGCGCTCTATTCGCTCCACTTACGCGCGGTATGCAATGCACTCCAGTTTCACCGTTGTAACAAGACCAACAGCTCGCAAATAGAGCTGGATTTCGTCGATTTTGTCGAAAATTAACCGTCATTTCCTTCGCGTTTGAGATATTTCAACGTTTAAGCGCTCTTTTCAGTCCGTTTTACACGCCGAATGTAATGCACGCACGTTTCACTGTCGACACAAGCACAACAGCTGGTATCGCGATGATTTCGTCGATTTTGACGAAAATTAAGCGTTACATCCTTACGATTTCACATCTTTCGACGCTTAAGCACTCCATTCACTTCATTTTACGCGACGAATGTAATGCACGCCCGTTTCACCTTCGAAACCAGACAAAGAGCTCGCAAATCGCGATGATAACGTCGATATTGTCGAAAACTAACAGTTATTTCCTTCCTGTTTGAGATATTTCTACGTTTAAGCGATCTTTTCATTCTATTTTTCGCGCCGAATGTAATGCACGCCTCTTTCACCGTCGAAACAAGTTCAACAGCTCGAAACTAGCGATGATTTTGTCGATTTTGCCGAAAATTAACCGTAATTTCTATCCCGTTTGAGATATTTCGTCGCTCAAGCGCTCTCTTGACTCCATTTTACTCGCCAAATGTAATGCGCGCACGATTCACCGTAGACACAAGCCCAAAAGCTCGCAAATCGCGATGATTTCGTCGATTTTGAAGTGTTATTTCCTTCCCGTTTGGTATATTTCGACGTTTAAGTGCACGTTTCACTCCATTATACGTGCAGAATGTAATGCACGCACGTTTCACCGCCGGAACAAGCCTAAGAGCTCGCAAATCGCGGTGATTTCGTCAATTTTGAAGAAAACTAACCGTCATTTCCTTGTATGTAATATAAAAAATGTAATATAAAAAATTATATATTACAAGTTATATATGTATGTCGGGTTTACATTAGAATTGGGGTTAGGGGCATGACATTGACTAGTGCAAATACGATAATTATAGAATTGGACAAGTAACCGTGGTAATTAGGTACTCGAGAAACTAATGACAATGATCCTAGGTTCAATAACGAATCCGCGGTCAACGGGATGATAGATGAATATGCTCGCAAAATCTAAGTCGGACTCTTTGTTAAAACGTAGAATATCCACCGAGCGTAGAGACGCTAAGTTATTCGCTAATACGGCCTCACGAGAGAATGACTTTCCGTCGCGATGATGCTGCAGAGGAAAACTATAATGGGGTGTGTCTAAGAGATCCTTGGATTCGTCGAGGATAGCCTTCGTTTAGTAGGTGAGAGAAATTGGCGTTGCTGCTAATTGGTCAATCTCCATATCGGTGGTTAGAAAAAGAAGCTAGCCGCCCTCGAGGGAAAGTTGCTAGTGGGAGACGCCGTTCGTTGAAAAATAGTTCTCTCCTATCTTCCCGTAGCTGGGACAAAGATTGTTTGTCTGTCTGAAGGACTTTAGCCAACTAAATCTTAAGATTTGTATCAGGCCCTCAGGCTAGCCTAACATGTACTGCGAAGACGCATCGACATCTGGCAATCATCTTACTCGAAGAATAGGGTCTGCGTGTGACGAGCCACGGGACACAAACCGTTGGAATGTTTACTGTCGCGTGCCGTCACAAATATTTCTTTTAAGGAGAGCTATAGAATTATTCCGTACCTTTGTTAGTCAAACCCGTGACCGCGGTTACGTTCGGCGACTGGTTGTCGCCTCGATCCCAAGCTCATTATCACAAATCTCGAACAAATACAACCGGGATTGATTGACGGCAATTGTTTAATTACGCCTATAATAAAATCTAGATTACGGTGTTAAGGGATTTTCCCGAAGTTCCAAAGGGAAACCTCCGATGTCCTTTCATCAACGACATATATATTATTTTGATTAGGAAAATTATATTTCGATAAATTATATTAGATTTTGAGGAAATCAATTTTAATAAATAGTAATAGGAGTCAACCGACCATAGTTAAATGCTAAGATCAAGTGATTGGAATTTTGTACTTTGTGCCATCTTTTGACATACACAATAACTGCGTAGTTTAGTAAAGAAAGTAAAGGGTGTATTGAGACAAAATTTCATAACTTTTTGTTGAAGTGGTCACCACTTATAAGAAAACTCTACATCTGGTCTTTTTAGTTTCTCAAGCACTGAAGCCATCGACAGCGCGTAGACAAAAGACTGCGACGAAGTCAGACCATAAACAGTAGACAGGCGACGTTGGCTTCGGGGTTTTCAGTTATTGGGTAACACAGCTAGCGTGCGGATCTGGACCAGCTCAAATTGTATTCTTATTTATAATTACACTTTTATTTAAATATATTTTCTGCCTTACAATTTATCCACTAGTTTTCTCTGATTACAAACCGAATAACCTCAACAGGTTATGGGCCCAGAGCTGTAACTTGCAAGGCAGCAACGTAAAGTGAATAAATTGTTAAAGTGTTGTGCTTAGTAAAGTAAGGGATAGTGCTAAAATGGAATCAGCAAGTGCGAAGATCGAGATGTTACGCGGCGAAGAAAACTGGCTCCAGTGGCGTTTTGTTATGCGTACACTTTTGGAGGAAGATGACGACCTGATCAACGTGTGTGAAGGGAATCTGTGTCATCCAGGTAACAGCGCGGAGAAAGAAATCGCTCGTGAAAGATTTTTGAAAGCAGATCGGTTAGCGAGAAAATTAATCGTGACTTCAGTAGGAAAGAAACCGTTGGATCTTCCTTTATGTTGCACAACAGCACATGAAATGTGGAAAAAGTTGAATACAGTATATGACATGAAGTCAGATGAGAATCTAAATATGGTCCAGAAGCAGTTCTTCGATTTTAAATGGGAAGAATCTGAAAATGTCGCCTACAACCTGTCAAAGTTGGAAGTGATAGCGGCGAAGATGAAAGCCCTTGGGAGTGAAATTGGCGAGAAAATGCTGATAACACGCATTTTATCGGTGTTACCAAACAAATTTGACCATTTTCACAGTGCGTGGGATTCGGTGGAAGAAGGAAAGAATACCCTAGACAGGCTTAGTACCAGGCTGATAACAGAAGAAACCAGATGGAAGAAAGACGACCAGGAAACATCGGTGGCGCTGGTTACAAAGAGTAACAATTATAAAAGGGAACAGCAGAAACAGTCAAGCAAATGTGAATACGAGAAACAAGGACCAAGCTGCTTCAATTGTGGAAAAGTTGGCCATC
The DNA here is from genome assembly GCF_040668555.2 of Bombus flavifrons. Taxonomy (NCBI): domain Eukaryota; kingdom Metazoa; phylum Arthropoda; class Insecta; order Hymenoptera; family Apidae; genus Bombus; species Bombus flavifrons. The sequence goes on along the minus strand of NW_027184773.1, from coordinate 261,978 downwards.
TAAAGAAGGATTGCTTTAGATTTTTTATATGCAAAAGGAAAGGCCACACCAGTAAAAATTGTTTTAAAAATAATAAAAGAAGCAACAGTAGAAACAACCAGGAACCTAGAAATCAAAATCATACAAGCGGCAAACCCTGATGTTTGGATAATCGACTCAGGAGCTACGGATCACATGACAGGACGACGGGAATGGTTCAACGTCTTCGAAGAATTCGATAACACGGTGAAGATAGAGATCGGCTTACGTTCATGAATGCGTGCGGCAAAGGAACAATCAAAGTAGAGACTTTTGTGGACGGCAAATGGGTAACATGTACAATGAACGATGTTCTGTACGTACCAGGTATGAAAAGAAACCTATTTTCCATTAGATCTGTTGCGAGAAGGGGCATAGATTTCTGTGTTTTAAAGGAAGGGACCAATTGTATGTTTTTACAAAACCAGAAATAATAGCAAAAGGTTCTGTTATCGGAAATTTGTATAAAATAGTTATGCGAGTTATCATACCGTCAGTTTGTAATTTTAGCAATAGAGCAGAGTCAAACGCGGACACATTGCAGTTATGGCACGAACGGCTATGTCCTCAAAACAACAGACATGTTAAAGAGTTTTTAAAGAATTCGAATATGAAAGTCGTGGAGGATAGTAGCTTTTTCTGTGAAGGTTGAGCGTACGGGAAACAGCATAGATCGAGTTTTCATGAGAAAATCAATCGTGCGAATAAACCTCGCGAAATTATTTATACGGATGTATGTGGACCTATACAAGTCGAGTCATTAGGCAAGAAATTGTATTTTCTTACATTTAATGATGATTTTTCAAAATTCACAAAGATTTACTTCTTACGACATAGGTCAGAAGTAATCGAAAAATTAAAAACTTTTTGCCTGGAAGTTGAGAATCAATTCAACGATAAGATTAAAGAAATTCATAGTGATGGAGGGAAAGAATTCAAAAATAAAGAAGTTAAAGAATTTTTAAGAAGTCAGGGAATTAGGCACACAATTAACGTCCCATACACTCCTGAACAGAATGGTGTCGCAGAATGGGAAAATAGAACAATAGTAGAGGCAGGCCGATCGATGCTATATTCGAAACCAAATCTACCGCTGTTTTTATGGGCCGAAGCCATGAACACAGCAGTACATGTCATAAATAAGACCGGGCCGACGATACAAGACAAGAAAAACACCGTATGAACTGTGGTACGGGAAACCGCCAAATTTAGAAAAGTTTAGGGTTTTCGGTACTGAGTGCTTTGCACACATACCTGTGGAGAAGACAAAACTTGACAAAAAGGCGAACAAAGGATATTTGGTAGGCTATCTAGATGACGCACGAGGGTGTCGAGTGTATGCGCCAACAGTAAGAAATGTAATATTAAGCCGTGACGTAATATTTAAGCCCGAACTAGAAAGTGCGAAATTTATTAATTTAAGTTTACCGAAAATTGTCGAGCGCGAAGATATGTGTGCGCAGAGCGATAGAGCATGTACGTATGAAAGTGCACAGAGTGAACACGAAGAACAACCTCCTGGAAATAGCGACAATGTGAGACAATTGAGAGATAGAGCTAAGATCAAACGAACCGATTTTTATGGTAGCCCGGTAACGTACGTAGCGGAAAAATTACCGGTGGATTTTAACGAAGCGATGAGTTCCGAAAAGAAAGAGTTATGGGAAACGGCTATGAACGATGAAATGAAATCGCACCATGAAAATAAGACGTGGATTCTTGTAGAAAAACCTAAAGATCAGAAGGTACTTAGTAATAGGTGGGTTTTAACGGTAAAGCTAAATCCGGACAATTCGGAACGATAAAAAGCGCGACTTGTAATAAAAGGGTGTTCACAAAAAGAAGGCGTAGATTATAAGGAAACCTATAGTCCCGTTGCTCGGTTTGATACAATTAGATTAATGCTCAGTATTGCAGCCAAAAATAATTTACACCTCGGACAGTATGACATTAAAACCGCATTTTTATATGGAGGTCTGAAAGAAGATATTTATATGAAACAACCTAAAGGTTATGATGATGGTACGAATCGCGTTTGTAAATTGCTAAAAAGCCTATATGGCTTAAAGCAGTCTCCAAGAAGTTGAACGGAACGTTTCACAAAATATATTTCAAACTTAAAATTTTATCAGAGTAACGCAGATCCTTGTTTTTATATTTATAGCGAAGACAACAAATTAATGTTGATGACCATATACGTAGACGATGGACTGGTAGCAGCTTCAGACGAATCTCTAATTGATAAATTTTTCGATGATTTAAATAAAGAAATCAAAATTACGAGTTCCAAAGAAGTCAAGAGTTTTCTTGGACTTGAAATTAAAAGATTAAAAGATGGTTCAATATTCATTCATCAGAGTAGATATATCGAAAAAATATTAGAAAAATTTAATATGAATGAGGCAAACAGTGTTTATAGTGGCAATAATGATTGTAACGCACCATACAGAGAAGCCGTAGGGAACTTAATGTTTTTACAAACCGTAAGTAGGCCAGATATTAGTTTTGCAATAAATATAGCGGCGAGACATTTAGAGAATCCAAACCAGTATCAGTGGAAATTAGTCAAACGAATTTTGCGCAACATAAAAGGGACCGCGGACATGGGACTCTTATATACAAAAGCAGGCAGTCTCGAAACCTTTAGCGATGCTGACTATGCAGGCAACAAAGAAACAAGAAAGTCGACATCAGGCGTTGTATGTAAGTATGCGAATGCGGCCATCACATGGCAATGTAAGCGACAACAATGTATCTCTACTGCTCTATCTACGACCCAAGCTGAGTATGTCAGTGCAGCCTCAAGAGCGAAAGAAATTATGTGGCTAAAGAAAATATTTCTTGAATGTAAAATAGAGATCCTTAAGTATATGCTATGTAGAAAATACTAGTGCCGTCAAATTAATTAAGAATCCAGAATTCCATCAAAGAAGTAAGCATATTGACGTAAGATATCATTTCTTGCGAGATTTATACAATAGAGGCGAAATTGATGTAACGTATGTAACAAGCGAAGAGCAACTGGCAGATATATGTACAAAGGCGTTGCCAAAACCAAGATTTGAATATTTAAGACAAAAGTTAGGTTTGAAAAATAAAAAGGATATTAAGAGGTAATTGTTTGTAGGCATGTAGAGTTTTTAGGGAGGGTGTCGAAGTGGTTATCACTTCTAAAAAAAAAAAAAAAAAAAAAAAAGGAAAAACTCTACACGATCTGTTTAGTCTTCCAGAATTCTTTTTGTAATAAATTAATTTGAATGAAAAAGAGAAAGGCGTCTGGCAAATGTACTTGTGGAGGCATCGACAAATTGATTTTCAGATATTTACGACAAGAGTTAGAAAAATATTAAGAGATAATTTGTAAATTTGAGATAATTGTTTGTGGAGATGTAGAGTTTTAGGGAGGGTGTTGAAGCGGTCACCACTTATAAGAAAACTCTACATCTGGTCTTTTTAATTTCTCAAGCACTGAAGCCATCGACAGCGCGTAGACAAAAGACTGCGACGAAGTCAGACCATAAACAGTAGACAGGCGACGTTGGCTTTTGGGTTTTCAGTTATTTTGTAACACAGCTAGCGTGCGAATCTGGACCAGCTCAAATTGTATTCTTATTTATAATTACACTTATATTTAAATATATTTTCTGCCTTTCAATTTATCCACTAGTTTTCTCTGATTACACATCGAATAACCTCAACACTTTTGACCATTTCTTTAAATTAAGTGCATGTACATTATTTCATTTGCACATACAAGTACATAATGCATATTTGTTAAAATTAGTTAACTGTCATATAATATGTTTCCCAGGAAAGCTGTTAAAAAATTTGAGAAATGTTGCAAACGTTTACGAACACCTCTAACCTTCCTTTGTTAAGTACGTGGGAGAAAATATTTATATCGTCTTTCGGGAAAAAATTCCGAATGGAATGAAAAGCGAGATTTTTGAACTGTAGAAATGAAAAAAAATGTAAATGTTACAAACGAAAACGGAGAAAATTATTATATAGAATTATTCTATTATTGCGTAGAAAATCATTGAAAAATGTTCAGAGTAATCTTTTTATATTAATTTATAATAAACCAATGCATTTTTCGACATACGACTCTTTTAATCGCAAGTTGCTCTCTTCGACGTTATCGTTCTTCAGATGCTGTTTAAAGCTGTTATTACATTGGTTTGGGGTTTTGATATTCAATTGATTCATACAGATTAGATTTATATGCTGTGTATTTCACCACCTTGTACAGCCATTTACAACACACGGATACTCAGATAAAGAAGACGTGACGGATGGGGAAAAACAGAAGAGGATGTCAAGCACTTGCACCAACGCTGGATGTAGGAACTAGTGATCATACCAACATGACATTTATCTCAATAAGACGAATGCAGGATGCTGGAGAAAAATAAAGAAAAATTAGAAAAACAAGCGATATGAGAGTAAACGGATACCGTATATACGCCGTTACATTGTACACGAATATAAACAGCTGCCAGAAAATTCAATTATGAGAATGATGGACTCACTTTAGCAATTTCAGTATTGTTATTAACAATACATAGACATATCGTCAATTTACTTCGTCGATACTCTTTTGCAGTTGTCAGACGAGAACGTTTCCCTCGTAATTCTTCAAGATATTACTGCTTTTCAAGCGTAGTATATTGCGTTTTGCCCGAATATGTTTATTCTTCGTTTTTACTATCATCTCGTGCATACGCAATTAACACTTTTAATACTTTTAATAAAAGTATTAATATATATATATGATATAATAATATATAATATATATATGATATATATAATATGATATAATATGTATAATGTAAAATAACATAATGCTACAGCGTTTTACTATTCGCATCGCGAGGGAACTTTATCTCAAAATAAATTTAGAATATGATGCAAACGGTTGAATTTTCCTGCAGAAACCCCGCGTCAGATGTTTCACATATTGAAAGACTGCTGAAAACGTCCCATTTGTAAAAATAATTTAATTATAATCTGCGATGATTAATACCGAGGCAGGGTATACGCCAAAAGGTGTAGGGTGTCATAAAGTAATGATTACCAAAGACTAATCTGAGTATTTAGACTATACTGTTTACGACAGCAATTATCCTTCTACTAAATATTATACCCACCAGGAAATAGGTGCCGGATTAGGACTCTGGGCCCCTGAAACGAAATAATGTACCGATTAGGATTTGTCGAATATTGCAAATCTGAAGCAGAACGATATGGAGATTCCGGTAAGAATTGTAGGAGGACGATGTCGAACTAGAGATATTACGAAAACTCTATTAGGAGCTAATAGCAAGCATCTAATATCATTCCCCCTTTTATTATATCTGTTAATAATAAATTGTTAATTTTTGTCGTTCTCTTTGGCTCTCTAGGCTCCGTAGCAGTTTTTACTGATATTTTAAACAACGTGTTAATATTGCCAAGTAAAAACGGAGCAAACAAGAATTCCTTCAAAAGCGGCATCATTTTCGAATGTGAGTAAATAAGAGATGTATTTTAACGCTGTACCTAGCGAGCATCGTTTACTTTACGCAGTACAGTAAGGGCCGGAGCATCGATGAAATTTGATTGGGCGACAACTTGCCCATTCTGCGCAGTGGGTGTGCCTTATAGTGCATTGAATGGTTATATTGCTACCGGGTACTGTGGGTAGGGATAAGATTTGCAGAAAACAGGTAGTAGCTTCTCGGTACATACTAGCAGCAAGGTTCAGTATTACACTGATGTTCGAAGAGTTTGTGTGGCTCGTTCGTACGATTGAGCAGTTTTAGTAAATTTAAAAATATAAAATATACAAGAATAAGATATTAAATATTTGTCAAGATTCCATTTGAAGAATTGGAGAGCTGTTGAAGCGGAACGAGAACATCTGATATTCGTAAGTTTTGTCTGTAATACATTTCTGTTTGATCAATTGTACACGTATAATATTTTTTAAGTCATCTACAATTAGTAGATTCAATTTCAATGTCTTTTTCTTTTAAATAGGTTTAAAGGCGCAATAAATTACAATTAAAATGGATACAATGATTCCTACAATCAACTTCCGATATTTGATGGAACATAATACAGAATCGTCAGAAGATGAAGAATTACTGGCTGTTCCTTCGACATTGTCAGATGATTCAAATCCGTCGGTTCATTCAATATCGGCGGATGAGTTAGCCGTACCTTCAACATCCATGGTACTTCCAGAAATTATGGTTGATATACAATCCCCTGAACCTTCAGCAAGGGTGATTGATTTAACATCACCGATACCGTCGACGTGGACAATGCCACAGATATTCTCGATAGAAATGCCGCGTGACGTTCAAGAAAATTATGCTGATTTTCGTTTTGAAGCAGTAAGACGTTCGAGTTTTCGAAATTGGCCTGTATCTTTCATTGACCCTGTCAGTCTTGCAGCTGCAGGATTCTACTATACAGGCGAGACGGATATCGTAAGGTGCTTTGAATGTCAATTGCTGGCAAGTCAGTGGTCTGTGGGTGATATTCCCATGCAAATTCATGAGATGCGTTCTCCAGAGTGCAGATTTATCCGCAATGAACATTGTAATAATGTACCAATGGGAGCAGATCCAGCTAAAGTTCTACGGACAAGACGAAGAAATAGAAATATATCTTGTCCTTATGGTTTACATTATCAGGAGTCATTTGATTTTAATGACCATCGATTTTCACGAAACCCGACGGCATATGATCTCAGCCGTTTGGGACTAAAAGATGTTATGAAAGCAGCAATATTGGAATACGCTACTTACGAATCCAGATTAAATTCATTCGCAAAATGGCCTACATATATGACACAGACAAGTGAAGAATTAGCCCATGCAGGCTTCTTCTACACCGGAATAAATGATTTCACTACCTGTTACCATTGTGGAATTACAATAGGAAATTGGAGATCGGAAGAGGATCCATGGGAGAGACATATGATTTCGTCTCCCAGCTGTGGTCATTTTTTACCAGTACGGGGCTGGGAATATGTCAATAATGTAACAGGCCAGGAGTTATATGAAACTTCTGCAGAAGTAAGTACAAAAACTTAAAGCCTGAACCATATGTATAATTAATAATTAGAATATATACTTATGTACATTATATTTATTTCAGGCACCAATTGAAATTACAGATGAGAGTCCTGAGAGATCCAATAGTGAAAATGATACTAATGAAATAACTCTCGCTGAGAAAGTAGGTAAGTAATAAAAATAAAAACACAGATTCGTTAATTTGTCTGAAATCCGTATACATATAATAAATTCTATTATATATTGTATTTAAATATACTGTTTACTATTTTAGCTGCTCTGGAGCAAGAAAATCGAGCATTGAAAGATGCTCGTTCGTGTAAAGTTTGCACGGAACGACAAGCGACTATTACGTTCCTACCTTGTGGACATCTAGCAACTTGTCAGTACTGTTCGCCAGCATTCACAACGTGCATCATTTGCCGAAGAGAAATCAAGGCCGTTACCCGTACATTTTTGGCGTAATGCATACACATGTAAAAATTAGCTTATTCATATCTCTTATATAAATATACTTTATAATTGTTTAACAATGACATACACACATTAAGATGTATGGTATCATGTATCGTTAAATTAAGTGTACAAAGAGAAACATAATATTAAACTAATCAAATACATTTTTTCTCTATTTTTTTGGCTTTCTTTGTATTTTAAGTGTTACTTAATTAAACATTAGTTTGTATTATGTATCTTATTTTATCTGAATAAAGTTAACATTTTCCGCATCTAACTAATTGTTCTTTGTTTTATTCCCCTTATTGTTAGTAAAATGAAATTGTATTACATATGTATTTGAAATTGTATTTAATATATATATATATATGTCGGAGTGGCGTTGGGGTTAGGATTGTGGGTGTTTGGTGAGTCTTCACTGAAATTAGCCATCGTTGCGATATAATAAAGACACAGTTTATTAGCACAGGCACGGATGATACAGGTTTAACAATCGACTGTGGTGATTAGGCACCCGCGGTACTAGTAACAATGGTCTCGGGTTCGATAACGAATCCGCGGTCAACGGGATGATGAACGAACGTGCTCGCGAGGTCTAAGTCTGAACAATAATAATTCGTGAAGACGTTACTTCTTTAGTCGATGAGATCGCGTGAAAGAATGCCTTTTCCGTCCCGATGATGCCACAGAGGAAAACTATATCGGGGTGTGTCTAAGGGCACGAGATCATCGGATTCGTCGAGGATAGTCTTCGTTCAGGGAGTAAGGGAAATTGGCGTTGCTGCTAATTGGTCAATTTCCATATCGGTGGTTAGAAAAGATGCTAGCCGCCCTCGAGGGAAAGTTGCTAGTGGGAGAGGCCGTTCGTTGAAAGAAATAGATCTCCCCTATCTTCCCGTAGTTGGGACAAAGACTGTTTATCTGTTCGAAGGACTTTAGGTAACTAGATATTAGTGTTTATAACGGCCCTCGGGCTAGCTGATCACGTACTGTGGAGAGACATCGACATCTGGCAATCATCTTTCTCGAAGAATAGGAACTGCGTGTGGCCACGGGACAGAGACCGTTGGAATGTTTACCGTCGTGTGTCGCCAGAGATATTTCTTTTAAGGAGAGCTATAGAATTACTTCATACCTTTGTTAGGCAAAACGTTCATCCCTTGACCGCGGGCACGTTGGCGACCGACTGTCGCCTCGAGCCCAAGCTCACTATCACAAATCTCGGACAATTACAATTAGGTTGAATAACTACAATTGTTTAATTACAGCTATAGTAGGCTCTAGGTTACAATGTTGCGGGACTATCCAGCATTCCAGAGGCTCCGGTGTTCTTTCCTCTCCGACACGGCCATCCTGACTATCACACGTCCTCGAGTGTAGCTAAAATATTGTATTTTTTTAACATTGGACTCGACGTAGCTGATATTATTTACCATTCAATTAAATGTTCCAAATAAGTCAAAGGTCCATTTCGGCAACGAGATTCTGTTCAGGGGTTTGACAAGCAAGGAAATGAAAGAGAACTAGAATTAGTGGCGTTATAATTTATATTCAAAGTGCTAGTTGCATTCCGTGAGTTATCAGTCAGACCGTAACGACACGACAGATCATTTTCGATTCCGTACACGGGTGAGTCTCAGATTGTTGGATCGTGTTACTACGTTGGGCGTATTACGAAGGCGCAGAGTGTCCCACTTGACGTATTACAAAGGCGCAGAATGTCCCACTGGACGTATTACAAAGGCGCAGAATGTCCCACTGGACGTATTACGAAGGCGCAGAGTGTCCCACTGGACGTATTACAAAGGCGCAGAATGTCCCACTGGACGTATTACACAGGCGCAGAATGTCCCACTGGACATATTACGAAGGAGCAGAATGTCCCACTGGACATATTACAAAGGCGCAGAATGTCCCACTGGACATATTACGAAGGCGCAGAGCACCACACTGGATGCACAGCCGCAACGTGGTATTAATGATCCTCTGAGGTCCGTGAACTTGCATCGTTATTATCACCGTCGTTGTCATCATCGTAGACGTCTAACTCAGCGGGAACGCTGCTGTCTGGCATCTTCCTCAGTCTGTCATGTCTGTCCTTATATGATCTTTTGCCGTCCAAGGTTTCTAAAGTGTACCTATCTCCTTCCAAAATCTCTGCTATCCTAAATGGACCCCTGAATTTCGGATCTAGCTTCGTTTGGTTTCTTTCCTCGTTTTTACGTAACACAAACTCACCAAGGTTAAACCTAACTACTTGAGCCTTATTTTTGTCGAACCTATCCTTATCGTATTTGGCACTTGCTTCTATATTTTTTATCGCCTGTCGCCGTACGTGGGAGATATCTACTTCTCTTTCTTCGATGTTGTCGGGTACGGACAAGCCGCAGGGTCTCGCTGTTTTACCGATTAACAGTTCCAATGGGCTCGACTTAGTCACGCGGTTGGGGGTACAATTTAAAGCCAGTTGTGTTTCCCCGATCGCGTCTTGCCAGGACCGTCCGGTCGTTTCTATTGTTGTGAACGTATTTTTTAGCGTACCCATGATACGCTCTACCTGTCCATTGGCCCTGCTAGCACCGGTTGCTATTAAGTGGAGTTTAATATGTTTATCACAACAAATGTCTTGAAATTCTTTGCCCGTAAAACATCTTCCCTGGTCCGCTATTATCCGACAGGGGCTGCCGAATAAGAATATAGCGGACTTGAGTGCTTTAATGGTATTAAGGGAGTCTATCTTACGGGTGTGGTGCAAGTATACGAACTTGGTGAAGGCGTCGACCACCACAATGACATATTCCTTCGCGTCGTTTTTACCGCTTAGTTTGGCCGTGATATCCATGTGAACCGTGTGCCAAGGTATGCTGGTCTTAGGTATGGGGTGCAGTTCGGCTCGTATTTTGCCGGAACTGGCCTTAGAAACTCGACAAGCATGACAGTTCTCAACGAATTTGAGAACGTATTTCGCCATTCCATCGAACCAGTAATACTCGTATAGTTTCTCGAGCGTTTTATCCCATCCTAAGTGCATGATTGACTGGTGTACATGGCTGATCACGGACCACCTAAAGCCTCTTGGGACAATGGGCAAGCAGAGAGTTCTGCCCCTTCTTTGTATTTTACGGTACAGGGTGCCGGATCGTAATTCGTACGTATTCGCAACGTCGTCCGCAAGCTCGTCGTTCCGCAACTTATCGACGATTCCCGTAATTTGAGGATCGCGACGTTGCTCCGCCAAGAGCCAATCTTCGGAAATTTCGGCCCGATTGATTTCTTTTTCGGCAATTTTGACGATCGTACGGTGATCCGAGTCTACGGGGTTCAGCGAAAAAAAATCGACGTGAGCCATTCTTCTGCCTCCCCGATACATAATGTCAAAGGTAAAAGTTTGTAGGTAAGCCCACCACCTGTAAACCCTGTCATTTAAATGCATCTTATTAGTGGATGCCCTCAAGGAATTGCAGATGATTTCGTCGACATTGACGAAAACTAATCGTTATTTCCTTCCCGTTTGAGATATTTCGACGATTGAACGCACGTTTCACTTCATTTTACTCGCTAAAAGTAATGCACGCACGTTTCACCGTCGACACAAGCCCAACAGCTCGCAAGTAGCGATGAATTCGTCGATTTTGCCGAAAATTAACCGTAATTTCTTTCCCGTTTGAGATATTTCAAAGTTTATGCGATCTTTCACTCCACTTTACGCGCGGAATGTAATGTACGTACGTTTCACCGTCGACACAAGCCCAACAGCTAGCATATAAGAATGATTTCGTCGATTTTTTCCAGAACTATATGTTATTTCCTTCCCGTTTGATATATTTCGACGTTTAAGCACACTTTCCACTCCATATTACGCGCCAACTGTAATGCACGCCAGTTTCACCGTCGAAACAAGCCCAAAAGCTCGCAAATCGCGATGATTTCGTCGGTTTTGAAGTAAACTACCCGTCATTTCCTTCCTGTTTGAGATATTTTGACGTTTAAGCGCTCCTCTCACACCATTTTACGCTCCGAATGAAATGCACGACACTTTCACCGTCGAAACAAGCCCAACAGCTAATAAATAGAGTTGGATTTCGCCGATATTGTCGAAAACTAACGGTCATTTCCCTCCCGTTTGAGATATTTCGACGGTTAAGCGCTTTATGGACCCGAAATTACATGCTGAGTGAAATGCACGCCCGTTTCACCGTCGAAACAAGCCCAACATCTCGCCAATCGCGATTATTTCGTCGATTTTGATGAAAACTAACCGTCATTTCCTTCCTGCTTGTGATATTTTGACGTTTAAGCGCTCATTTCACCCGAATTTACGCACTGAATGTAATGCACGCCCGTTTCACCTTCGACACAAGCCCAACATCTCGCAAGTAGAGATGATTTCGTCGAGTTTGACGAAAACTATGCGTCATCTCCATCCCATTAAAGATATGTAGTATCGGGAAAAAGGTCTAATAAACATCGAGTTAACCATGGACAATGTCGCGGGAGCCGAGGCGCCGTCGCGTCCATAAATGTGTCATCGGTCTTTTCAAGTGTATAGTTTCGTAGAAAAGGCCTAAGTGACCCTGGCCACGAGCGTCTGCTGAACACGCGTGTGGTGGGCCTAGGAAAAGACAAAGGGTTGCTAGAACGGCCAGAATGCGAGTGGAGAAGGGCAGTCTGAGTTGAGAGGTCACGGAGTGTGAATCGAGAAGTCGAGGCGTGTATGATAATGATACGTACGACTATATTGTAACCGGTTTTTGTTACTGAGTAATGCTTATTTAACTACACTAAACCCTAATTAAATCATCAATACTTGTCCTTACTCTAGGATCCATAAGTTACCACAGATATCACAAGGTTTAAGCGCTCTTCTCACTCTATATACTCGCCGAATGTAATGCACGCCCGTTTCACCGTCGAAACAAGACCAAAAGCTCGCAAATCACGATGATTTCGTAGATTTTGAAGTAAACTACCCGTCATTTCCTTCCTGTTTGAGATATTTTGACGTTTAAGCGCTCCTCTCACACCATTTTACGCTCCGAATGAAATGCACGTCACTTTCACCGTCGAAACAAGCCCAAGAGTTCGCAAATCGCGATGATTTTGTCGATTTTGACGAAAACTAAGCGTTGTTTCCTTCCCGTTTGAGATATTTCGACGTTTATGCGCTCCTCTCACACCATTTTACGCTCCGAATGAAATGCACTCCAGTTTCACCGTCGAAAGAAGCCCAACAGCTAGCAAATCGCGATGATTTCGTCGAATTTGACAAAACTATCCGTTATTTCCTTCCCGTTTGAGATATTTCGACGTTTAAGCGCTCTTTTCACTCCGTTTTACGCGCGTAATGTAATGCATGCAGGTTTCACCGTCGACACAAGCTCAACAGCTCGCAAATCAAGATGAATTCGTCGATTTTGGAGAAAACTACCCGTCATTTCCTTCACGTTTGAGATACTTCAACGTTTATGCTCTCTTTTCAATCCATTTAACGCACCCAATGTAATGCCCGACCGTTTCACCGTCGACACAAGCCCAACAGCTAGCATATAAGGATGATTTCGTCGATTTTTTCCAGAACTATATGTTATTTCCTTCCCGTTTGATATATTTCGACGTTTAAGCACACTTTCCACAGCATATTACGCGCCAAATGTAATGCACGCCCCTTTCACCGTCGAAACAAGCCCAAAAGCTCGCAAATCGCGATGATTTCGTCGATTTTGAAGTAAACTACCCGTCATTTCCTTCCTGTTTGAGATATTTTGACGTTTAAGCGCTCCTCTCACACCATTTTACGCTCCGAATGAAATGCACGACACTTTCACCGTCGAAACAAGCCCAACAGTTCGCAAATCGCGATGATTTCGCCGATTTTGACGAAAAGTAAGTGTTATTTCCTTCCCGTTTGATATATTTCAACGTTCAAGCGCCCTTTTCACTCTATTTACGCGCGAAATGTTATTGCACTCCAGTTTCACCGTGGAAACAAACCCAACAGCTCGCAAATCGCTATGATTTTGTTGATTTTGTCGAAAACTAAGTGTTGTTTCCTTCCCGTTTGATATATTTCGACGTTTATGCACTCGTTTCACTCCATTATACGTGCAGAATGTAATGCACGCCTGTTTGAGCATCGTAACAAGCCCAACAGCTAATAAATAGAGTTGGATTTCGCAGATATTGTCGAAAACTAACGGTCATTTCCCTCCCGTTTGAGATATTTCGACGGTTAAGCGCTTTATGGACCCGAAATTACATGCTGAGTGAAATGCTCGCCCGCTTCACCGTCGAGACAAGCCCAACATCTCGCCAATCGCGATTATTTCGTCGATTTTGATGAAAACTATCCGTCATTTCCTTCAAGTTTGAGATATTTTGACGTTTAAGCGCTCATTTCACCCGAATTTACGCACTGAATGTAATGCACGCCCGTTTCACCTTCGACACAAGCCCAACATCCCGCAAGTAGGGATGATTTCGTCGAGTTTGACGAAAACTATGCGTCATCTCCATCCCATTAAAGATATGTAGTATCGGGAAAAAGCTCTAATAAACATCGAGTTAACCATGAACAATGTCGCGGGAGCCGAGGCGCCGTCGTGTCCATAAATGTGTCATCGGTCTTTTCAAGTGCATAGTTTCGTAGAAAAGGCCTAAGTGACCCTGGCCACGAGCGTCTGCTGAACACGCGTATGGTGGGCCTAGGAAAAGACAAAGGGTTGCTAGAACGGCCAGAATGCGAGTGGAGAAGAGCAGTCTGAGTTGAGAGGTCACGGAGTGTGAATCGGGAAGTCGAGGCGTGTGTGATAATGATACGTACGACTATATTGTAACCGGTTTTTGTTACTGAGTAATGCTTATTTAACTACACTAAACCCTAATTAAATCATCAATACTTGTCCTTACTCTAGGATCCATAAGTTACCACAGATATCACAAGGTTTAAGCGCTCTTCTCACTCTATATACTCGCCGAATGTAATGCACGCCCGTTTCACCGTCGAAACAAGACCAAAAGCTCGCAAATCGCGATGATTTCGTAGATTTTGAAGTAAACTACCCGTCATTTCCTTCCTGTTTGAGATATTTTGACGTTTAAGCGCTCCTCTCACACCATTTTACGTGCAGAATGCAATGCTCGCCCGTTCTAGCATCGAGACAAGCCCAATAGCTCGCAAATAGAGCTGGATTTCGTCGATTTTGCCAAAAATTAACCGTCATTTCCTTCGCGTTTGAGATATTTCAACGTTTATGCGCTCCTCTCACACCATTTTACGCTCCGAATGGAATGCACTCCAGTTTCACCGTCGAAAGAAGCCCAACAGCTAGCAAATCGTGATGATTTCGTCGATTTTGCCGAAAACTAAGTGTTGTTTCCTTCCCGTTTGAGATATTTCGACGCTTAAGCGCTATTTTACCTTCATTTTATGCGCCGAATGTAATGCACGCCCGTTTCACCGTCCAAGCAGGCTCAACATGTCGCTAATCGCGATGATTTCGTCGATTTTGACGAGAACTGTGCGTCATTTCCTTACCGTTAGTGATATTTCGAAGTTTATGCGATCTATTCACCCGAATTTACATACTGAGTGAAATGCACGCCCGTTTCACCTTCCACAAGCCCAACAGCTCGCAAATAGCGATGATTTCGTCTATTTTGACGAAAACTAAGAGTTGTGTCCTTCCCGTTTTAGATATTTCGACGTTTAGGAGCTCCTTTAACTCCATTTTGCGTGACGAATGTAATGCACGCCCATTTTAGCATCGAAACAAGCCCAACAGCTCGGAAATAGAGCTGGATTTCGTCGATATTGTCGAAAACTATCTGTCATTTCCTTCCAGTTTGAGATCGTTCGACGTTTATACGATGTTTTCATTCAATTTTTCGCGCCGAATGAAATGCCCGCCCGTTTCAGCGTTGAAACAAGCCCAACAGCTCGCAAACCGCGATGATTTCGTCGAATTTGCAGAAAACTATGCGTCATTTCCCTCAGGCTTGAGATATTTCGATGTTTAAGCGACCTTTTCACTCCATTTTACGTGCAGAATGTAATGCACGTCCGTTTTAGCATCGAAACAAACCCAAAACCTCGGAAATAGAGCTAGATTTCGGCTATATTGCCGAAAGCTAACCGCCATTTCCTTCCCGTTTGATATATTTCGACGTTTATGCACTCGTTTCACTCCATTATACGTGCAGAATGTAATGCATGCACGTTTCACCGTCGACACAAGAACAACAGCTCGCAAATTTCGAGGATTTCGTCTATTTTGCCGAGAACTATGCGTAGTTCCTCTCCGTTAGAGATGTTTCAAAGTTTAAGAGCTCTTTTCATTCACTAACGCGCGGAATGCAATGCACCCCAGTTTCACCGTAGACACAAGCCCAAAAGCTCGCAAATAGCTTTGATTTCGACTATTTTGACGAAAACTAAGCGTTGTTTCCTTCCAGTTTGAGATATTTCGACGTTTATGAGCGCCTTTTCTTCCATTTTACGCTCCGAATGTAATGTACTCTCGCTTCACCGTCGACACTAGCCCAACAGCTCGCAAATCGCGATTATTTCGTCGATTTTGACGAAAACTATCCGTCATTTCCTTCCCGTTAGAGATATTTCAAAGTTCAAGAACTCTTTTCATTCCACTTACTCGCGTAATGCAACGCACTCCAGTTTCACCGTTGAGACAAGCCCAACAGCTCCCAAATCGCGATGATTTCATCGATTTTGACGACATCCATCCGTCATTTCCTTCCCGTTTGAGATATTTCAACGAATAAGCCCTCCTCTCATACCATTTTATGCTCCGAATGAAATGCACTCCAGTTTCACCGACGACACATGCCCAGCAGCTAGCAAAGAGAGCTGGATTTCGTCGATTTTGTCGAAAAAAAAGCGTAATTTCCTTCCCGTTTGTGATATTTCGACGTTTAAAGCGCTCCTTACACTCCATTTTACGCGCCGAATGTATTGCACGCCCGTTTCACCGTCGGGACAAGCCTAAGAGCTCGCAAATCGCAGTGATTTCGTCGATTTTGAAGAAAACTAACCGTCATTTCCTTCCCGTTTGACATATCTCTTCGTTTAAACCTACTCACTTCATTTTGCATGCCGAATGCTGTGCAGGCCTGTTTCAAAGTCGGAACAAGTATGTTACAACGTAAGATGCATTAATTTAATGATTACAGAATCATGTGATGACTACGGAACGCTGTGATTTCGTTCCCGTTTGAGACATTTAGACGTTTAACCGCTTCTTTTACTCCAGTTTACACGCCGTACGCTGAGCACGCCTGTTTCATTCTCGAAACGAGCCGAATCTTTCGCAAAATCATATCATTCAATGATTTTTCTTGTGAAACGCTGTTATTTCGTTCCCGTTTGAGATACTTCGACGTTTAAGCGCTCTTTTCACACCATTTTACGCTCTGAATGAAATGCACGACACTTTCACCGTCGAAACAAGCCCAACAGCTCGCAAATCGCGATGATTTTGTTGATTTTGTCGAAAACTAACCGTTATTTCCTTCCCGTTTGAGCAAATTCTATGTTTATGCGCTCTATTCACTCCACTTACGCGCTGATTATAATGCACTCCTGTTTCACCGTTGTAACAAGACCAACAGCTCGCAAATAGAGCTGGATTTCGTCGATTTTGTCGAAAATTAACCGTCATTTCCTTCGCGTTTGAGATATTTCGACGCTTAAGCACTCCATTCACTTCATTTTACGCGACGAATGTAACGCACGCCCGTTTCACCTTCGAAACCAGACAAAGAGCTCGCAAATCGCGATGATAACGTCGATATTGTCGAAAACTAACTGTTATTTCCTTCCTGTTTGAGATATATCGACGTTTAAGCGATCTTTTCATTCTATTTTTCGCGCCAAATGTAATACACGCCTCTTTCACCGTCGAAACAAGTTCAACAGCTCGAATCTAGCGATGATTTCGTCGATTTTGCCGAAAATTAACCGTAATTTCTGTCCCGTTTGAGATATTTCGACGTTTAAGCGCTCTTTTCACTCCGTTTTACACGACGAATGTAATGCGTGCACGATTCACCGTAGACACAAGCCCAACAGCTCGCTAATCGCGATGATTTCGTCGATTTTGAAGTAAACTACCCGTCGTTCTCATCCCGTTTAAGATATTTCGACGTTTAAGCAATCGTTTCGCTCCATTTTAAGCGACGAATGTAATGCATGCCCGTTTTAGCATCGAAACAAGTCCAACAGCTCGTAAATAGAGCTGGATTTCGCCGATATTGTCGAAAACTAACTGTCATTTCCTTCGCGTTTGTCATATTTCGACGTTTAAGCGCTCTCTTCACTACATTGTACGCGCTGAATTTAATTCACTCGAGTTTCACCGTTGAAACCAGCCCAACAGCTCGCAAATCGCGATGATTTCGTCGATTTTGACGAAAACTAACCGTCATTTCCTTCCCGTTTGACATATCTCTTCGTTTAAACTTACTTACTTCATTTTGCATGCCGAATGCTGTGCAGGCCTGTTTTAAAGTCGGAACAAGTATGCTACAACATAAAATGCATTAATCTAATGATTACAGAATCATGTGATTACTATGGAACGCTGTGATTTCGTTCCCGTTTGAGATATCTCGACGCTTAAACGCTATTCCATTTTGCACGCCGAATGTTGTACACTCCTTTTTGAAATTCGGAACAAGCCCGTTACAACGTAAAATGCTATTGTCACTCCCCGCGCTCCGCACGTGCGGTAACGAAAAACAGAAAGTCACAATATACAAACAACGCGAGTGACAATTCGAACACCCGAAACAAAAGCACGGTTCAACGAAAATGGAAAATCTTTAATAAAACATAAATTAAACGTAATTATATATATAGAATTAGCATGAGAGGGTAAATAACAATTAATAAAATCGAAATATATACTCTAACGAAGTAGTAAATATAAAGAGTATAGCATAACCTATACCAACTAACAATCAACCTGGAACCAGAACAATTATATCCGACGACAGGATAATATACTACAATTAATTAGCGAACATGGGATATGCAAATGCAAAACAAATTATTAAATAAAACCAACTAGTAAATCGAATAAGCAGGTAAAATCCAGAAATTAAAATAATTATATGTCGGAGATGAAAGGACATCGGAGCCTTCCCTTTGGAGCTCCGGGAAAATCCCTTAACACCGTAATCTGGAGTCTATCATAGGCGTAATTAAACAATTGTCATCATTCGATCCGATTGCATTTGTTCGAGATTTGTGATAATGAGCTTGGGCTCGAGGCGCCAACCACTCGCCGAACGTAGCCGCGGTCATGGGATGAACGTTTTGTCTGGCAGAGCACGGAGTAATTCTATAGCTCTCCTTAAAAAGGAAATAGTTGTAACACTCGACAGTAAACATTCCAACGGTCTCTGTCCCGTAGCTTGCCACTTGCAGACCCTATTCATCAAGTAAGATGATTGCCAGATGTCGATGCGTTTCCACAGTACACGTGCAGCTTTCCCTCGAGGGCGGCTAGCATCTTTTTCTAACCACCGCTATGGAGATTGACCAATTAGCAGCAACGCCAATTTCCCTTACTTTCTGAATGAAGGCTATCCTCGACGAATCCGATGATCTCGTGTCCCTAGACACACCGCAATGTAGTTTTCCTCTGTGGCATCATCGGGACGGGAAAGTCATCATCAAAGACGGGGTGTGTCTAAGAGATCCTTGGATTCGTCGAGGATAGCCTTCGTTTAGTAGGAGAGGGAAATTGGCGTTGCTGCTAATTGGTCAATCTCCATATCGGTGGTTAGAACAAGATGCTAGCCGCCCTCGAGGGAAAGTTGCTAGTGGGAGACGCCGTTCGTTGAAAAATAGTTCTCTCCTATCTTCCCGTAGCTGGGACAAAGATTGTTTGTCTGTCTGAAGGACTTTAGCCAACTAAATCTTAAGATTTGTATCAGGCCCTCAGGCTAGCCTAACATGTACTGCGAAGACGCATCGACATCTGGCAATCATCTTACTCGAAGAATAGGGTCTGCGTGTGACGAGCCACGGGACACAAACCGTTGGAATGTTTACTGTCGCGTGCCGTCACAAATATTTCTTTTAAGGAGAGCTATAGAATTATTCCGTACCTTTGTTAGACAAACCTGTGACCGCGGTTACGTTCGGCGACTGGTTGTCGCCTCGATCCCAAGCTCATTATCACAAATCTCGAACAAATACAATCGGATCGAATGACGGCAATTGTTTAATTACGCCTATAATAAAATCTAGATTACGGTGTTAAGGGATTTTCCCGAAGTTCCAAAGGGAAGCCTCCGATGTCCTTTCATCTCCGACATATATATTATTTTGATTAGGAAAATTATATTTCGATAAATTATATTAGATTTTGAGGAAATCAATTTTAATAAATAGTAATAGGAGTCAACCGACCATAGTTAAATGCTAAGATCAAGTGATTGGAATTTTGTACTTTGTGCCATCTTTTGACATACACAATAACTGCGTAGTTTAGTAAAGAAAGTAAAGGGTGTATTGAGACAAAGTTTCATAACTTTTTGTTGAAGTGGTCACAACTTATAAGAAAACTCTACATCTGGTCTTTTTAGTTTCTCAAGCACTGAAGCCATCGACAGCGCGTAGACAAAAGACTGCGACGAAGTCAGACCATAAACAGTAGACAGGCGACGTTGGCTTCGGGGTTTTCAGTTATTGGGTAACACAGCTAGCGTGCGGATCTGGTCCAGCTCAAATTGTATTCTTATTTATAATTACACTTATATTTAAATATATTTTCTGCCTTACAATTTATCCACTAGTTTTCTCTGATTACACATCGAATAACCTCAACAAGTTATGGGCCCAGAGCTGTAAATTGCAAGGCAGCAACGTAAAGTGAATAAATTGTTAAAGTGTTGTGCTTAGTAAAGTAAGGGATAGTGCTAAAATGGAATCAGCAAGTGCGAAGATCGAGATGTTACGCGGCGAAGAAAACTGGCTCCAGTGGCGTGTCGTTATGCGTACACTTTTGGAGGAAGATGATGACCTGATCAACGTGTGTGAAGGGGATCTGTGTCATCAAGGTAACAGCGCGGAGAAAGAAATCGCTCGTGAAAGATTTTTGAAGGTAGATCGTTTAGCGAGAAAATTAATCGTGACTTGAGTGGATCTTCTTTTATGTTGCACAACAGCACATGAAATGTGGAAAAAGTTGAGTACAGTATATGACATGAAGTCAGATGAGAATCTAAATATGGTCCAGAAGCAGTTCTTCGATTTTAAATGGGAAGAATCTGAAAATGTCGCCTACAACCTATCAAAGTTGGAAATGATAGCGGCGAAGATGAAAGCCCTTGGGAGTGAAATTGGCGAGAAAATGCTGATAACACGCATTTTATCACACCGATAAAACACCTACCAAACACCTACCAAACAAATTTGACCATTTTCACAGTGCGTGTGATTCGGTGGAAGAAGGAAAGAAGACCCTAGACAGGCTTAGTACCAGGCTGATGACAGAAGAAACCAGATGGAAGGAAGACGACCAGGAAACATCGGTGGCGCTGGTAACAAAGAGTAACAATTATAAAAGGGAACAGCAGAAACAGTCATGCAAATGTGAATACGAGAAACAAGGACCAAGCTGCTTCAATTGTGGAAAAGTTGGCCATCTAAAGAAGGATTGCTTTAGATGCTTTATATGCAAAAGGAAAGGCCACGCCAGTAAAAATTGTTTTAAAAATAATAAAAGAAGCAACAGTAGAAACAGCCAGAAACCTAGAAATCAAAATCGTGATCACAGCGGAATTGGTCTATTAGGAAGCACCTCAGCGATACAAGCGGTAAACCCTGATGTTTGGATAATCGACTCAGGAGCTACGGATCATATTACATAGAATTATTCTATCATTGCGTAGAAAATCATTGAAAAATGTTCAGAGCAATCTTTTTATATTAATTTATAATTAACCCCTGCATTTTTCGATATACGACTCTTTTAATCGCACGTTGCTTTCTCCGACGTTATCGTTTTTCAGATGCTGTTTAAAGCTGTTATTACATTGGTTTGGGTTTTGGTATTCAATTGATTCATACAGATTAGTTTTATATGCTGTGTATTTCACCACCTTGTACAGTCATTAACAACACACGGGATACTCAGATAAACAAAACGTGACGGGCGGGGAAAAACGGAAGAGAATCTCAAGCACTTGCACCAACGCTGGATGTAGGAACTAGTGATCATACAAACATGACATTTATCTCAATAAGACGAATGCAGGATGCTGGAGAAAAATAAAGAAAAATTAGAAAAACAAGCGAAATGAGAGTAAACGGATACCGTAGATACGCCGTTACATTGTACACGAATATAAACAGCTGCTAGAAAATTCAATTATGAGAATGATGGACTCACTTTAGCAATTTCAGTATTGTTATTAACAAAACATAGACATATCGTCAATTTACTTCGTCGATACTTTTTCTTTGCAGTTGTCAGACGAGAAGCTTAGTATATTGCGTTTTGCCCGAATATGTTTATTCTTCGTTTTTACTATCATCTAGTGCATACGCAATTAACACTTTGAATTCCAAATGATCGTATAATGGTGCAAGGAACATTTCATATATATATGTCGGGTTAGGGTTAGAATTTTGGGCGCGCCACAACTCCTCGCGTAAATTAGCCATTGTTTTACACAGCCGAGATTATATTTACGCGTATATACATGTCTACTACAAAGATTAACAAATACTAAGTCTAGTGAATAAAAAGCTTAATGAATAATAAAATAATAAAATAATAATAATAATAATAAAAGTGAAATAATAAGTTGAACAAAAAATAAGTGTAACAAATAATAAGTTTAATGAATAATAAGTTTAACGAACAGAAAGATTGATGAGTAGTATGATTTACGAATAATAAGTTTAATGAACGCTATTAACAATATTTTTGATTTCAAACGAATCCACGGCCAAGGGGATAAATCTTTACTAAGCTTAGACTGATCTTAAGTACAGAAATACGATGGTTGAAAACTCGATGTGTCACTCTTCAAGGCAATCGCAAAAATGCCAGCCTCGTGGAGATTTTTCTCTCCGTACGATTGCATTTGTTTTTCTATACCCGTTTGGAAGCATTGAGAAAGTTTCAAACACCGTTGCTAGGCAGTCTCGTTGGAAGCATCGAGAAAGTTCCAAACGCCGTTGCTAGGCAATTTCTGCCTGGAGTTTGATTGTTAATACAATGTATGTCCCATTGTATCGGCACCTTCGAGGCAACATCACACGTGGCTAGGCCCTCTCCCGAGGCCGCATGCCGCCACCACCACATTTCTCGGAAAACACATTCAACCACTCCAGACCTCCGTTAGGCAAAACGTCCATCCCGTGACCGTGGCTACGTTCAGCGACCAATTGTCACCTCAAACCCAATCTCGCTATCACAAATCTCGAACAATTACAGCTATGATAAAATCTAGGCTAGAGTACTAGAAGATGTTCCCAAAATTTCCAAGGAACGGCTTTGGCTTTCCTTTCATCTCCGATATATATATTATTTTGATTAGGAAAATTATATTTCGATAAATTATATTATATTTTGAGGAAATCAATTTTAATAAATAGTAATAGGAGTCAACCGACCATCGTTAAACTCTGAGATCAAGTTATTGGAATTTTGTACTTGGTGCCATCTTTTAACATACACAATAACTGCGTAGTTTAGTAAAGAAAGCAAAGGGTGTATTTAGACTAAATTACATAACTTTTCACCATTTCTTTAAATTAAGTGCATGTACATTATTTCATTTGCACATACAAGTACATAATGCATATTTGTTAAAATTAGTTAACTGTCATATAATATGTTTCCTAGGAAAGCTGTTAAAAAATTTGAGAAATGTTGCAAACCTTTACGAACACCTCTAACCTTCCTTTGTTAAGTACGTGGGAGAAAATATTTATATCGTCTTCCGGGAAAAAATTCCGAATGGAATGAAAAGCGAGATTTTTTAACTGTAGAAATGAAAAAGAATGTAAATGTTACAAACGAAAACGGAGAAAATTATTATATAGCATTATTCTATCATTGCGTAGAAAATCATTGAAAAATGTTCGGAGTAATCTTTTTATATTAATTTATAATAAACCCTTGCATTTTTCGATATACGACTCTTTTAATCGCAAGTTGCTTTCTTCGATGTTATCGTTTTTCAGATGCTGTTTAAAGCTGTTATTACATTGGTTTGGGTTTTGATATTCAATTGATTCATACAGATTAGTTTTATATGCTGTGTATTTCACCACCTTGTACAGCCATTTACAACACACGGGATACTCAGATAAGGAAGACGTGGCGGACGGAGAAAAACCGAAGAGAATCTCAAGCACTTGCACCAACGCTGGATGTAGGAACTAGTGATCATACCAACATGACATTTATCTCAATACTGCCATTACTGTGGTACTCACGGACACAAAATAATGGAGTGTCGCAAGAGGATGCGTAGCGAACAGCGGAAGGATACACGACATCAGGAAAGCAGCCGAACAGCCGCATCGTCCAATGTGGTTTGCTTCAAGTGTCGTGCGGAGGGCCATATCGCACCTGATTGTCCGCTACTGCAGAACAGAAAATCCGGCTCCAAAAACGAACGTCGTGTCGACTCCTGCCTGGTGGAGTCTCCAGCTGGTAGTTTAAGTCATCTGGGTGAGTCGTTCCCATTTTGTTTCGATTCCGGAGCCGAATGCTCATTTATTAAAGAATCCATATCCTCGAAATTTTCTGGCAAACGAACGACTGATGTAGTGGTAATGCGAGGCATAGGAAATACTTGTGTTAACAGTACATCTCAAATCTTGTCCACTGTATGTATTAATGGTTTTACATTGGAGATAACTTGTCATGTCCTTGCTGATAGCTACTTAAAATGCGATATCATGATTGGTCGTGAAATCTTGAGCCAAGGTTATGACGTGAATATTACACGAAATAGCGTCGATATTTGCAAGACAAAAATGGTTAACGCCTGTAGCAAAGTCGCGGACGATGCTGTCAACATTAACGAGGTCGACACTGATGTAGATGGTAACGACAAAGATCGATTGATTTCTGTTCTCGAAAAATTCAGAGTCATTTATTACGGGTTTCCCACGGACTCGTGTAAGTACGGGCCAGTTAGAAATTCGATTGATTGACCCTAATGTCACCGTACAAAGAAGCCCTTACAGACTTAGCGAGGAAGAGCGGAAAATAGTGCGCGAGCGAATAAGTGAACTGATTAGGGCAAAAATTGTAAAACCTAGTAATTCGCCGTTCGCAAGCCCCATGTTACTCGTGAAGAAGGAGGACGAATCAGAGAGATTGTGCATAGATTTCCGGGCGCTAAATAAAAACACGGTCGCGGATCGGTATCTCTCACCCCTTATTGCTGATCAAATCGCGAGATTGCAGAGTGCGAGATACTTCATTAACTTGGACATGGCCAGCGGATTTCATCAGATTCCCATTCACCCTAACTCGACTGAATATACAGCGTTCGTCACCGCCGATGAACGTCAATACGAATACGTAACGATGCCGTTTGGTTTGAAAAATGCACCAGCCGTCTTCCAGAGAGCCATTTTCAAAGCCTTAGGCGACCTCGCTTATTCATACGTCGTTGTTTACTTGGATGACGTCTTAATTATCGCTGACTCGGTAGATTAAGCCCAAGAACGATTGAACATCGTATTAGATACCCTTGTAAAAGCCGGATTCTCTTTCAACTTTTACGTTACGTACGCTATTTGGGATATGTAATTCGTAACGGAGAAGTTCGCCCCAACCCGGGTAAAATACACTCCTTAAGCTCTTTACCCGCACCGACGACCGTTACACAGCTTCGGCAGTTCATCGGTCTTGCTTCTGATTTCCGAAAATTCGTTCCTAAATTCTCACAAGAAATGAAACCCTTGTATGCACTCACTTCCGGTAACAAGAACATAAATTGGACGGATAAACACGGGAAGACAAGGCAAAAAGTAATTTCTATTCTGACCGATGAACCGGTGCTAATGATATTTGACCTCAATTACCCGATAGAGCTACACACCGACGCTAGTTCAGAAGGATACGGGGCTATCCTAATGCATATGGTCGAAGGTAAAAATAGAGTAGTAGAGTATTACAGCAAAAGGACTAGCCCTACGGAATCTAGATATCATTCCTACGAACTAGAAACGTTAGCAGTCGTAAAAGCCGTCAAGCATTTCCGTCACTATCTACACGGACGAGAATTCCTTGTTGTCACTGATTGCAATTCCTTGCAGGCATCCAGCAATAAGGTGCATTTAAATGACAGGGCTTACAGGTGGTGGGCTTACCCACAAACTTTTACCTTTGACATTATGTATCGAGAAGGCAAACGAATGGCTCACGTTGATTTCTTTCCGCGGAATCCCGTAGACTCGGATCACCTTACGATCGTCAAAATTGCCGAAAAAGAAATCAATCTGGCCGAAATCTCCGAAGATTGGCTCTTGGCGGAGCAACGTCGCGATCCCCAAATTACGGAAATCGTCGATAAGTTGCGGAACGATGAGCTTGCAGGAGATATCGCGAATACGTAGGAACTGCGATCCGGTACCCTGTACCGTAAGATACAAGGGAGAGGCAGAACTCTCTGCTTGCCCATTGTCCCAAGAGGTTTTAGGTGGTCCGTGATCAACCATGTACACCAGTCAATCATGCACTTAGGATGGGATAAAACGCTCGAGAAACTGTACGAGTATTACTGGTTCGAGGGAATGGCGAAATACGTTCGCAAATTCGTTGAAAACTGTCATGCTTGTCGAGTTTCAAAGGCTAGTTCAGGCAAAACACAAGCCGAACTATACCCCATACCTAAGACCAGCATACCTTGGCACACGGTTCACATGGATATAACGGCCAAACTAAGCGGTAAAAGCGACTCGAAAGAATATGTCATTGTGTTGGTCGTCGCCTTCACCAAATTCGTATATTTGCACCATACCCGTAAGATAGACTCCCTTAATACCATTAAAGCGCTTAAGTCCGCGATATTTTTATTCGGCAGTCCCTGCCGGATAAGAGCGGATCAGGGAAGATGTTTTACGGGTAAAGATTTCCAAAATTTCTGTCACGATAGACACTTTAAACTCCACTTAATTGCAACCGGTGCTAGTAGGGCCAATGGACAAGTAGAGCGTACTATGAGCACCTTAAAAAATATGTTTTCGACGGCAGAAACGACCGGGCGATCGTGGCAAGACGCGATTGGCGAGATACAGTTAGCCTTGAATTGCACCACCAATCGTGTAACTAAATCAAGTCCTCTGGAATTATTAATTGGCAAGGCAGCAAGGCCCTACGGCTTATCGTTGCCTGATAATGTCGAGGAAAAGGAAGTGGACATCTCCAGTGTAAGACAACAGGCGATACAGAACATGGAGACTTGCGCTAGCTATGATAAAGACAGGTTCGACAAAACGAAAGCCAAGATAGTTAGGTTTAACCTCGGTGACTTTGTGTTACGAAAGAACGAGAAAGGAACCAAACGAAGTTGGATCCGAAATTCGGGGGTCCATTCGTGATAGCAGAGATTTTAGAAGGAGACCGACATACTCTAACGACCTTAGACGGTAAACGGACATACAAGGGCAGACATGACAAACTAAGAAAAATGCCAAATAGTTGCGTTCCTGCTGAGTTGGACGTCTGCGGCGATGACAACGACGGTGATAATAACGATGCGAGTACACTGACCTCAGAGGATCATTAACACCGCGTTGTGGTCATACTAATACACCCAGTGTAGCGTCTGCGCCTTCTGTAATACACCCAGTGTAGCGTCTGCGCCTTCTGTAATACACCCAGTGTGGTGTCCTGCGTCTTCTGTAATACGCCCAGTGTGGTGTCCTGCGCCTTTCGTAATGCACCCAACATGGCAATACGATCCAACAAACTGAGATCTGTGTGCGAAATCGAAAATGATCTGTCGTGTCATTGCGGTCTGACTGGTGACTCACAGAATGCAACTAGCACTTCGAATACAAACTATAACACTACTAATTTGAGTTCTCTTTCATTTTCTTGCTTGTCAAACCTCCGAACAATATTTTGCTGTCGAAGTGGACCCTTGACTTATTTGGAACATTTAACTGAATGGTAAATAATATCAGTTACACCGAGTCTAATGTTGAAAAAAGAACTCTGTATTTTAGTTACACACGAGGACGTGTGATAGTCAGTATGGCCGTGTCGGAGATGAAAGGAAAGCCGAAGCCGTCCCTTGGAAATTTTGAGAACATCCTCTAGAAATCTAGCCTGGATTTTATCATAGCTGCGGCATGTGGCGGCATGCGGCCTCGGGAGCGGGCCTAGCCACGTGTGAAGTTGCCTCCGAGGTGCTGATAGAATGGTTCATACATTGTATTACTAATCAAACTCCAGGCAGAAACTGCCTAACAACGGCGTTTGGAACTTTCTCGATGCTTCCAACGAGTCTGCCTAGCAACGGTGTTTGGAACCTTCTCGATGCTTCCAAATGGGTATAGAAAAACAAATGCAATCGTACAGCGAGAAAAATCTCCACGAGGCTGGCATTCTTGCGATTGCTTTGAAGAGTGACACGTCGAGTTTTCAACCATCGTATTTATGTGCTTAAGATCAGTCTACGCTTAGTAAAGAGTTATCCCGTTGGCCGTGGATTCGTTTGAACTCAAAAATATTGTTAATAGCGTTCATTAAACTTATTGTTCGTAAATCATACTATCCATTAAACTTACTATTCGTTAAGCTCATTATTCATTAGACATATTATTTGTTAGACATATTATTCGTTCAACTTATTATCCACTAACTTTACTTTTTGTTAAGCTTATTATTCACTAGACTTATTATTTGTTAATCTTTGTAGTAGACTTGTGTATACGTGTAAATATAATCTCGGTTGTGTAAAACAGTGGTTAATTTAATTGAAGAGTTGTTACGCGCCCAAAATTCCAACCATAACCCGACACGTACATAAATATATATATATATATATATATATATATATATATATATATATATATATATATATATATATATATATCTGTGGCCACACGGATCACGGAACTCGTCTTTACGCTCCTTCCGCCGAATTACTCGGAGGAGCATACTCGTGCCAGCCGCGGCGACACATCTAATGAATACACGCTAGTGGGGATGTCGATGGGCAACGAAGGGAAGAATCATTTCGATCTGCGAAAAAAACGGACATTTTACCGCGAGCCGCGAAGCGCGTAGGGTGAAAGAAAACGAGTCAGCTATCGGTCAATCGTCGCTGTTATCGATCGTCGTTAAGTATCAACTGTTGTTAACTGTTAATTGTTATTCATTGTTATCAAGCGTAATAAACGTTGTTGGTTGAACATACTTGAGTGCACTTCAGTATCTATTACACAATACACCTCATATCCATTAGAAATAGAAGGGGATACATCAAGTATTGTTCGCCTTTTATCTTCCTCTTTTTTCTTTTCATTATTTTCGCAGTCTCTTATCAGAATTCTATAATCCACACAAATCCACATGAAAATCATTATTTCCCACCAAACCCAAAAATCTGCGTTTGATATTGACCATACCTTACTATCTCCTACCACTATGCCTCCTACTTGACCTTTCCTTATTTCCTCTTCCAGTCCTGCCACATAGATGTTAAATAGTGTCGGACTCAGCGGGCATCCTTGTCAGTGACAGCAAGGAATTCTCGTCCGTGTAGATAGTGAGGGAAATGCTTGACGGCGTTTACAACTGCCAACGTCTCTAGCACATAGGAATGATATCTAGATTCCGCAGGGCTAGTCCTTTTGCTGTAATACTCTACTACTCTATTTTTACCTTCGACCTTATGCATTAAGATAGCCCCATATCCTTCTGAACAAGCGTCGATATGTAGTTCTATCGGGTAGTTGGGGTCGAATATCATTAACACCAGCGCTTCGGTCAGGACGGAGATTACCTTTTGCTTTATTTTTTCATGTCTATCCGCCCAAGCTATGCTTTTATTACCGGAAGTAAGCGCGTACAAGGGTTTCATTATCTGTGAGAATTTAGGAACGAATTTTCGGAAATACGAAGCTAGACCGATGAATTGCCTGAGCTGTGTGACGGTCGTTGGCGCAAGTAAAGAGCTCAAGGCGTGTATTTTACCCGGGTTGGAACGAACTTCTCCGTCATGGAACACATATCCCAAATAAAGTACCGAGGTAGTTAGAAAAGAACATTTTGAAACGTTAAAAGAGAATCCGGCTTTTACAAGAGCATCTAATACGATGTTCAATCTTTCTAGGACTTGATCTACCGAGTCAGCAATAATTAAGACGTCATCCAAGTAAACAACGACGTATGAATAAGCGAGGTCGCCTAAGGCTTTGAAAATGGCTCACTGGAAAACGGCTAGTGCATTTTTCAAACCAGACGGCATCGTTGCGTATTCGTTTTGACCGTCGGGGGTGACGAACGCTGTATATTCAGTCGAGTTAGGGTGAATGGGAATCTTGAAAACCGCTGGCCATGTCCAGGCTGACGAAGTATTTCGCACTCTACAATCTCGCGATTTGATCAGCAATAAGGGGTAAGGGGTACCGATCCGCGACCGTATTTTTATTCAGCGCTCGGGAGTCTACACACAATCTGCCTGAGCCATCCTTCTTCTTCACGAGTAACATGCGGCTCGCGAACGGCGAATTACTAGGTCTTACAATTTTTGCCCTAATTAATTCGGCTATTCTCTCACGAAATATACTTCGCTCTTCCTCGCTAAGCCTGTAAGGGCTTCTTTGCACGGTGACATTGGGAACAGTTAGCCGTATTTCTAACTGGCCCGTACTTACGCGAGTACGCGGGAAACCCGTAATGAATGATTCTTTAAATTTTTCGAGAACAGAGATTAATCGATCTTTATTGTTACCGATCACATCAGTGTCAACCTCGTTAATGTTGACCGCATCTTCCGCGACTTTACCACAGGTGTTAATTATCTTTGTTTTACAAATAACGAGGTTATTCTGCGTGATATTTACTTCGAATCGTTGGCTTAAATTCTCGCGACCAATCATGATATCGTATTTTAAGTAATCATCAGCAAGGACATTAAAAATTATCTCCAATGTAAGACCAATGCAATACAGACAGTGGACAAAATCTGAAGTGTACTCTTAATACAAGTATTCCCGATCCCCCGCATCACTACTATATCTGTTATTCTTTTACCCGAAAATTTCGAGGCTAAAAACTCTTTAATTAACGAACACTCAGCCCCAGAATCAAAGTAAAATGGATACGACTCACCCAGATGACTTAATCTACCAGCCGGAGCTTCCACTACGCAGGAGTCGATCCGGCGTTCGTCAATGGAATCGTGGTTTCTTTTCCGCAATGATGGACAATTAGGCGCGATATGTCCCTCCTCGTGGCATTTGAAGCAAGTCACCTTCGACGATGCAGCTGGTCGTTTTCCCTTTGGGTTTCGTATATCCTGCTCCTTCCCCGTTTTTGTCTTCCCTTAACACTCAGTTCTCCTATGTCCTTCGTTCGTTCGTTTAGCTTCCGGTTCCGCCGATGGATTATTTGACGAAGGTACCAGTCTCTTTCTCGCGTAGGAGAAAGCTCTCATTTCCTTATGGAATTGACCCCGGATCTGGAAGTCATTCGTGAGTGCTATCCGATCGACACGCTGGTCATGCGAAATCAGCCGTAGAAGGACGGCGGCGTTAATTAATTCGACACTGGTTAGATATGCCCATTTCGCCGACAGAAGGGAGTGAAGACGATTACCAAAAGCCGCCGTGGTTTCGTCCTTCAGTGGTGGTTCATTGAATATCCTCATTAGCGCTGAGGTTGCCGTCTCCGTGCCACCATAACGCGCAAGAAAATGTTTCGTAAATTTGTCCAAGTAAAACCACTGACCGGAACTTGCGTAAGCCACTGTGCTGCTGTACCCTCTAGAGCACGACTTATAGTGAGATATAACTCGTCCTCTTGTAGAGGCCTTTTTTCCATAATTACACTAACAGTCGCGCACCACGCAGCTGGGTCCGCACCCGCGATTTCGGGGTCAAAACGCGGTAGCGAAAATTTTTCGGGTTTTACACTCGGTTCCGGCTCCCTTGGTTTTTGCGCTATCGTCTGAACTAACTCGCGCATAAGAGCCATCTGCTTTTGTATCACTATAAGCGGTTCTGATCCCACTTCTGATGTCGGGTTAGGGTTAGAATTTTTGGCGCGTAACAACTCTTCGCGTGAATTAGCCATTGTTTTACACAGCCGAGATGATATTTACTCTCGCTCCATTTTACGCTCCGAATGAAATGCACGACACTTTTACCATCGAAACAAGCCTAACTGTTCGCAATTCGCGATTATTTCGTCGATTATGACGGAAACTCACCGTCATTTCTTTTCCGCTTGAGATATTTCGACGTTTAAGAACTATTTTCACTCCACTTCACGCACCGAATTTAATGCATGCAGGTTTCACCGTCGACACAAGTCCAACAGCTCGCAAATCGAGTTATTTCGTCTATTCCGACGAAAACTAAGCGTTACTTTTTTCCCGTTTGATATATTTCGATGTTTCAGCGCTCTTTTCATTCCATTTTACGCTCCGAATGAAATGCACTCCAGTTTCACCGTCGAAGGAAGCACAACAGCTAGCAAATCGCGATGATTTCGTCGATTTTGACGAAAACTAAGAGTTACTTCCATCCAGTTTGATATATTTCGAAGTTTAAACGCTCTTTTCTTACTATTTACGCGCGAAATGTAATGCACTCCAGTTTCACCGTTAAAACAGGCCCAACAGCTGGCAAATCACGATGATTTCGTCCGTTTTGCCGAAAACTATGTGTTGTTTCCTTCCCGTTTGAGATATTTCGACGCTTAAGCGCTCTTTTACCTTCATTTTATGCGCCGAATGTAATGCACGCCCGTTTCACCTTCGACACAAGACCAACAGCTCGCAAATAGCGATGATTTCGTCGATTTTGACGAAAACAAAGTGTTATTTCCTTCCCGTTTGATATATTTCGACGTTTAACTGCTCGTTTCACTCCATTATACGTGCAGAGTGTAATGCACGCACGTTCCACCGTCGACACAAGAACAACAGCTCGCAAATTGCGAGGATTTCGTCTATTTTGAAGAGAACTATGGGTTGTTTCCATACCGTCTGAGATATTTCGACTTTTATGAGCGCCTTTTCTTCTATTTTCGCGCCGAATGTATTGCACTCAAGTTTCACCGACGACACATGCGCAACAGCTCGCAGATGGAGCTGGATTTCGACGATTTTGTCGAATATTAACCGTCATTTCCATCGCGTTTGAGATATTTCAACGCTTATGCGTTCTTTTCAATCTATTTACGCGCGAAATGTAGTGCACTCCAGTGTCACCGTCAAAAGAAGCCCAACAGCTAGCAAATCGCGACGATTTCGTCGATTTTGACGAAAACTAAGAGTTACTTCCTTCCTGCTGGAGATATTTCGACGTTTAAGCGCTCTTTTCACTCCGTTTTACGCGCGTAATGTAATGCATGCATGTTTCACCGTCGACACAATCTCAACAGCTCGCGAATCACGATGAGTTCGTCGATTTTGGCGAAAACTATGCGTCATTTCCATCCCTTTAAAGATATTACAAGGATTAAGCGCTCTTTTCACCCTATTTACGCGCCGAATGTAATGCACGCACGTTTCACCATCGAAACCAGACAAAGAGCTCGCAAATCGCGATGATAACGTCGATATTGTCGAAAACTAACTGTTATTTCCTTCCTGTTTGAGATATTTCGACGTTTAAGCGATCTTTTCACTCCATTTTCGTGCAGAATGTAATGCACGCCCGTTATAGCATCGAAACAAGCCCAACAGCTCGCAAACCGCGATGATTTCGTCGAACCAAAACTATCAGTCATTTCCTTCCCGTTTGAGATATTTCGACGTTTAAGCGTTCTTTTCACTCCGTTTTACGCGCGTAATGTAATGCATGCAGGTTGCACCGTCGGCACGAGCTTAACAGCTCGCAACCCGCGATGATTTCGTCGATTTTGCAGAAAACTATGTGTCATTTCCTTCCCGCTTGAGATATTTCGACGTTTAAGCGCACTATTCACTCCACTTACGCGCTGAATATAATGCACTCCAGTTTTACTGTTGAAACAAGCCCAACTGCTCGCAAATCGCGATGATTTCGTCGATTTTGACGAAAATTAATCGTTACTTCCATCCCATTTCAGATATTTCGACGGTTAAGCGCTCCATTCACACCATTTTACGCGCCGAATGTAATGCAGGCAGGTTTCAGAGTCGACAAAGAGAAACAGCTCGCAAATCACGATGATTTCGTCGATTTTGACGAAAACTATCAGTTATTTCCTTCCCGTTTAACATATTTCGACGTTCAAGCGTTCTTTTCACACCATTGTACCCGCCATATGTAATGTGCGCCCCTCTCACCGTCGTAGCAAGCCAAACAGCTCGCAAATCGCGATTATTTCGTCGATTTTGTCGAAAACTATCCGTCATATCCTTTCCGTACGAGATATTGTGACGTCTAAGCTCCCTTTTCACCCGAATTTACGAACTGAATGTAATGAACGCCCGTTTCACCTTCGACACAAACCCAGAAGCTCGCAAATCGCGATGATAACGTCGATATTGTCGAAAACTAACTGTTATTTCCTTCCTGTTTGAGATATTTCGAAGTTTAAGCGATCTTTTCACTCCATTTTCGTGCAGAATGTAATGCACGCCCGTTATAGCATCGAAACAAGCCCAACAGCTCGCAAACCGCGATGATTTCGTCGATTTGGACCAAAACTATCAGTCATTCCTTCCCGTTTGAGATATTTCGACGTTTAAGCGTTCTTTTCACTCCGTTTTACGCGCGTAATGTAATGCATGCAGGTTGCACCGTCGGCACGAGCTTAACAGCTCGCAACCCGCGATGATTTCGTCGATTTTGCAGAAAACTATGTGTCATTTCCTACCCGCTTGAGATATTTCGACGTTTAAGCGTACTATTCACTCCACTTACGCGCTGAATATAATGCACTCCAGTTTTACTGTTGAAACAAGCCCAACTGCTCGCAAATCGCGATGATTTCGTCGATTTTGACGAAAATTAATCGTTACTTCCATCCCATTTCAGATATTTCGACGGGTTAAGCGCTCCATTCACACCATTTTACGCGCCGAATGTAATGCAGGCAGGTTTCAGAGTCGACAAAGAGAAACAGCTCGCAAATCACGATGATTTCGTCGATTTTGACGAAAACTATCAGTTATTTCCTTCCCGTTTAACATATTTCGACGTTCAAGCGTTCTTTTCACACCATTGTACCCGCCATATGTAATGTGCGCCCCTCTCACAGTCGTAGCAAGCCAAACAGCTCGCAATATCGCGATTATTTCGTCGATTTTGTCGAAAACTATCCGTCATATCCTTTCCGTACGAGATATTGTGAGGTTTAAGCTCCCTTTTCACCCGAATTTACGAACTGAATGTAATGAACGCCCGTTTCACCTTCGACACAAGCCCAGAAGCTCGCAAACAGTGATGATTTCGTCTATTTTGTAGAAAACTAAGCGTTGTTTGCATCCGGTTATAGATTTTTCAACGTTTTAAACGCTCTTTTGACTCTATTTACGCGCGAAATGTAATGCGCTCCAGCTTCACCGTTGTAACCAGCCCAAGAGCTCACAAATGATAACGTCGATATTGTCGAAAACTAACTGTTATTTCCTTCCCATTTGAGCAAAATCTATGTTTATGCGCTCTATTCACTCCACTTACGCGCGGAATGCAATGCACTCCAGTTTCACCGTTGTAACAAGTTCAACAGCTCGAAACTAGCGATGATAACGTCGATATTGTCGAAAATTAACCGTCATTTCCTTCGCGTTTGAGATATTTCAACGTTAAAGCGCTCTTTTCACTCCGTTTTACACGCCGAATGTAATGCACGCACGTTCCACCGTCGACGCAAGAACAGCAGCTCGCAAATTGCGAGGATTTCGTCTATTTTGCCGAAAAACTAAGCGTTGTTTCGTTCCCGTTTGAGATATTTCGACGACGCATAAACGCTCTTTTTCCTTCATTTTATGCGCCGAATGTAATGCACGCCCGTTTCACCGTCCAAGCAGGCACAACATGTCGCTAATCGCGATGATATCGTCGATTTTGACGAAAACTGTGCGTCATTTCCTTATCGTTAGAGATATTTCGAAGTTTATGCGATCTATTCACCCGAATTTACATGCTGATTGAAATGCACGCCCGTTTCACCTTCGACACAAGCCCAACAGCTCGCAAATAGCGATGATTTCGTCGATTTTGACGAAAACTAAGCGTTGTTTCGTTCCCGTTTGAGATATTTCGACGCATAAACGCTCTTTTTCCTTCATTTTATGCGCCGAATGTAATGCACGCCCGTTTCACCGTCCAAGCAGGCAAATCATGTCGCTAATCGCGTTGATAACGTCGATATTGTCGAAAACTATGCGTCATTTCCATCCCGTTAATGATATTACAAGATTTAAGGGCTCTCTTCAATCTATTTACGCGCCGAATGTAATGCACGCACGTTTCACCGCCGACACGAGGCCAACAGCTCGCAAATCGAGATGACTTTGTCGATTTTGACGATAATTAAGCGTTACTTCCTTTCCGTTTGAGATATTTCAACGATTCAGCGCCCTTTTCTCTCCATTTTACGAGCGGAATGTAATGTAAGCCCGTTTCACCGTCGGAACAAGCCTAAGAGCTCGCAAATCGCGGTGATTTCGTCGATTTTGAAGAAGACTAACCGTCATTTCCTTCCCGTTTGACATATCTCTTCGTTTAAACTTACTCACTTCATTTTGCATGCCGAATGCTGTGCAGGCCTGTTTTAAAGTCGGAACAAGTATGTTACAACGTAAAATGCATTAATTTAATGATTACAGAATCATGTGATGACTACGGAACGCTGTGATTTCGTTCCCGTTTGAGATATTTCGACGTTTAACCGCTTCCTTTACTCCAGTTTACACGCCGTACGCTGAGCACGCCTTTTTCATCCTCGAAACGAGCCGTATCGTGCGCAAAACCCTATCATTCAATGATTTGTAATGTGAAACGCTGTTATTTCGTTCCCGTTTGAGATATCTCGACGTTTAAACGCTATTCCATTTTGCACGCCGAAAGTTGTACACTCCTTTTTGAAATTCGGAACAAGCCCGTTACAACGTAAAATGCTATTGTCACTCCCCACGCTCCGCACGTGCGGTAACGAAAAACAGAAAGTCACAATATACAAACAACGCGAGTGACAATTCGAACACCCGAAACAAACGCACGGTACAACGAAAATGGAAATTCTTTAATAAAAGATTAATTAAACGTAATTATACATATAGAATTAGCATACGAGGGTAAATAACAAATAATAAAATAGAAATAGATACTCTAACGAAGTAGTAAATATAAAGAGTATAGCATAACCTATACCAACTAACAATCAACCTGGAACCTGAACAATTATATCCGAGGACAGGATAATATACTACAATTAGTTAGCGAACATGGGATATGCAAATGCAAAACAAATTATTAAATAAAACCAACTAGTAAATCGAATAAGCAGGTAAAATCCAGAAATTAGAATAATTATATGTCGGAGATGAAAGGACAGCGGAGCCTTCCCTTTGGAGCTCCGGGAAAATCCCTTAACACCGTAATCTAGAGTCTATCATAGGCGTAATTAAACAATTGTCATCATTCGGTCCGATTGCATTTGTTCGAGATTTGTGAATAATGAGCTTGGGCTCGAGGCGCCAACCACTCGCCGAACGTAGCCGCGGTCATGGGATGAACGTTTTGTCTGGCAGAGGCATGGAGTAATTCTATAGCTCTCCTTAAAAAGGAAATAGTTGTTACACTCGACAATAAACATTCCAACGGTGTCTGTCCCGTACCTTGCCACTTGCAGACCCTATTCTTCAAGTAAGATGATTGCCGGATGACGATGCGTTTCCACAGTACACGTGCAGCTTTCCCTCGAGGAAGGCTAGCATCTTTTTCTAACCACCGCTATGGAGATTGACCAATTAGCAGCAACGCCAATTTCCCTTACTTTCTGAATGAAGGCTATCCTCGACGAATCCGATGATCTCGTGTCGCTAGACACACCGCAATGTAGTTTTCCTCTGTGGCATTATCGGGACGGGAAAGTCATTCTCTCTCGCGATCTCATCGACTAAAGAATAACGTCTTTACGACTAGTGATTATTCCACATTTTACCAACAAAGAGTCAGACCTAGATTTTGTGAGCACGTTCATCTATCATCCCGTTGTCCGCGGATTCGTTATTGAACCTAGGATCTTTGTCATTAGCTTCTCGAGTATCTGATTACCACGGTTACTTGTCAAATTCTGTAATAATCGTATTTGCACTGGTCAATGTGTTCTCTATCGCATAAGGACAATGTGTAATTCAAACGAAGATTCGTTAATGCCCCAGCCTTTATTCTAAATTCCAACCTACTCCGACATATATACCACATAATAGTAAAAGAGAATAAATGGAACAATAGGAAGACATATTTTAATCAATAAACAAGAAAAAGGAGAAATTTATAAAATAATTGAATAAAACTAATTAATAAACTGAATGAACTGCGAAGTCATCTGATAGATCCAAAATAAAAATAACAACATACGACATCATGGCGAAGAGGAAATAATTGGGAAAGAAGGGCAAGAACACATGTTATATTTTATTAACGAATACAAGAACTAAATGGATAAATAAAATAACTAAATAAACCTGTTAACAACCCAGGTGATTAGGAATAGTTAACACTCTAATTAAAAAATTATATATTACAAGTTACATATGTATGTCGGGTTTACATTAGAATTAGGGTTAGGGGCATGACATTGACTAGTGCAAATACGATAATTATAGAATTGGACAAGTAACAGTGGTAATTAGGTACTCGAGAAACTAATGACAATGATCGTAGGTTCAATAACGAATCCGCGGTCAACGGGATGATAGATGAATATGCTCGCAAAATCTAAGTCGGACTCTCTGTTAAAACGTAGAATATCCACCGAGCGTACAGACGCTAAGTTATTCGCTAATACGGCCTCACGAGAGAATGACTTTCCGTCGCGATGATGCTGCAGAGGAAAACTATGATGGGGTGTGTCTAAGAGATCCTTGGATTCGTCGAGGATAGCCTTCGTTTAGTAGGTGAGGGAAATTGGCGTTGCTGCTAATTGGTCAATCTCCATATCGGTGGTTAGAAAAAGATGCTAGCCGCCCTCGAGGGAAAGTTGCTAGTGGGAGACGCCGTTCGTTGAAAAATAGGTCTCTCCTATCTTCCCGTAGCTGGGACAAAGATTGTTTGTCTGTCTGAAGGACTTTAGCCAACTAAATCTTAAGATTTGTATCAGGCCCTCAGGCTAGCCTAACATGTACTGCGAAGACGCATCGACATCTGGCAATCATCTTACTCGAAGAATAGGGTCTGCGTGTGGCGAGCCACGGGACAGAAACCGTTGGAATGTTTACTGTCGCGTGCCGTCACAAATATTTCTTTTAAGGAGAGCTATAGAATTGTGCCATACCTTTGTTATACAAACCCGTGACCGCGGTTACGTTCGGCGACAGGTTGTCGCCTCGAGCCCAAGCTCATTATCACAAATCTCGAACAAATACAATCGGATCGAATGACGGCAATTGTTTAATTACGCCTATAATAAAATCTAAATTACGGTGTTAAGGGATTTTCCCGAAGTTCCAAAGGAATGCCTCCGATGTCCTTTCATCTCCGACATATATATTATTTTGATTAGGAAAATTATATTTCGATAAATTATATTAGATTTTGAGGAAATCAATTTTAATAAATAGTAATAGGAGTCAACCGACCATCGTTAAACTCTGAGATCAAGTGATTGGAATTTTGTACTTGGTGCCATCTTTTAACATACACAATAACTGCGTAGTTTAGTAAAGAAAGCAAAGGGTGTATTTAGACTAAATTACATAACTTTTCACCATTTCTCTAAATTAAGTGCATGTACATTATTTCATTTGCACATACAAGTACATAATGCATATTTGTTAAAATTAATTAACTGTCATATAATATGTTTCCTAGGAAAGCTGTTAAAAAATTTGAGAAATGTTGCAAACCTTTACGAACACCCCTAACCTTCCTTTGTTAAGTACGTGGGAGAAAATATTTATATCGTCTTTCGGGAAAAAATTCCGAATGGAATGAAAAGCGAGATTTTTAACTGTAGAAATGAAAAAGAATGTAAATGTTACAAACGCAAACGGAGAAAATTATTATATAGCATTATTCTATCATTGCGTAGAAAATCATTGAAAAATGTTCGGAGTAATCTTTTTATATTAATTTATAATAAACCAATGCATTTTTCGACATACGACTCTTTTAATCGCAAGTTGCTTTCTTCGATGCTATCGTTTTTCAGATGCTGTTTAAAGCTGTTATTACATTGGTTTGGGTTTTGATATTCAATTGATTCATACAGATTAGATTTATATGCTGTGTATTTCACCACCTTGTACAGCCATTTACAACACACGGGATACTCAGATAAAGAAGACGTGACGGATGGGGAAAAACAGAAGAGGATGTCAAGCACTTGCACCAACGCTGGATGTAGGAACTAGTGATCATACCAACATGACATTTATCTCAATAAGACGAATGCAGGATGCTGGAGAAAAATAAAGAAAAATTAGAAAAACAAGCGATATGAGAGTAAACGGATACCGTATATACGCCGTTACATTGTACACGAATATAAACAGCTGCCAGAAAATTCAATTATGAGAATGATGGACTCACTTTAGCAATTTCAGTATTGTTATTAACAATACATAGACATATCGTCAATTTACTTCGTCGATACTCTTTTGCAGTTGTCAGACGAGAACGTTTCCCTCGTAATTCTTCAAGATATTACTGCTTTTCAAGCGTAGTATATTGCGTTTTGCCCGAATATGTTTATTCTTCGTTTTTACTATCATCTCGTGCATACGCAATTAACACTT
The DNA here is from genome assembly GCF_040668555.2 of Bombus flavifrons. Classification (NCBI taxonomy): domain Eukaryota; kingdom Metazoa; phylum Arthropoda; class Insecta; order Hymenoptera; family Apidae; genus Bombus; species Bombus flavifrons. The sequence continues at coordinate 221,302 of NW_027184773.1, read as the reverse complement.
TTAATACTTTTAATAAAAGTATTAATATATATATATGATATAATAATATATAATATATATATGATATATATAATATGATATAATATGTATAATGTAAAATAACATAATGCTACAGCGTTTTACTATTCGCATCGCGAGGGAACTTTATCTCAAAATAAATTTAGAATATGATGCAAACGGTTGAATTTTCCTGCAGAAACCCCGAGTCAGATGTTTCACATATTGAAAGACTGCTGAAAACGTCCCATTTGTAAAAATAATTTAATTATAATCTGCGATGATTAATACCGAGGCAGGGTATACGCCAAAAGGTGTAGGGTGTCATAAAGTAATGATTACCAAAGACTAATCTGAGTATTTAGACTATACTGTTTACGACAGCAATTATCCTTCTACTAAATATTATACCCACCAGGAAATAGGTGCCGGATTAGGACTCTGGGCCCCTGAAACGAAATAATGTACCGATTAGGATTTGTCGAATATTGCAAATCTGAAGCAGAAAGATATGGAGATTCCGGTAAGAATTGTAGGAGGACGATGTCGAACTAGAGATATTACGAAAACTCTATTAGGAGCTAATAGCAAGCATCTAATATCATTCCCCCTTTTATTATATCTGTTAATAATAAATTGTTAATTTTTGTCGTTCTCTTTGGCTCTCTAGGCTCCGTAGCAGTTTTTACTGATATTTTAAACAACGTGTTAATATTGCCAAGTAAAAACGGAGCAAATAAGAATTCCTTCAAAAGCGGCATCATTTTCGAATGTGAGTAAATAAGAGATGTATTTTAACGCTGTACCTAGCGAGCATCGTTTACTTTACACAGTACAGTAAGGGCCGGAGCATCGATGAAATTTGATTGGGCGACAACTTGCCCATTCTGCGCAGTGGGTGTGCCTTATAGTGCATTGAATGGTTATATTGCTACCGGGTACTGTGGGTAGGGATAAGATTTGCAGAAAACAGGTAGTAGCTTCTCGGTACATACTAGCAGCAAGGTTCAGTATTACACTGATGTTCGAAGAGTTTGTGTGGCTCGTTCGTACGATTGAGCAGTTTTAGTAAATTTAAAAATATAAAATATACAAGAATAAGATATTAAATATTTGTCAAGATTCCATTTGAAGAATTGGAGAGCTGTTGAAGCGGAACGAGAACATCTGATATTCGTAAGTTTTGTCTGTAATACATTTCTGTTTGATCAATTGTACACGTATAATATTTCTTAAGTCATCTACAATTAGTAGATTCAATTTCAATGTCTTTTTCTTTTAAATAGGTTTAAAGGCGCAATAAATTACAATTAAAATGGATACAATGATTCCTACAATCAACTTCCGATATTTGATGGAACATAATACAGAATCGCCAGAAGATGAAGAATTACTGGCTGTTCCTTCGACATTGTCAGATGATTCAAATCCGTCGGTTCATTCAATATCGGCGGATGAGTTAGCCGTACCTTCAACATCCATGGTACTTCCAGAAATTATGGTTGATATACAATCCCCTGAACCTTCAGCAAGGGTGATTGATTTAACATCACCGATACCGTCGACGTGGACAATGCCACAGATATTCTCGATAGAAATGCCGCGTGACGTTCAAGAAAATTATGCTGATTTTCGTTTTGAAGCAGTAAGACGTTCGAGTTTTCGAAATTGGCCTGTATCTTTCATTGACCCTGTCAGTCTTGCAGCTGCAGGATTCTACTATACAGGCGAGACGGATATCGTAAGGTGCTTTGAATGTCAATTGCTGGCAAGTCAGTGGTCTGTGGGTGATATTCCCATGCAAATTCATGAGATGCGTTCTCCAGAGTGCAGATTTATCCGCAATGAACATTGTAATAATGTACCAATGGGAGCAGATCCAGCTAAAGTTCTACGGACAAGACGAAGAAATAGAAATATATCTTGTCCTTATGGTTTACATTATCAGGAGTCATTTGATTTTAATGACCATCGATTTTCACGAAACCCGACGGCATATGATCTCAGCCGTTTGGGACTAAAAGATGTTATGAAAGCAGCAATATTGGAATACGCTACTTACGAATCCAGATTAAATTCATTCGCAAAATGGCCTACATATATGACACAGACAAGTGAAGAATTAGCCCATGCAGGCTTCTTCTACACCGGAATAAATGATTTCACTACCTGTTACCATTGTGGAATTACAATAGGAAATTGGAGATCGGAAGAGGATCCATGGGAGAGACATATGATTTCGTCTCCCAGCTGTGGTCATTTTTTACCAGTACGGGGCTGGGAATATGTCAATAATGTAACAGGCCAGGAGTTATATGAAACTTCTGCAGAAGTAAGTACAAAAACTTAAAGCCTGAACCATATGTATAATTAATAATTAGAATATATACTTATGTACATTATATTTATTTCAGGCACCAATTGAAATTACAGATGAGAGTCCTGAGAGATCCAATAGTGAAAATGATACTAATGAAATAACTCTCGCTGAGAAAGTAGGTAAGTAATAAAAATAAAAACACAGATTCGTTAATTTGTCTGAAATCCGTATACATATAATAAATTCTATTATATATTGTATTTAAATATACTGTTTACTATTTTAGCTGCTCTGGAGCAAGAAAATCGAGCATTGAAAGATGCTCGTTCGTGTAAAGTTTGCACGGAACGACAAGCGACTATTACGTTCCTACCTTGTGGACATCTAGCTACTTGTCAGTACTGTTCACCAGCATTCACAACGTGCATCATTTGCCGAAGTGAAGTCAAGGCCGTTACCCGTACATTTTTGGCGTAATGCATACACATGTAAAAATTAGCTTATTCATATCTCTTATATAAATATACTTTATAATTGTTTAACAATGACATACACACATTAAGATGTATGGTATCATGTATCGTTAAATTAAGTGTACAAAGAGAAACATAATATTAAACTAATCAAATACATTTTTTCTCTATTTTTTTGGCTTTCTTTGTATTTTAAGTGTTACTTAATTAAACATTAGTTTGTATTATGTATCTTATTTTATCTGAATAAAGTTAACATTTTCCGCATCTAACTAATTGTTCTTTGTTTTATTCCCCTTATTGTTAGTAAAATGAAATTGTATTACATATATATTTGAAATTGTATTAAATATATAAATATATATATATATATATATCAAATCATAAGAATCATAGCTTACTTTTTCTTTTATTTATACATTCACTGTTTATGCATCGCTTATAATATTCTCTATTTAAAAATAGCTACCGCAGAAAAGGGATCAAAGACAAAAACATTTAATACTGAAGGACCTTTATTGTTAAAGGTTTAGAGAAATGCATCCAACCAGTCTTCCCAGTTATGTCCTTCAACTTTCAGCAGATTCGTTTGGTACCATCTTGCTGCTGTTTTCTCTAAATACTTTTTTAAACCTTTTACTTTCTCCTCATCACTTTTTATTTTATATTTTCTGCATTCTTCTTCATACTCTGATATCCAGCCTGTGGCTTCTTGAGTTCCATCAATTTGTTTTATACTAAAGTTTATTTCTTCTCTTTCACGCTTATCTCGTTTTTGGAGAGTTTCTAGAAGTCTTTCCATGTCCAGACTGAACTTCTCGGTTTCCGTCTTTATTTTCCTTGTGGGGGTAATTTCTGCTTCGTCTAGGAACATGTCTTGGAATACGAAGTTTAAGTCTGTATCGATATAAAGCGCTGCTGTCTCGTCATCCATTGTGAGTTTAACATTTCTATACTGGCCTACCTTGGTTAGACTGTTTGCGGCTTTCTTCACTGTTGCTGAACGGAATAATTCCGTCTTCTTATGGATTCTATGCTCTCTAGCTTCTCCCCTTTCGCGTTCTCGTTCATGACGATACGTAAGTGAACTTTCAGCGGCATGGCGTAGCGAAAATCGATTTATAAGGTTCAATTCTAGGATAATTCAGGGATCGATTCTGAAAATCGAGTTTATTGTGAAAATACTTAAATGAAATACAAGAGTAAACAACAATTAATAATTAACAACAATCAATAACAGTAATAATTAAATAAACAACAACCAATTAATAACAGTAAACAATAAATACGAAGTTCTGTGCAATGTCTTCCTGAAAATCGAGAATCGATTTTCAACGTCCTGAGCTACCGTTCTTTCTCCGTCAGTCTTCAATGTTTTAAATAATTACTCTTTCTTCTGTGATCTTGTCTATCTCCGATGTTGATCTCTGTCCGTCCGTTTGGGAAGTGCGTGTCTCTGAAAATGGCTCTCCGTAAAACAAGGAAAGCCGCTCTGTCCGTGAAACAAAAGAAGTCGTGCTGTCCGTAAAACAGAGAAAGTCCCCTTGTTTATCCGCATTTGAACTCTTAGAGAGTTTACATATATATAACACACATATTTTAATAATATATTTACTTCTGGTTCGAGAAATATAGGCACGTATTGACCTAATCCGTAATGTTTTAGTAAAACAAACACCTTTGCTTCTTCTGAATTTAAAATTGCTCCTCTTGGAGGTGTCCTGTAACGTGGTGGTGTTGTTGTATTTTCTCCAAATACATTTTCATCATTCATATTTGGAGGAATATTTTGTTGGAGCAATGGACTAAATTCAGGCACATATTCAAGAGTAGTATCAAGATCTTCTTTGTGTTGAATATTTCAATCTTGTAGCCGAATGGAATACAGCCTTATCTTTGCAAACAATACAGTTAAAATAAAATATCATAATTATTTTGTATATAATATAGAGTAGTAACTAACATACCTCTGCAAAGGTAGTTCGCTTACATTTTTTCTACTTTTTGAACAAGTTAGCATTACTACGCCTTCATCTTCATTTACAAATAATAGTTTATCTTTTATTTCATCTTCTATATTCAAATTAGTTTCCTCATTATGTTTATTTTGTATAACATATATATTTGGAGAAGTAGGTAACAGATCGTTCAGATTGCAAGTCAAGGTGAGTGAAATTAAACTATTCTGAACACTTTCTGATTGATTTGTCTTTAAAGCTAATGCATAAGGTATTAAAAGTTCTTTGCTTTAACATTCTCTATTGTGTCAGAAGCTTCAACTTTAAGAGTAATAGTTTTCCCTGTTAAGGTCTTAACGAAGACCTGCGTGTTTCTAGATCTGGGCAACTGTACAATAAGGCAAACAGAATATATTAATGTACAATATCGTGAAAAAACGTGCTGAGGTAGTAAATCTTAAAATAAACATTTCTTAAATATTTTTTTAATTTATAGAATCATTAATCAGCTCAAATTTTGTTAAACAAAATGATGGCATCACAGCAGACTATCGGTTATTTGAAAACTCATCTAATATTTTTTTGCATAAATATGGAAGAAACAGCTGTTATAGTTATATTTATTGAAAAATTTTATAGAATAGTGTGGATAGTTGCACACGAGTCAATCTAAATTTATTTGATAAATCAATATACAAAAGCTTTCGAAGGACAATTCACAATAGAGAATGTCAAACAATGTACAACACGCGCGTATACACATATTTCTCAAATTATATATTCTCTATTCCCTACACTGAAACATTGCAGTTAGGTATTACGGACGCGTTTGGTGGGAAATAATGATTTTCAAGTGGATTTGTGTGGATTATAGAATTCTGATAAGAGACTGCGAAAAAAATGAGAAGAAAAAAGAGGAAGATAAAAGGCGAACAACACTTGATGTATCCCCTTCTATTTCTAATGGATATGAGGAGTATGGTGTAGTAGATACTGAAGTGCACTCAAGTATGTTCAACCAATAACGTTTATTACGCTTGATAACAATGAATAACAATTAACAGTTAACAACAGTTGATACTTAACGACGATCAACAACAGCGACGATTGACCGTGTCACGTCCCGCGCTCCGCACGTGCCGTAACGAAGACGGAATATGTACAATACAAAAGAAAGAATTTAAATCAGAAAATAAATATTAATTAATGAATTAAACGAGTCGCGAACCAAACGAGTAAACCAGGAAATAAGAATAACTACAAAAGGAAAATAATTGAAACACCAGGAATAAATGTGTATATAAATATATCTTTATCAACGCAGCAACAACTTGGAGAGTTACATATAAATATAAACATATATGCCAAACACATAACAATTTAGTAAATATTAGAAATAAAACTTTTAATACTATGTAACAAATTACAAATATATATGTATATATGATATCAAATGGTTAACAGTCTAATGAATACATAACCTAAAATACACAATACTACACTATTAAAGAACTTATATAAAAATCACATTGATGGAAATATGTATATGTGTGCGTATTCTATACTATTAAATCAAATTAACAATCTGGTAAACATAAAATACATAATCAAAACTCGTGATCATTCTAGTAAGGAATTACATATGAAAACTATACTACGAAACATGCATGTATATATATATATATATATATAATCTAGATTTTTAACTAAGCTATTAATAATCTAAATGAACAATACTACTGTCATTTTAACAATAATAATAATAATAAATACATAGTCTAATTGCGGTAGAATAAGGGAAAACGAGCGACAGACAGGAAAATCAGTTCGATAAAACTAAAGACCCGCCACTGTAACCTCACTGATGACATTTGCGAACAGCCATGTTAGATTTACACGCGCGCGTCGGAACACACGCAATGATTGTACGCATTGGATAAATACGAAATACTATATTTCTCACTTCGACTATACGTCAAAACACCGAAACAAGATTTACACATAATCGATAAATAGATCCGAGATCAATAGAAGTCACTGTATGCTAGGGACATTCAATTCCTCTTTCTCTTGTGCTGAAACGACACAACACCGCTTAAATAGAACAAAACAGGACGAATTAAACGGACAAAAAAAAAAAAACAAGATAAAATACGCACCATGGAAATCTGCGTAAGAACCTCCGATAGAAACGCCTCCACAAACATTGTTCGAACGTCAATCACCGAAGCCTAATGAAACAACACAAAAAAATGAAAAGAGATCAAAATCACGAAAACAACCATAATATGCAAATATCCACTCGAACCAAACTTACGTAAAATAACTCGAAGGAGGAGGACCTCGTTTTGGGAGAACAGCGGACTACGCGTGTTGCCCGAGCAAATGTCGATATAATAATGAGACTCCAGCCACCGGCCCTTCCACACGCCAAAGAACAAAAATTATTCCCACAGTACTCACATAAAAATTCTCGAGAAAAGACTAGATCAGCATGGACCCCTTCAAGTCTCCTAGACGCTACCTCAGCAGAAAATAGGACCGATGGGAATCTGGAAGTTAAAAGACAAGATAACGAAGCAAAGGAGACATCAACGATTACAGAATTCACATTCTCTCACGTACGATCTCAGGAAACCCAAAACTGCAACGTCCCGATTCCCACGGAAGCATACCCCCAGTGGACCACCACCCCGTGGGGGATGGCATTATAAATAAGCGTAGCAACATAGAGCAAGATCCTCATTCCAGTATTTTGTCGCTAATTGTACGTTAGATTCTCATTCCAGTATTTTGTCGCTAATTGTACGTTACGTTTCGGCTTATTATTTTGTTGTCAACTCTCATTCCATTGTAATTTCTTACGGCGTAAGCTCATCATAACGTTCATCAACACTTAGCGTCTCGACGGTCTTTAGCCATTCATTATAAAATAAAGAAAAAGAGGGAGAGTCGCGAGCGAGTTAGAGATTCTTAAAGTCCTCATTTTCGTTGTTAAAATAAAATTGCGATATTAATCCGGTTAGATATTTGTAAGTGCTTATCAAAATAAATAAATAAATAAATAAATAAAGTAGAAATTCGATAAAAGGTTATACCCGAGTTGAATAATTAAACCTCCAACGACCATTACAAGGTGATGGCCCATGACGCAACCTACTTTACAAGGTAAGAACTCAATTTTGTAAAATTTTCCTCTACTCTGACAATTTCGGCACATCCGGGAACTGAATCCAGTCTACTTATCACCAATTATTAAAATATATATATGTGAATAGCTACTTAAGCGATTCGATCCGTTCAACGAGGACAAATATCCATTGCATACAACTTTAATCCTCTCCCGTGCCAGTATCCCTGCGCATAGCAGGTTAGCAGAAACGTGGAAACTAATTATCAGTAGCCTGAATATTAATTAACGCTACCGAGCGAATAATCAATTAATAAACAATCGAAAGAAATTTCTCCAATCGAAATAGTCCTTAGACTATTTCTGGTGGCAGATACTACCGTATAAATCGAGCTAAATTGAATTAAAATAAATTAAAACAACACAAAAAACAAATAAAAATTAAAATAAATAAATAAAAAAAAATCTTGCGAATTCAACGGTTTAAAATTAATTCAATCAAACAAGAACGTAACAACCGATAGCTGACTCGTTTTCTTTCACCCTACGCGCTTCGCGGCTCGCGGTAAAATGTCCGTTTTTTTCTCAGATCGAAATGATTCTTCCCTTCGTTGCCCATCGACATCCCCACTAGAGTGTATTCATTAGATGTGTCGCCACGGCTGGCACGAGTATGCTCCTCCGAGAAATTCGGCGGAAGGAGCGCGAAGATGTCGATGACGGATTGAGCACGTCGTGTTGCGCTTTAACGACGTAGCGCTTTGTTTCACGAAGCCGTTGGAAAGCTCCGTGATCCGTGGCGCTACAGTACCCCTTACCAGTGATAACTCTACATAATTAAAAGAATATATAAATATTACAAAGCGGTGTGGACGTTCGCCGGTTCCTAACGCTTATCCGAAACCTGCCTGAAGGCGATCGGGAAATCGGACAGTTCGCCCAGACCGCGTAACGTATCTATTCCTGGTATTTTCTTCGTTCGTCGTTTTGTTATTGGGGTCCACACCGCTTTCGTCGCGAACATTCGTTTGCTCTACCGAAATTAGCACGTTGCGAGTCTCGGCGGTTCCTTGCTCGATGTCTTCGGGAATGACGAACGCGGGCTTCAACCGATCTACGGAAACCGTTACGTCGCGATTATTTATTTTTACCGTATATGTCTCATCGCCTCTCTGTATAACTTTATACGTCCATCTTACGGCGGATGTAATGGTCCTCCAATCGCGCCATGGCGCATGAATACATATGGCGACGTCTCTAATTCTCTGAAAACGAAAGCTTTCTTTTCGCCATGACGCGTAACCGGGTGTGGTCTCACCCTCTCCATACGTTCTCTTAGCCGATTCGCGTATTCCGAGTTGGCCCGTTGTCTAGTTGGCAAAAAGAATTCCGACGGCAGACGTATGCCGGTGCCGTAAATCATTTCGGCCGCGTTGCGTTTAGGTCCTCCATTATCGCGGTTCTGATACCTAATAAGACGATTGGCAGAATTCCGACCCAGTTGCACGTGTCGTGGTATTTAATCGCCGCCTTTAGTTGTCTGTGTCGGCGTTCTACCATCCCGATAGACGCTGGATGGTAGGCCGTTGTACGCAGATGTTTGACGCCAAGCAACCGGCATAATTCCTCGAATAAACGCGATTCGAATTGACGTCCTGGATCAGAAGTAATTTTCAAAGGTACGCCGAAACGAGATGTCCAGGTAGAAAGGAGGGCCGAAGCCATATCGGCGATAGGAATGGCATCGGGCCGACGCGGAAAACGATCGATATACGTTAGAGAATACCCTTATCCTTGCGAATATTGCATGGCGATGATGACTAAGTGTATATGCTCGAACCGGCCTGCTAACGTTCCGGCAGGCGAGAATACGTGTCTGGTGACTTTATTGCGCTGACACGGTATGCATTGTCGTGTCCACGTTCGGCCATCTTTATTTACGGACGGCCAGACGAAGCCAATTTTCGCGTGGCACGCATCCCCGGATGTGAAATTCCATGTAGTGATTGGAATACGATGCGCCGTAACGGTTCCGGTACGTACGGTCGCACGGTCTCGGCTGTAATACCGCAATATAACTCGACGTCGTGATCGGGAAATCGTACCTTTTTCAAATGCAGCGCGCTCGATTCAGTGTTGATAATTTCGCGCAGCTCGCTATGCAGCTTCCCTTGCGCTGCAGCTAGCTTGTGGTGGTCTACAGGTTTCCCGATCGCTTCGATGCGAGATAGAGTATCGGCTACGTTGTTCTCTACCCCTTTTATATTTCTGATATCCGTCGTAAACTGTCCGACGTAGTCCAGATGTCGGAACTGTCTTGGCGAACACTTACCGGGGTTCTGCTTGGACGCGTAAATAAGGGGTTTGTGATATAATTGTGATCGTGAATTTTCTACCTTCGACGGCATGTCGGAAGCGTTTAACCGCGTAGTACATCTCCAGCAATTCCCGATCATACGCGCTGTATTTCCGTTGCGCGGGGCATAGCATTTGTGTCATAAAGCAAAGTGGTTGCCAACAATCGTTGACGCGCTGCTGAAATACCGCACCAATAGCGTAGTCGGATGCGTCCACCGCGAGGCTAAGGGGCGCGCCGGGGATCGGGTGCGCTAACATTGTCGCGTCGGCCAAGACGCGTTTCGACTCGCGGAAGCTTTTTTCGGCGTGCTCGGACCACTCAATAGACGCGTTGCGCTTCGTTGTGCCTTTCAATATATCGTTGCGTGGTCGGAGAGTGTGCGCGGCCCTCGGTATGAAACGTCTGTAAAAGTTAATCATACCGAGGAATCTTCGAAGATCTTTAACGGTCGCGGGTAGCGGCACTTTTGCGATGGCGTCCACGCGTTCAGCCAGCGGCTCTATTTCTTCGGCCGTTACAGTATAACCTAGGAATTGAATTTCGCGGACGCCGAATTCGCACTTCGCGGTATTAATAACGACCCCGTAGTCGTTGAGGCGTTGAAACAGGACCCGCAAGTATTCGCGGTGTTGCACGTCATTCTCGGAAGCTACGAGGAAATCGTCTATGTATGCGTAGACGAAATCAAGGCCTCGTACGATTTCGTCTACGAATCTCTGACACGTTTGCGCGGCGTTCCGAAACCCGAACATCATGTTGGTCGCTTCGAACAGACCGAACGGTGTCGTTATGGCTGTTTTCTCGACGTCTTCCGGCGCGATCGGAATTTGATGATAAGCGCGAACGTGGTCGATTTTGGAGAAAATGCGCTTACCATGTAAGTTCTGTGCGAAATCCTCTATGTGCGGCGGTGTATATCTGTCCGGGATGCTGCGGGCGTTCAACGCCCGGTATTCGCCGCACGGTCGAATCCCTCCGTCCTTTTTTGAAACGACGTGCAAGGATGATGCCCATGGGCTTCTCGATGGCTGCATCACGCCTTGCTCAATCATGACTTCGAACTCCGTCTTAACCTGTTTAAGACGGTCACGTGCGAGTCGGCGGGGTTTGCTGTGGACAGGCGGGCCTGGTGTGATTTCGATGTGATGTACCACACCGTGAACAGTTTTCTCTCGCCCGAAAGCCGGTGGATGGGTTAGTTCCGGAAATTCAGAGAGGAGTCGGTGATACGTCGATTCTCCGATAATTGTCTTGGTCGACGCCGTCGCGGGCGTGTATCCTCTCGTTGACCGGTTCGAAGTAGAATCTATAAGGCGTTTATTCCTCGCGTCCACCCATAATTCGTAGTGACTGAGGAAATCCACTGCGATGATGGGTGTTTCGACGTCCGCTATACAGAAACGCCATTTCATCGCTCGACGCAATGCCAAGTCGAGAGACACTAGAGTGGTGTCGTAGGTCGCGATGCGTGACCCGTTAGACGCGAACAATTCGTACTTTGTTGAACTTTGTTCGCTGGCCCGTGTATTTTGTTGCGCGGAAATACACATACGTCGGCGCCGGTGTCCACTAGGAAGGAGGTTTTTGAGTTTCTGTCCCTCACGAATATGCGGCGGGATGTTAGGCCGTCGTGACTTGTCGCGTTTACAGACGGCCGGTCTCGTTTCTCTGCCTCCATGTACAAGGTTGGCGGCACTTCTTCGCGCGCGCTCGGAACGTCGCGTGGTAGTAACAATGACCGGAGTCCTGTTACACATCTCTCGGGCGCGGTCCGTACCGTCTCGTGTTTGGACGCTGGTAGAGGCGCCGGTCGAGGCGCAGTGCCTCGATTTGTGCCTCTATTCTGGAGAACCTGTAATCTGACGATTCCGTGGGGGGCGATCTCGCTGTTCGCCTCCCGCTCGATAGGTCTTGATGACGGCGACCTTCTGTCTTCTTAACAAATGTGTCTCGTAGATTCGATCGGCTAGTCTTCTTAGGTGTTGGTGGAATTGGATCGGCTTTTGGTCGCCCATCACTTCGAAGGTCAGCAGCCTGCGTTACATCGTGCTGGGTGTATCAGCCAACTCTCGATGATCTCGTTTTTTTACTTATCGTATTGTTCCGCCTTGGTATCCTCCTCTTCACGTCCTCGATATGCAATAGATACCGGCCGCCGAGGCACCTGGCGAGTGTCACGAACTTTCGTTTGTCGTCAGTAAGATCCATGTCCTCGAATTGCATTTCCAGAAGCGTGAAGCACGCCGTGACCTCCGAGGGCTGCAGCGGGGCCATGCTGATTACTGGGTGGACTCGTTGTGCGCCGTTCGCGGTCCCGTCGGTATTTGCCATCGCACAGCAGTTTAAATTCGCGCCGTTTAGAGTCTCAGGTCACTATCACAGTCACCTCTTTAACATTAACTCACGTCAGGGTCACCAATTGAGGTGTATGGTGTAATAGGTACTGAAGTGCACTCGGGTATGTTCAACCAATAACATTTATTAAACTTGATAACAATGAATAACAATTAACAGTTAACAACAGTTGATACTTAACGACGAACAACAACAGCGACGATTGATCGATAGCTGACTCGTTTTCTTTCACCCTTCGAGCTTCGCGGCTCGCGGTAAAATGTCCGTTTTTTTCTCAGATCGAAATGATTCTTCCCTTCGTTGCCCATCCACATCCCCACTAGCGTGTATTCATTAGATGTGTCGCCGCGGCTGGCACGAGTATGCTCCTCCGAGAAATTCGGCGGAAGGAGCGCGAAGATGTCGATGACGGATTGGGCACGTCGTGTTGCGCTTTAACTGCGTAGCGCTTTGTTTCACGAAGCCGCATTTAGCACTTACGAATAAAAATATAGCGGAGCTATATAAGCGCTTTAATGGTATTAACGAAGTCTATCCTACGGGTATGGTGCAAATATACGAATTTGGTGAAGGCGTCGACCAACACAGTGACATATTCCTTCGAGTCGCTTTTACCGCGTAGTATGCCCGTTATATCCATATAAACCCTGTGACAAGGTATGCTGGTATTGGGCATGGGATGTATTTCGGCTTGTGTCTTGCCTGAGCTAGCCTTTGAAACTCGACAAGCATGACAGTTCTCAACGAATTTGCGAAAGTATTTCGCCATTCCTTCTAAAAAGTAATACTAGTACAGTTTCTCGAGCGTTTTATCCCATCCTAAGTGCATAATCGACTGGTGTACATAGTTGTTCACTTACCACCTAAAACCTCTTGGGACAATGGGCAAGCAGAGAGTTCTGCCTTTTCGTTGTAGTTTACGGTAAAGGGTACCGGATCGCAGTTCACACGTATTCGCGATATCATCTGCAAGCTCATCGTTCCGCAACTTATCGACGATTTCCGTAATTTGGGGATCGCGACGTTGCTCCGCCAAGAGCCAATCTTCGGAGATTTCGGCCAGATTGATTTCTTTTTCGGCAATTTTGTGGATCGTACGGTGATCCGAGTCAACGGGGTTCCGCGAAAAGGAACCGACGTGAGCCATTCGTTTGCCTTCCCGATACATAATGTCAAAGGTAAAAGTTTGTAGGTAAGCCCACCACCTGTAAACCCTGTCATTTAAATGCATCTTATTACTGGATGCCCTCAAGGAATTGCAGTTGATTTCGTCGACATTGACGAAAACTAATCGTTATTTCCTTCCCGTTTGAGATATTTCTACGTTCTAGCGCCCTTTTCACTTTATTTCACGCGCGGAATGTAATGCACGCTCGTTTCACCGTCGACACAAGCCCAACAGCTCGCAAGTATCGATGATTTCGTCGATTTTGACAAAACTATCAGTTATTTCCTTCCCGTTTGAGATATTTCGACGTTTAAGCGCCCTTTGCACTCTATTTACGAGCGAAATGTAATGCACTCTAGTTTCACCGTTGACACAACCCTAACAACTAGCATAGGGCGATGATTTCGTCGATTTTGACGAATACAAAGCGTAACTTCCATCCCGTTTGAGATATTTCGACGTTTAAGCGCACTTTTCACTTCATTTTACGCGGCGAATATAATACACGCCAGTTTCACCTTCGAAACCAGACAGAGAGCTCTCAAATCGCGATGATAACGTCGACATTGTCGAAAACTAACTGTTATTTCCTTCCCGTTTGCAATATTTCGACGTTTAAGCGATCTTTTCACTCCGTTTTATACGCCGAATGTAATGCATGCAGGTTTCACCGTCGACACAAGCCCAACAGCTCGCAAACCGCGATGATTTCGTCGATTTTGCAGAAAACTATGAGTCATTTCCTTCCCGCTTCAAATATTTCGGCGTTTAGGCGATCTTTTCACTCCGTTTTACGCGCGTAATGTAATGCATGCAGGTTTCACCGTCGACACAAGCTCAACAGCTCGCAAATCACGATGAATTCGTCGATTTTGAAGAAAACTACCCGTCATTTCCTACATGTTTGAGATACTTCAACGTTTATGCTCCCTTTTCACTCCATTTTAAGTGCAGAGTTTAATGCACGCCCGTTTCATCTTCGGAACGAGCCCAAAAGCTTGCAAATAGAGCCGGACATCGTCGATTGTATCGAAAATTGACCGTCATTTCCTTCGAGTTGGAGAAATTTCAAAGTTTATGCGCTCTTTTCACTACATTGTACGCGCTGAATTTAATGCACGCCCGTTTCACCGTCGACACAATCCTAACATCTCGCAAACAGCGATGATTTCGTCTATTTTGAAGAAAACTGAGCGTTGTTTGCATCCCGTTATAGATTTTTCAACGTTTAAGCGCTCTTTTGACTCTATTTACGCGCTAAATGTAATGCACTCCAGCTTCACCGTTGAAACCAGCCCAAGAGCTCGCAAATCGGAATGATTTCGTCGAAATTGTCGAAAATTAACGGTGATTTCCTTCCCGTTTCAGATATTTCGACGTTTATGAGCTCCTTTAACTCCATTTTACGCGACGAATGTAATGCACGCCTGTTTCACCGTCCAAGCAGGCTCAACATGTCGCTAATCTCGATGATTTCCTCGATTTTGACGAAAACTTTGCGTCATTTCCTTACCGTTGGAGATATATCGACGTTTATGCGCTCTGTTCACCCGAATTTACATGCTGAGAGAAATGCACGCCCGTTTCACCTTCGAAACCAGCCCAAGAGCTCGCAAATCACGATGATAACGTCGATATTGTCGAAAACTATGTGTCATTTCCATCCCGTTTGAGATATTTCGAAGTTCCAGCGCTCTTTTCACTCCATTTTACGTGCGGAAGGTAATGCACGCATCTTTCACCTTTGATACAAGCGCAACAGCTCGCAAATCGCGATGATTTCGTCGATTTTGGCGAAAACTAAGAGTTATTTCCTTCCCGTTTGATATATTTCGACGTTCAGGCGATCGTTTCACTCCATTTTACGTGCAGAATGTAATGCACGCTCGTTTCAACGTCGACACAAGCCCAACAGCTCGCAAGTATCGATGATTTCGTCGATTTTGACAAAACTATCAGTTATTTCCTTCCCGTTTGAGATATTTCGACGTTTAAGCGCCCTTTGCATTCTATTTACGAGCGAAATGTAATGCACTCTAGTTTCACCGTTGACACAACCCTAACAGCTCGCATAGGGCGATGATTTCGTCGATTTTGCAGAAAACTATGAGGCACTTCCTTCCCGCTTGAAATATTTCGGCGTTTAGGCGATCTTTTCACTCCGTTTTACGCGCGTAATGTAATGCATGCAGGTTGCACCGTCGACACAAGCTCAACAGCTCGCAAATCACGATGAATTCGTCTATTTTGAAGAAAACTGCCCGTCATTTCCTTCATGTTTGAGATACTTCAACGTTTATGCTCCCTTTTCACTCCATTTAACGCACGAAATGTAATGCCCGCCCGTTTCAGCGTCGAAACAATTCGATCAGCTCGCAAATGGAGCTAGATTTCGTCGATTTTGACGTAAATTAAGCGTCATTTCCTTCCTGTTTGAGATATTTCGACGTTTAAGCGCTCTTTTCACTCCGTTTTACACGCCGAATGTAATGCACGCACGTTTTACCGTCGACGCAATCCAACAGCTCGCAAATCGCGATGACTTCGTCGATTTTGACGAACACTAAGTGTTATTTCCGTCCCGGTTGATATATTTCGACGTTCAAGCGCTCTCTTGACTCCATTTTACTCGCCAAATGTAATGCGCGCACGACTCACCGTAGACACAAGCCCAACAGCTCGCAAATCGCGATGATTTCGTCGATTTTGAAGTAAACTACCCGTCATTTCCTTCCTGTTTGAGATATTTTGACGTTTAAGCGCTTCTCTCACACCATTTTACGCTCCGAATGAAATGCACGACACTTCCACCGTCGAAACAAGCCCAACAGTTCGCAAATCGCGATGATTTCGCCGATTTTGACGAAAACTAAGTGTTATTTGCTTCCCGTTTGATATATTTCAACGTTCAAGCGCCCTTTTCACTCTATTTACGCGCGAAATGTTATTGCACTCCAGTTCCACCATGGAAACAAGCCCAACAGTTCGCAAATCGCGATGATTTTGTTGATTTTGTCGAAAACTATGTGTTATTTCCTTCCCGTTTGATATATTTCGACGTTTATGCACTCGTTTCACTCCATTATACGTGCAGAATGTAATGCACGCCTGTTTTAGCATCGTAACAAGCCCAACAGCTAATAAATACAGTTGGATTTCGCTGATATTGTCGAAAACTAACGGTCATTTCCCTCCCGTTTGAGATATTTCGACGGTTAAGCGCTTTATGGACCCGAAATTACATGCTGAGTGAAATGCACGCCCGTTTCACCATCGAAACAAGCCCAACATCTCGCCAATCGCGATTATTTCGTCGATTTTGATGAAAACTATCCGTCATTTCCTTCCTGTTTGAGATATTTTGACGTTTAAGCGCTCATTTCACCCGAATTTACGCACTGAATGTAATGCACGCCCATTTCACCTTCGACACAAGCCCAACATCTCGCAAGTAGGGATGATTTCGTCGAGTTTGACGAAAACTATGCGTCACCTCCATCCCATTAAAGATATGTAGTATCGGGAAAAAGGTCTAATAAACATCGTGTTAACCATGAACAATGTCGCGGGAGCCGAGGCGCCGTCGTGTCCATAAATGTGTCATCGGTCTTTTCAAGTGCATAGTTTCGTAGAAAAGGCCTAAGTGACCCTGGCCACGAGCGTCTGCTGAACACGCGTGTAGTGGGCCTAGGAAAAGACAAAGGGTTGCTAGAACGGCCAGAATGCGAGTGGAGAAGGGCAGTCTGAGTTGAGAGGTCACGGAGTGTGAATCGGGAAGTCGAGGCGTGTGTGATAATGATACGTACGACTATATTGTAACCGGTTTTTGTTACTGAGTATTGCTTATTTAACTACACTAAACCCTAATTAAATCATCATTACATGTCCTTACTCTAGGATCCATAAGTTACCACAGATATTACAAGGTTTAAGCGCTCCTCTCACTCTATATACTCGCCGAATGTAATGCACGCTCATTTCACCGTCGACACAAGTCGAACAGCTCGCAAATCGCGATGATTTTGTCGATTTTGACGAAAACTAAGCGTTGTTTCCTTCCCGTTTGAGATATTTCGACGTTTAGGCGATCTTTTCACTCCATTTTACGTGCAGAATGTAATGCACGCACGTTTTACCGTCGACACAAGAACAACAGCTCGCAAATTTCGAGGATTTCGTCTATTTTGCCGAGAACTATGCGTAGTTCCTCCCCGTTAGAGATGTTTCAAAGTTCAAGAGCTCTTTTCATTCCACTAACGCGCGGAATGCAATGCACCCCAGTTTCACCGTAGACACAAGCCCAAAAGCACGCAAATAGTTTTGATTTCGACTATTTTGACGAAAACTAAGCGTTGTTTCCTTCCAGTTTGAGATATTTCGAC
The DNA here is from genome assembly GCF_040668555.2 of Bombus flavifrons. Classification (NCBI taxonomy): domain Eukaryota; kingdom Metazoa; phylum Arthropoda; class Insecta; order Hymenoptera; family Apidae; genus Bombus; species Bombus flavifrons. Next base: position 203,160 of record NW_027184773.1, on the reverse strand, counting down.
GTTTATAAGCGCCTTTTCTTCCATTTTACGCTCCGAATGTAATGTACTCTCGCTTCACCGTCGACACTAGCCCAACAGCTCGCAAATCGCGATGATTTTGTCGATTTTGACGAAAACTATCCGTCATTTCCTTCCCGTTAGAGATATTTTAAAGTTCAAGAACTCTTTTCATTCCACTTACTCGCGTAATGCAACGCACTCCAGTTTCACCGTTGAAACAAGCCCAACAGCACTCAAATCGCGATGATTTCATCGATTTTGACGACATCCATCCGTCATTTCCTTCCCGTTTGAGATATTTCAACGAATAAGCCCTCCTCTCATACCATTTTATACTCCGAATGAAATGCACTCCAGTTTCACCGACGACACATGCCCAGCAGCTAGCAAAGAGAGCTGGATTTCGTCGATTTTGTCGAAAACGAAGCGTAATTTCCATCCCGTTTGTGATATTTCGACGTTTAAGCGATCTTTTCATTCTATTTTCCGCGCCGAATGAAATGCACGCTTCTTTCGCCATCGAAACCAGCCCAACAGCTCGCAAATCGCGATGATTTCGTCGATTTTGAAAAAAGCTAACCGTCATTTCCTTCCCGTTTGACATATCTTTTCGTTGAAACTTATTTATTTCATTTTGCATGCCGAATGCTGTGCAGGCCTGTTTTAAAGTCGGAACAAGTATGCTACAACATAAAATGCATTAATCTAATGATTACAGAATCATGTGATGACTACGGAACGCTGTTATTTCGTTTCCGTTTGAGATATATCGACGCTTAAACGCTATTCCATTTTGCACGCCGAATGCTGTACACTCCTTTTTTAAATTCGGAACAAGCCCGTTACAACGTAAAATGCTATTGTCACGTCCCGCGCTCCGCATGTGCGGTAACGAAAAACAGAAAGTCACAATATACAAACAACGCGAGTGACAATTCGAACACCCGAAACAAACGCACGGTACAACGAAAATGGAAATTCTTTAATAAAAGATTAATTAAACGTAATTATACATATAGAATTAGCATACGAGGGTAAATAACAAATAATAAAATAGAAATAGATACTCTAACGAAGTAGTAAATATAAAAAGTATAGCATAACCTATACCAACTAACAATCAATCACGAACAAGAACAACTATATCCGACGACAGGAAAATATACTACAATTAATTAGCGAACATGGGATATGCAAATGCAAATCAAATTATTAAATAAAACCAACCAGTAAATTGAATAAGCAGCTAAAATCCAGAATAAAGAGAATAAATGGGACAATAGTAAGATATATTTCAATCAATCAACAAGAAAAAGGAGAAATTTATAAAATAATTGTGTATCTTTCCACTGTTCGCAACGCATCCTCTTGCGACACTCCATTATTTTGTGTCCGTGAGTACCACAGTAATGGCACCTCACCTGGTGGTCCGATAACTTGCATCGTTTGGCTTGTGGATCCGCCGGTGATTTTCTTGGCGAAGATGTCGGCTCCTCCTCGTAACAGAAGGGCCTCATCTCTTTTCCAAATTGGTCCTCCGTTTTGATGTCGCTCGTGAGAGCCAATCTTTTAAAACGTTGGTCACGCATGCTTGCCAGGAAGAGAATGATGGCGGTAAGTATTTCGTCCTTCGTAGAATTTCGCCACCTCTTCTTTAGGAGGGAATAAAGACGACAGTAATAAGCCCCTAGAGATTCGTTCTTTCCCTGTGGTTCCTTGGATACCTTCATTAACGACGAGGGTGTTGTTTCTTGGCCACCGAAATGTACAAGGAATCGTTCCTTAACAGTAGACCAGGTTATATCTTCGTCTATCATGGTTTGCGTCAGCCAATGTGCCGCAGAACCTTCCAAAGCTTCATTTAAGGCAGAGTATATCGCACTGTCTCGTAGAGGGTTGTCCTTCACGAGCCGACTAATGGCCGAGCACCACGCGGCTGGATCGACGCCTGCGACTTCGGGGTTAAAGCATGGTAACGAAAATTTTCCGGGTTTCACACTCGGTTCAAGCTCCCTCGGTTTCTGCGCTAGCGTCTGAATTAACTCGCGCATAAGGGCCATCTGTTCTTGTATCACTTTAAGCGGTTCTGATCCCACTTCTGATTTCGGGTTATGGTTGGAATTTTGGGCGCGTAACAACTCTTCACGTGAATTAACCATTGTTTTACACAACCGAGATTATATTTACACGTATACACAAGTCTACTACAAAGATCAACAAACAATAAGTCTAGTGAATAATAAGCTTAACAAATAATAAAGTTAGTGGATAATAAGTTGAAAGGATAATAAGTATAACAAGTAATAAGTCTAATGAAAAATGAGTTTCACGAATAGTAAGTTTAATGAATAGTATGATTTACGAACAATAAGTTTAATGAACGCTATTAACACTATTTTTGGGTTCAAACGAATCCACGAACAGCGGGATAACTCTCTACTAAGCGTAAAATGATCTTAGGCACAGAAATACGATTGTTGAAAATGCCCGATGTGTAACTCTTCAAAGCAATCGCAAGAATGCCAGCCTCGTGGAGATTTTTCTCGCTGTACGATTGCATTTGTTTTTCTATACCCGTTTGGAAGCATCGAGAAAGTTCCAAACACCGTTGCTAGGCAGACTCGTTGGAAGCAGCGAAAAATTTCCAAACGCCGTTGCTAGGCAGCTCCTGCCTGGAGTTTGATTGTTAATACAATGTATGTCCCATTGTATCAGCATCTCCGAGGCAACATCGCGCGTGGCTAGGCCTGCTCCCGAGGCCGCATGCCGCCACAACCACATTTCTCGGAAAACACATACAACCACTCCAGAACTCCATTAGGCAGTACGTCAATCCCGTGAGCGTGGCTACGTTCGGCGAGCAATTGTCACCTCGAACCCAATCTCGCTATCACAAATCTCGAACAATTACAGCTATGATAAAATCTAGGCTAGAGTAGTAGAGTGTTCCCAAAATTTCCAAGGAACGGCTTCGGCTTTCCTTTCATCTCCGACACGGCCATCCTGACTATAACACATCCTCGGGTGTACCTTCGATGACAAAACAAAAGGAAACATGATTAGTATCGTTATGATTAGCATTCAAAGTGCCAGTTGCATCCTGTGGGCTATCAGTCGTGTCGTAATGACATGATGGACCATTCTCGATTTCGCACCCAAATGAATCTCATCCTTCGAATCGCACATTCACTCAAAGTTTTCATTCCATACCAGCATCGTAACATTGTCGCTGACGGTACTAAACCAGCTCCAGCCTCGTGACATCGTCACTTACAGTGCTTGACCATACTGAACTCCATCCCATGGCCGCACCTGGGCTCATATAATCCTACGATCTTCTGAGATCGGGTCATTAGCATCGCCATGGTCACTGTTCTCGTCATCCCCACAGACATCCAACTCAGCAGGAATGCAACTACCCGGCATTTTCCTTAACCTATCGTGACTGTACCCGTATGACCTTTTCCTTATCTAGTGTTTTTAAGGTATATCGGTCTCCTTCCAGAACTTCCTATATCACAAATGGACCCCTCAATTTTGGATCCAACCTCGTCTGGTTCCTTTCTTCATTTTGACGTAGTACCAAATCACCGGGATTAAACCTAACAACCTTAGCTTTGGTTTTATCGAATCACTCTTTGTCATACCTCGCATTAGTTTCTATTCCTTTCATTGCCTGTTGTCTTACATGGGAGATATCTACTTCGCTTTCTTCGATATTGTCTGATAGGGACAAGCCGTAGTGTCTCGCCGCTCTGCCGAGCAGCAGTACCAATGGGCTCGACCCAGACACGCAGTTAGTGGTACAATTTAAAGACAGTTGTGTTTCCCCGATCGCGTCTTGCCAAGACCGCCCGGCAGTTTCAATCGTTGTGAACGTATTTTTTAGCGTACTCATAATACGCCCTACCTGTCCATTGGCCCTACTTGCATCGGTCGCAATCAAATGAACTTTAATTTGTTTACCTCAAAAAACTCTTGAAATTCCTGCCCGTAAAACATTTCCCTGATCCGCTATTATCCGGCAGGGACTGTCGAATAAAAAAAATCGCGGACTTAAGCGCTTTAATGGCATTAAGAGAGTCAATCTTACGGGTATGATGCAAATATACAAATTTGGTGACGGCGTCGACAAACACAGTGACATATTACTTCGAATCGCTTTTACCGCTTAGTTTGCCCGTTATATCCATATGAACCCTGTGCCAAGGTATGCTGGTATTGGGCATGGGATGTAGTTCGGCTTGTGTCTTGCCTGAGCTAGCCTTTGAAACTCGACAAGCATGATAGTTCTCAACGAAGTTGCGAACGTATTTCGCCATTCCTTCTAAAAAGAAATACTCGTACAGTTTCTCGAGCGTTTTATCCCATTCTAAGTGCATAATCGACTGGTGTACATGGTTGATCACGGACCACCTGAAACCTCTTGGGACAATGGGCAAGCAGAGAGTTCTGCCTTTTCGTTGTATTTTACGGTAATGGATACCGGATCGCAGTTCATACGTATTCGCGATATCATCTGCAAGCTCATCGTTCCGCAACTTGTCGACGATTTCCGTAATTTGGGGATCGCGATGTTGCTCCGCCAAGAGCCAATCTTCGGAGATTTCGACCAGATTGATTTCTTTTTCGGCAATTTTGCCGATCGTACGGTGATCCGAGTCAACGGGGTTCCGCGAAAAGGAACCGACGTGAGCCATTCGTTTGCCTTCCCGATACATAATGTCAAAGGTAAAAGTTTGTAGGTAAGCCCACCACCTGTAAACCCTGTCATTTATATGCATCTTATTACTAGATGCCCTCAAGGAATTGCAGTTGATTTCGTCGACATTGACGAAAACTAATCGTTATTTCCTTCCCGTTTGAGATAATTCGACGATTAAACGCTCGTTTCACTTCATTTTACTCGCTAAAAGTAATGCACGCACGTTTCACCGTCGACACAAGCCCAACAGCTCGCAAGTAGCGATGATTTCGTCGATTTTGCCGAAAATTAACCGTAATTTCTTTCCCGTTTGAGATATTTCAAAGTTTATGCGACCTTTTCGCTCCACTGTACGCGCGGAATGTAATGTACGTACGTTTCACCGTCGACACAAGCCCAACAGCTAGCATATAAAGATGATTTCGTCGATTTTTTCCAGAACTATATGTTATTTCCTTCCCGTTTGATATATTTCGACGTTTAAGCACACTTTCCACTCCATATTACGCGCCAAATGTAATGCACGCCCGTTTCACCGTCGAAACAAGCCCAAAAGCTCGCAAATCGCGATGATTTCGTCGATTTTGAAGTAAACTACCCGTCATTTCCTTAATGTTTGAGATATTTTGACGTTTAAGCGCTCCTCTCACACCATTTTACGCTCCGAATGAAATGCACGACACTTTCACCGTCGAAACAAGCCCAACAGTTCGCAAATCGCGATGATTTCGTCGATTTTGACGAAAACTAAGTGTCATTTCCTTCGCGTTTGTCATATTTCGACGTTAAAGAGCTCAATTCATTCCACTAACGCGCGGAATGCAATGCACCCCAGTTTCACTGTCGACACAAGCCCAACAGCTCGCAAATCGCAATGATCTCGTTGATATTGTCGAAAATTAACCGTCATTTCCCTCCCGTTTGAGATTTTTCAACGAATGAGCAGTCCTCTCACTCCATTTTACGCTGCTAATGAAATGCCCAACCGTTTCAGCGTAGAAAGAAGCCCAACAGCTAGCAAATCTCGATGATTTCGTCGAGTTTGACGAAAATTAAGTGTCATTTCCTTCGCGTTTGTCATATTTCGACGTTTAAGAGCTCTTTTCACTACATTGTGAGCGCTGAATTTAATGCACTCTCGTTTCACTTTCGTCACAAGTCCAACAGCTCGCAAGTAGAGATGATTTCGTCTATTTTGAAGAGAACTATGCGTTGTTTCCATCCCGTTTGAGATATTTCGACTTTTATGAGCGCCTTTTCTTCCATTTTACGCGCCGAATGTAATGCACTCTCGCTTCTCCGTCGACACTAGCCCAACAGCTCGCAAATCGCAATGATTTCGTCGATTTTGACGAAAACTAAGTGTCATTTCCTTCGCGTTTGTCATATTTCGACGTTTAAGAGCTCAATTCATTCCACTAACGCGCGGAATGCAATGCACCCCAGTTTCACTGTCGACACAAGCCCAACAGCTCGCAAATCGCAATGATCTCGTTGATATTGTCGAAAATTAACCGTCATTTCCCTCCCGTTTGAGATTTTTCAACGAATGAGCAGTCCTCTCACTCCATTTTACGCTGCTAATGAAATGCCCGACCGTTTCAGCGTAGAAAGAAGCCCAACAGCTAGCAAATCTCGATGATTTCGTCGATTTTGACGAAAACTAAGTGTCATTTCCTTCGCGTTTGTCATATTTCGACGTTTAAGAGCTCTTTTCACTACATTGTGAGGGCTGAATTTAATGCACTCTCGTTTCACTTTCGTCACAAGCCCAACAGCTCGCAAGTAGAGATGATTTCGTCTATTTTGAAGAGAACTATGCGTTGTTTCCATCCCGTTTGAGATATTTCGACTTTTATGAGCGCCTTTTCTTCCATTTTACGCGCCGAATGTAATGCACTCTCGCTGCTCCTTCGACACTAGCCCAACAGCTCGCAAATCGCAATGATTTCGTCGATATTGTCGAAAATTAACCGTCATTTCCTTGTCGTTTTAGATATTTCGACGTTTAAAGCGCCCTTACACGCCATTTTACCTGCCGAATTTATTGCACGCCCGTTTCACCGTCGGGACAAGCCTAAGAGCTCGCAAATCGCGGTGATTTCGTCGATTTTGAAGAAAACTACCCGTCATTTCCTTCACGTTTGAGATACTTCAACGTTTATGCACTCTTTTCACTCCATTTAACGCACCCAATGTAATGCCCACCCGTTTCAGCGTCCAAATAAGCCCAACAGCTCGCAAATCGCGATTGTTTCGTCTATTCCGACGAAAACTAAACGTTGTTTCCTTCCCGTTTGAGGTATTTCGACGTTTATGCACTCCTTTCACAACATTTAACGCGCCGAATGTAATGCACGCCCGCTTCATCTTCGAAACAAGCCCAACAGCTCGGTAATAGAGCTGGATTTCGTCGATATTGTCGAAAATTATCTGTCATTTCCTTCCAGTTTGAGATCGTTCGACGTTTAAACGATGTTTTCATTCAATTTTTCGCGCGAAATGTAATGCACTCCAGTTTCACCTTCGAAAGAAGCCCAACAGGTAGCAAATCGTGATGATTTCATCCATTTTGCCGAAAGCTAAGTGTTGTTTCCTTCCCGTTTGAGATCTTTCGACGCTTAAGCGCTCTTTTACCTTCATTTTATGGGCCGAATGTAATGCACGCCTGTTTCACCGTCCAAGCAGGTTCAACATGTCGCTAATCTCGATGATTTCGTCGATTTTGACGAAAATTAAGCGTTACTTTCTTCCCGTTTCAGATATTTCGACGTTTAAGCGCTCTTTTCACTCTATTGTCGCGAGAAATGTAATCCACTCAAGTTTCACCGTCGACACAAGCTCAACAGCTCGCGAATCACGATGAATTCGACGATTTTGAAGAAAACTACCCGTCATTTCCTTCGCGTCTGAGATATTTCAACTATTATGCGCTCATTTAACTCCATTTAACGCACCAAATGTAATGCCCGACCGTTTCTGCGTCGAAACAAGCCCAGCAGCTCGCAAATCGCAATGATAACGTCGATATTGTCGATAACTAACTGTTCTTTCCTTCCCGTTTGAGTAAATTCTACGTTTATGCGCTCTATTCACTCCACTTACGCGCAGAATGCAATGCACACCAGTTTCACCGTTGTAACAAGCCCAACAGCTCGCAAATAGAGCTGGATTTCGTCGATTTTGTCGAAAATTAACCGTCATTTCCTTCGCGTTTGAGATATTTCAACGCTTTTGCGTTCTTTTCGCTCTATTTACGCACGAAATGTAATGCACTCTAGTTTCACCGTCAAAAGAAGCCCAACAGCTAGCAAATCGCGACGATTTCGTCGATTTTGACGAAAACTAAGAGATACTTCCTTCCTGTTTGAAACATTTCAAAGGTTATGCGCTCTTCTCACACCACTTTACGCGCCGAATTTAATGCATGCAGGTTTCACCGTCGACACAAGCTCAACAGCTCGCAAATCACGATGAATTCGTCGATTTTGAAGAAAACTACCCGTCATTTCCTTCAAGTTTGAGATACTTCAACGTTTATGCTCTCTCTTCACTCCATTTAACGCACAAAATGTAAGGCTCGGCCGTTTCAGCGTCGAAACAAGCCCAACAGCTCGCAAATCGCAATGATTTCGTCGATATTGTCGAAAATTAACCGTCATTTCCCTCCCGTTTGAGATATTTCAACGAATAAGCTCTCCTCTCACTCCATTTTAGTTTCCGAATGAAATGCACGCCCGTTCCATCTTAGAAACCAGCCCAAGAGCTCGCAAATCGCGATGATAACGTCGATATTGTCGAAAACTAACCGTTATTTCCTTCCCGTTTGAGCAAATTCTATGTTTATGCGCTCTATTCACTCCACTTACGCGCGGTATGCAATGCACGCACGTTTCACCGTCGACACAAGCCCAAAAGCTCGCAAATCGCGATGATTTCGTCGATTTTGAAGTGTTATTTCCTTCCCGTTTGGTATATTTCGACGTTTAAGTGCACGTTTCACTCCATTATACGTGCAGAATGTAATGCACGCACGTTTCACCGTCGGAACAAGCCTAAGAGCTCGCGAATCGCGGTGATTTCGTCAATTTTGAAGAAAACTAACCGTCATTTCCTTCCCGTTTGACATATCTCTTCGTTTAAACTTACTCACTTCATTTTGCATGCCGAATGCTGTGCAGGCCTGCTTTAAAGTCGGAACAAGTATGTTACAACGTAAAATGCATTAATTTAATGATTACAGAATCATGTGATGACTACGGAACGCTGTGATTTCGTTCCCGTTTGAGATATTTCGACGTTTAACCGCATCTTTTACTCCAGTTTACACGCCGTACGTTGAGCACGCCTGTTTCATCCTCGAAACGAGCCGTATCGTGCGCAAAACCCTATCATTCAATGATTTGTAATGTGAAACGCTGTTATTTCGTTCCCGTTTGAGATATCTCGACTTTTAAACGCTATTCCATTTTGCACGCAAGAATGCTGTACACTCCTTTTTGAAATTCGGAACAAGCCCGTTACAACGTAAAATGCTATTGTCACGCCCCGCGCTCCGCACGTACGGTAACGAAAAACAGAAAGTCACAATATACAAACAACGCGAGTGACAATTCGAACACCCGAAACAAACGCACGGTACAACGAAAATGGAAATACTTTAATAAAAGATTAATTAAACGTAATTATATGTATAGAATTAGCATATGAGGGTAAATAACAAATAATAAAATAGAAATAGATATTCTAACGAAGTAGTAAATATAAAGAGTATAGCATAACCTATACCAACTAACAATCAACCTGGAACCAGAACAATTATATCCGACGACAGGAAAATATACTACAATTAATTAGCGAACATGGGATATGCAAATGCAAAACAAATTATTAAATAAAACCAACTAGTAAATCGAATAAGCAAGTAAAATCCAGAAATTAAAATAATTATGTACCACATAATAGTAAAAGAGAATAAATGGAACAATAGGAAGATATATTTTAATCAACCAACATGAAAAAGGAGAAATTTATAAAATAATTGAATAAAATTAATTAATAAACTGAATGAATTGCGAACTCATCTGATGGATCCAAAATAAAAATAACAACATACGACATCATTGTCGAAGAGGAAATAATTGGGAGAAAAGGGCAAGAATAAATGTTATATTTTATTAACAAATACAAGAAATAAATGGATAAATAAAATAACTAAATAAACCTGTTAACAAACCAGGTGATTAGGAATGGTTAACATTTTAATTAAAAACTTATACATTACAAGTTATATATGTATGTCGGGTTTACATTAGAATTAGGGTTAGGGGCATGACATTGACTAGTGCAAATACGATAATTATAGAATTGGACAAGTAACCGTGGTAATTAGGTACTCGAGAAACTAATGACAATGATCCAAGGTTCAATAACCAATCCGCGGTCAACGGGATGATTGATGAATATGCTCGCAAAATCTAAGTCGGACTCTTTGTTAAAACGTAGAATATCCACCGAGCGTACAGACACTAAGTTATTCGCTAATACTGCCTCACGAGAGAATGACTTTCCGTCGCGATGATGCTGCAGAGGAAAACTATGATGGGGTGTGTCTAAGAGATCCTTGGATTCGTCGAGGATAGCCTTCGTTTAGTAGGTGAGGGAAATTGGCGTTGCTGCTAATTGGTCAATCTCCATATCGGTGGTTAGAAAAAGATGCTAGCCGCCCTCGAGGGAAAGTTGCTAGTGGGAGACGCCGTTCGTTGAAAAATAAGTCTCTAGTAACTCCCCGTAGCTGGGACAAAGACTGTTTGTCCGTCTGAACGACTTTAGCCAACTAAATCTTAAGATTTATATCAGGCCCTCAGGCTAGCCTAACATGTACAGCGAAGACGCATCGACATCTGGCAATCATCTTACTCGAAGAATAGAGTCTGCATGTGGCGAGCCACGGGACAGAAACCGTTGGAATGTTTACTGTCGCGTGCCGTCACAAATATTTCTTTTAAGGAGAGCTATAGAATTACTTCATACATTTGTTAGACAAAGCGTCCATCCCGTGACCGTGGCTACGTTCGGCGACTGGTTGTCGCCTCGAGCCCAAGCTCATTATCACAAATCTCGAACAAATACAATCGGATCGAATGACGACAATTGTTTAATTACGCCTATAATAGAGTCTAGATTACGGTGTTAAGGGATTTTCCCGAAGTTCCAAAGGGAAGCCTCCGATTTCCTTTCATCTCCGACATATATATTATTTTGATTAGGAAAATTATATTTCTATAAATTATATTAGATTTTGAGGAAATCAATTTTAATAAATAGTAATAGGAGTCAACCGACCATAGTTAAACTCTGAGATCAAGTGATTGGAATTTTGTATTTGGTGCCATCTTTTGCTATACGCAATAACTGCGTAGTTTAGTAAAGAAAGTAAAGGATGTACTTAGACTAAATTTCATAACTTTTCAACAATTAAGTGCATGTACATTATTTCATTTGCACATACAAGTACATAATGCATATTTGTTAGAATTAGTTAACTATCATATAATATGTTTCCCAGGAAAGCTGTAAAAAAATTTGAGAAATGTTGCAAACGTTTACGAACACCTCTAACCTTCCTTTCTTAAGTACGTGGGAGAAAATATTTATATCGTCTTTCGGGAAAAAATTCCGAATGTAATGAAAAGCGAGATTTTTGAACTGTAGAAATGAAAAAGAATGTAAATGTTACAAACGAAAACGGAGAAAATTATTATATAGAATTATTCTATTATTGCGTAGAAAATCATTTAAAAATGTTCAGAGTAATCTTTTTATATTAATTTATAATAAACCCCTGCATTTTTCGATATACGACTCTTTTAATCGCACGTTGCTTTCTTCGACGTTATCGTTTTTCAGATGCTGTTTAAAGCTGTTATTACATTGGTTTGGGTTTTGATATTCAATTGATTCATACAGATTAGTTTTATATGCTGTGTATTTCACCACCTTGTACAGCCATTTACAACACACGGGATACTCAGATAAAGAAGACGTGACGGACGTGGAAAAACGGAAGAGAATGTCAAGCACTTGCACCAACGCTGGATGTAGGAACTAGTGAACATACCAACATGACATTTATCTCAATACTGCCATTACTGTGGTACTCACGGACACAAAATAATGGAGTGTCGCAAGAGGATGCGTAGCGAACAGCGGAAGGATACACGACATCAGGAAAGCAGCCGAACAGCCGCATCGTCCAAGGTGGTTTGCTTCAAGTGTCGTGCGGCGGGCCATATCGCACCTGATTGTCCGCTACTGCAGAACAGAAAATGCGGCACCAAGAACGAACGTTGAGTCGACTCCTGCCTGGTGGAGTCTCCAGCTGGTAGTTTAAGTCATCTGGGTGTATCGTTCCCATTTTGTTTCGATTCCGGAGCCGAATGCTCATTTATTAAAGAATCCATATCCTCGAAATTTTCTGGCATACGAACGACTGATGTAGTGGTAATGCGAGGCATAGGAAATATTTGTGTTAACAGTACATCTCAGATCTTGTCCACTGTATGTATTAACGGTTTTACATTGGAGATAACTTGTCATGTCCTTGCTGATAGCTACTTAAAATGCGATATCATGATTGGCCGTGAAATCTTGAGCCAAGGTTATGACGTGAATATTAAACGAAATAGCGTCGATATTTGCAAGACTGTTAAGGAAATCAGAGGATTTGGAAATACAAATAATTTACTTTATTTAGCACACAACAGTTATACACATATCTTATACTCTGAAGACCTCGTAATCCTACTCGCACGCACGCTTGTTGTCAACCGACTCTTCCAGATGCTTCTTAACGACAGTGTTTTGTCTCAACTAAGACCTGGACGCCCTCTGACCCTTACACACACACTCTCATGTACAGTGTAAATGTATCACTTCCCTAACACGCCTCCTTACATTTATACTGTACACTTAATTTTATTTACATACTTGTCGAATTAACAAAATATTTAACACTTATCGCTTTATTTACATTTCTCTTATTTTACATTCATCCATGACCTAAACCTTTCAAATTTCTCTCTACACAGTGCCTTCGTAAAAATATCCGCAGTGTTTTCTTCTGTACTTACTTTTATTATGTTTATCTTATTTTCCTTTACGTACTCGTGAACGTAGTGGTAATGAACTTCAATGTGTTTCGAATTTTTTGTAAAAGTTCCGTATTTTGCTATACTCATTACTCCAGAGTTATCCTCATAAATTTTTACAGGGTTATCGTCTAGATTTACATCGAAGATTTTCATTAATTCTCTGATAGCCATTACTTCGCTCACCGCTTCCGATAGAGCTACATACTCTGCATACGTTGAGGCTTTTGTCACACACCTCTGTTTGTTTTCCATACAATCTAATTACATACCCAGAAGTCGATTTCCTATCTATATGATCTCCTGCCCAATCGGCGTCCACATAACAGTCTATCGTTTTGCACTTTTCATTCCTTTTATAATGTAGCCCTAAATCTCTAGTCCGGTACAAATATTTCAATATTCGCAGGGCATACTTAAAATGTGTCTCGTTACAACAATCTTGAAATCTACTCAGATAATTCACACTATAACTTATATCGGGTCTGGTCTTTACACTAATATACAGCAATCCGCCAATTAAATTCTTGTATCCAATGTCCTCTCTATTTATATCAGCTTTTTCAATTATTAAGTTGGCCTCCATAGGTGTACAGTACAATTTGCTATTATGTAATTTATATTTGTTTGCTAATGATTCTATGTATTTCTTTTGGCTTAATCTCATTTCCTTTTTTAAATAATCATAGTCTATATTTATTCCAAGATATTCTTTTACTTCACCTAAATCTTTCATTTCAAATTTATCAGTTAATAATTTTTTTTTTACACTTTGTATCTTCCCTTGGTTTTTACTACAAATCAGCAAATCGTCTACGTATATTAACAAATAAACAACATTTTCTCCCTCACCATAAGTATATAGGCACAGCTCTATATTGTTCTTCTTAAAACCTAATCTCGTCACATACTTATCGAAACACTCATACCAGTCCCTCGGACTTTCTTTTAACCCATAAATCGCTCTCGATAATTTACAAACTCTATTCATTCATTCTACATATCATATTCTTTGCAACATCGCTCTCTTTTCTCTTTTATTTACAATGTCCTATTTTTTTGTTTATCTCTTTCTTTTCCTCGCTTCGTTCTACTTTTGTTACATTTTTCGCCCTTGTTCCTCGCAGATACTTCACCTTCCCTGCTTCTATCTTCAATGTTCTATATTCTATATTCATTATCCATTATATGTTTCTATATTCATTATCCTTCTCCAATTTTCTATTCTTTTTCCTCTTCTTATAATTTTCTTCATTCTTACCATCTTCAATATTTTCACAACAAATCGCCTCCTCAAATGTACAAGGGATATCTACTTTACAATACTTTGTGTGAATCACACTGCTGTTTTCCTTTTCTGATCTTTCTTGTTCCTCTTCGCGTTCTGATGGCTTAAGTGGTTTTGGAAGCTTTTTCACAATATATGCTGGTGGCTCGTAATCATCATCTCCATCTGAATATTGTTCTTCTTCTTCATCTTCGTCAGAATCCAAATCATGTTTGGTTTTATTGTATGGTGGTAATCCATCTGGTACCATTTTTTCACCTACTTTAATATATTGTTTTATATGTGTGACATAATCTGCCCTATCTCTCTCACGTTCCCTATCTCTTTCTCTTTCTCTTTCCCTGTCACGGTCCCTATCTCTTTCACGTTTCCTATCTCTTTCTCTTCCTTTTTTACTCATACCACTACATTTGGCACTGTTTACTAAGTGTTCCTCCCCTTTCAATATACTTTTCATTCTATATGTCCCATTCTCTTTGAACGCTACAGCCGTAAGTCTATTGTTTACATCTATTATTTTCGCAATATTTCCATTTGTAATAACCATATTCTTATTATCTGTTAGTTTACTTAAACTGATCAAATTTGCGGACATTTCTTTCACATAAAAAACTTTTCTCATATTTATTTTATTTTGTTTTCCGAAAGCTTCAAAATAACTTATAACATTCCCAACTTTTGTCGCTTTTATCGGTCTATTATCGCCTAAATATATATCTACTGGTTCTTTAAGGTCAATACATTTCTCAAAATACTTTGCATTATTAATTATATGATCGGTACAACCGCTATCTAATAGCCACATTATTTCGTTCTCACTTATCTCATTCGTCTCGCTGTTGTGTGCAGCGTGCGCCGTTGCTATCCATGTGCCTGCCCCTGAGTTGCCATGCTCGCTCGTGCCGGTTGTTGATTGACGATGGAAGTTTCCACGTCCCCTGCTCGTATTTCCTTTGTTTCCTTGTCCTCTGCTGCGACCACGTGTTGGCCCATGCCAATAGCCGTTACTGCTTCCCCCTTGGACGCCATTTTGACACTCTCTCGCAAAGTGTCCTAATCTTCCACATCTGAAGCATCCTTCCTTTTTTGCAGAAAAGGCGTTGGTTTGCCTTTCTCCTCGAGTGGATTTATTTTTCTTCTCTGCTATTTCTATTTTATTTTTCACATACGCTACCGTTTGATTCTCTTCTTTCAATGCGTCTATTATGTCCGCTATGTAGCTGTATTCTTCGGGTAACGTATTCAGCATGTAATTCAGCTTTTCCCTCTCACTTACTTGTGCGCCCGCACTTTTCAATTCATTTGTTAATTTTTCGAAGTCGTTAAAGAATGATGCTGAATCACTGTAGTTCTCCAGTCTTATGTTTTCCAATCTCCTTCTGCATACGATCTGCAGTGCCGTCGACTCTTTCAAGCACATTTCATCGAACCTTTTTATTATATCATACGCCGTTTTTCCTTCCCTAACATACTAAAATTGTCTGTTCGATATTGCACTATAAATTATATTTATTGCCTTCAAATCCTTTTTGTCCCAGTCTTCATTGTCTCTTTCGTTCTTCATTCTAGTTGTAACAATCTCGCATTCCTTATACTTGAGAAACATCGTGATTCTTTGCTTCCACATTCCATAATCCTCACCATCGAATATAGGTATCATGATTTCCGATCTCTCCATTTTAATTGATTCCTTATATCTTACTCAAGCGTTCCCACGTGATCGAAGTATATCTTTTCTCTTCTTTCTTTGAACGTTTCTTCCCTTATTGAAACTCACTCGAACTAACTCGCAAGATTGAAAAGCCACACACTCAATAACTTGCAAAACTATAAACCACGCTCTGCTACCAAGTTAAGGAAATCAGAGGATTTGGAAATACAAATAATTTACTTTATTTAGCACACAACAGTTATACACATATCTTATACTCTGAAGACCTCGTAATCCTACTAGCACGCACGCTTGTTGTCAACCGACTCTTCCAGATGCTTCTTAACGACAGTGTTTTGTCTCAACTAAGACCTGGACGCCCTCTGACCCTTACACACACACTCTCATGTACAGTGTAAATGTATCACTTCCCTAACAAAGACAAAAATGGTTAACGCTTGTAGCAAAGTCGCGGACGATGCGGTCAACATTAACGAGGTCGACACTGATGTAGATGGTAACGACAAAGATCGATTGATTTCTGTACTCGAAAAATTCAAAGAGTCATTTATTACGGGTTTCCCGCGGACTCGTGTAAGTACGGGAGAGTTTGAAATTCGATTGTTTGACCCTAATGTCACCGTACAAAGAAGCCCTTACAGACTTAGCGAGGAAGAGCGGAAAATAGTGCGCGAGCGAATAAGTGAACTGATTAGGGCAAAAATTGTAAAACCTAGTAATTCGCCGTTCGCGAGCCCCATGTTACTCGTGAAGAAGGAGGACGAATCAGACAGATTGTGCATAGATTTCCGGGCGCTAAATAAAAACACGGTCGCGGATCGGTATCCCTTACTCCTTATTGCTGATCAAATCGCGAGATTGCAGAGTGCGAGATACTTCATTAGCTTGGACATGGCCAGCGGATTTCATCAGATTCCCATTCACCCTAACTCGACTAAATATACAGCGTTCGTCACCCCCGACGAACGTCAACACGAATACGTAACGATGCCGTTTGGTTTGAAAAATGCACCAGCCGTCTTTCAGAGAGCCATTTTCAAAGCCTTAGGCGACCTCGCTTATTCATACGTCGTTGTTTACTTGGATGACGTCTTAATTATCGCTGACTCGGTAGATTAAGCCCAAGAACGATTGAACATCGTATTAGATACCCTTGTAATAGCCGGATTCTCTTTCAACTTTTCAAAATGTTCTTTTCTAACGACCTCGATACGCTATTTGGGATATGTAATTCGTAACGGAGAAGTTCGCCCCAACCCGGGTAAAATACACGCCTTAAGATTTTTACCCGCACCGACGACCTTTACACAGCTTCTGCAGTTCATCGGTCTAGCTTCTTATTTCCGAAAATTCGTTCCTAAATTCTCACAAGTAATGAAACCCTTGTATCCACTCACTTCCGGTAACAAGAACATAAATTGGACGGATAAACACGGAAAGACAAGGCAAAAAGTAATTTCTATTCTGACCGATGAACCGGTGCTAATGATACTTGACCTCAATTACTCGATAGAGCTACACACCGACGGTAAACGGACATACAAGGACAGACATGACAAACTAAGAAAAATGCCAAATAGTTGCGTTCCTGCTGAGTTGGACGTCTGCGGCGATGACAACGACGGTGATAGTAACGATGCGAGTACACTGACCTCAGAGGATCATTAACACCGCGTTGTGGTCATAGTAATACACCCAGTGTAGCGTCTGCGCATTCTGTAATACACCCAGTGTGGTGTCCTGCGCCTTCTGTAATACACCCAGTGTGGTGTCCTGCGCCTTCTGGAATACACCCAGTGCGGTGTCCTGCGCCTTTCGTAATGCACCCAACGTGGTAATACGATCCAACAAACTGAGATCTGTGTGCGAAATCGAAAATGATCTGCTCTGTCATTGCGGTCTGACTGGTAACTCACAGAATGCAACTAGCACTTCGAATACAAACTATAACACTACTAATTTCAGTTCTCTTTCATTTCCTTGCTTGTCAAACCTCCGAACAAAATTTTGCTGTCGAACTGGACCCTTGACTTATTTGGAACATTTAACTGAATGGTAAATAATATCAGTTACACCGAGTCTAATGTTGAAAAAAGAACTCTGTATTTTAGTTACACACGAGGACGTGAGATAGTCAGAATGGCCGCGTCGGAGATGAAAGGAAAGTCCAAGCCGTTCCTTGGAAATTTTGGGTTCATCCTCTAGAACTCTAGCCTGGATTTTATCATAGCTGTAATTGTTCGAGATTTGTGATAGCGAGATTGGGTTCGAGGCGACAATTGGTCGCCGAACGTAGCCACGGTCACGGGATGTACGTTTTGCCTAACGGAGGTCTGGAGTGGTTGTATGGGTTTTCCGAGAAATGTGGTTGTGGCGGCATGCGGCCTCGGGAGCGGGCCTAGCCACGTGTGAAGTTGCCTCCGAGGTGCTGATAGAATGGTTCATACATTGTATTACTAATCAAGCTCCAGGCAGAAACTGCCTAACAACGGCGTTTGGAACTTTCTCGATGCTTCCATCGAGTCTGCCTAGCAACGGTGTTTGGAACCTTCTCGATGCTTCCAAACGGGTATAGAAAAACAAATGTAATCGTACAGCGAGAAAAATCTCCACGAGGCTGGCATTCTTGCGATTGCTTTGAAGAGTGACACGTCGAGTTTTCAACCATCGTATTTATGTGCTTAAGATCAGTCTACGCTTAGTAAAGAGTTATCCCGTTGGCCGTGGATTCGTTTGAACTCAAAATTATTGTTAATAGCGTTCATTAAACTTATTGTTCGTAAATCATACTATCCATTAAACTTACTATTTGTTAAGCTCATTATTCATTAGACATATTATTTGTTAGACTTATTATTCGTTCAACTTATTATCCACTAACTTTATTTTTTGTTAAGCTTATTATTCACTAGACTTATTATTTGTTAATCTTTGTAGTAGACTTGTGTATACGTGTAAATATAATCTCGGTTGTGTAAAACAATGGTTAATTCACGTGAAGTGTTGTTACGCGCCCAAAATTCCAACCATAACCCGACATATATATATATATATATATATATATATATATGTCGGAGTAGCGTTGGGGTCAGGATTGTGGGTGTTTGGTGAGTCTTCATTGAAATTAGCCATCGTTGCGATATAATAAAGACACAGTTTATTAGCATAGGCACGGATGATACAAGTTTAACAATCGACTGTGGTGATTAGGCACCCGCGATACTAGTAACAATGGTCTCGTGTTCGATAACGAAACCGCGGTCAGAGGGATGATGGTTGAACGTGTTCGCGAAGTCTAAGTCCGCACAATAATTCGTAAGAACGTTACTTCCTTCAGTTGACGAGATCGCGTGAAAGAATGCCTTTTCCGTCCCGATGATGCCACAGAGGAAAACTATATCGGGGTGTGTCTAAGGGCACGAGATCATCGGATTCGTCGAGGATAGTCTTCCGGGATAGTTCCGGGAGTAAGGGAAATTGGCGTTGCTGCTAATTGGTCAATTTCCATATCGGTGGTTAGAAAAGATGCTAGCCGCCCTCGAGGGAAGGTTGCTAGTGGGAGACGCCGTTCGTTGAAAGAAATAGATCTCCCCTATCTTCCCGTAGTTGGGACAAAGACTGTTTATCTGTTCGAAGGGCTTTAGGTAACTAGATATTAGTGTTTATAACGGCCCTCGGGCTAGCTGGTCACGTACTGTGGAGAGACATCGACATCTGGCAATCATCTTTCTCGAAGAATAGGAACTGCGTGTGGCCACGGGACAGAGACCGTTGGAATGTTTACTGTCGTGTGTCGCCAGAGATATTTCTTTTAAGGAGAGCTATAGAATTACTTCATACCTTTGTTAGGCAAAACGTTCATCCCTTGACCGTGGGCACGTTGGCGACCGACTGTCGCCTCGAGCCCAAGCTCACTATCACAAATCTCGGACAATTACAATTAGGTTGAATAACTACAATTGTTTAATTACAGCTATAGTAGGCTCTAGGTTACAATGTTGCGGGATTATCCAGCATTCCAGAGGCTCCGGTGTTCTTTCCTCTCCGACATATATATATATATATATATACGGAATATATATATATATATATATACGGAACTCGTGATACAAAGCGCTACGCCGTTGAAGCGCAACACGACGTGCTCTATCTGTCATCGACATCTTCGCGCTCCTTCCGCCGAATTACTCGGAGTAGCATATTCGTGCCAGCCGCGGCGATACATCTAATGAATACACGCTAGTGGGGATGTCGATGGGCAACGAAGGGAAGAATCATTTCGATCTGAGAAAAAAACGGACATTTTACCGCGAGCCGCGAAGCGCGAAGGGTGAAAGAAAACGAGTCAGCTATCGGTCAATCGTCGCTGTTGTGGATCGTCATTAAGTATCAACTGTTGTTCACTGTGAATTGTTATTCATTGTTATCAAGCGTAATAAACGTTATTGGTTGAACATACTTGAGTGCACTTCAGTATCTATTACACCATACACCTCATATCCATTAGAAATAGAAGGGGATACATCAAGTATTGTTCGCCTTTTATCTTTTCATTTTTTTTCGCAGTCTCTTATCAGAATTCTATAATCCACACAAATCCACATGAAAATCATTATTTCCCACCAAACGCGGCCGTAATACCTAACTGCAATGTTTCAGTGTAGGGAATATAGAATCTATAATTTGAGAAATATGTGTATACGCGCGTGTTGTACATTGTTTGACATTCTCTATTGTGAATTGTCCTTCGAAAGCTTTTGTATATTGTTTTATCAAAAAAATTTACATTGACTTGTGTGCAACTATCTACACTATTCTATATTATTATTATTATTATTATTTGTTTTAGTCCGTGCCTTTCGGCTTTGGACGACTTCCTTTTTACATTTAATGCCTTACACACATATATTCTTATTCTAGCACTCATTCTGTCTTTGGCTTTCACTTCCTTGCTGTGCTCCCTTCCTGTCGTTCCTTCCCCCCTTCTGCTACTTTTCTATTCCCTATTATCCCCTTTAGTTCTGCCCGTCCTTCTCAATTCTCCTCTAGCACCTCTGCTATGCTCTTCGCTCTTCTTGTCATTTAGAATTCTTCTACTATATGCTTTAAGTCTTCCTCTCCTTTCTTGCATAATATGCATCTTCTTTCTTCCTTCCCTTTCCAGTGTTCCCTTGCCCTGGTTTCGTTGCCACATCTGAATCTTGCTACCATACTTCTGTCCTACCATTTCATCTTTCCTTCGAGATACTTTGGTAGCCCTTCTTTTGCTATGTTCCTGTAATATCGTTGTCCTTGGATTCCCGTATCCTTTTCTCCCTCTTCTCTGTTTCTCTTTTCCTTCTTTCTTCCATTATTTGGTTCGCTGTTATCCTTTCTTATCTATCTCCTGCCTCCACTTGTGTCCTTCCCTCACTCGCCTGCTCTAACCTCATCTTTCTTTTCCTTGCTCTTTTCCCTTCTTGGTCCTTTCCCCAATTCCTTTCTCTCTCCTTTATACACTCCTTTACTAATTTCTTCTTCGATTCCAAGGCTTTCTCCTCATACCTTGCTGCTCTTTCCAGCGCATTTTCTCTTATTTCCTCTATCTTGCACTCCTCTCTCAAAATGTAGTTTGGCGTTGTTGTTTCCCATCCTAGAACCCACGTATCTCACGTATCTCCTTTTTACCCTGTCCAGCCTCCTCTCTATGTTCCATCCCCACACCTCTGCTCCAAACAGCGCTACACTCTCTACCAGTGCTCCAAACATCCTAATTCTCCTCTTCATCGCGATTGTCGCCCTTCTTTTGCTGTCTTGTATATGCTTTTCGTCGCTCCCATTTTTCTACAGTATGTACCCTAGATACCTAATTTCATCCACTTCTTCTAGTTCTTCCTCACCCCATCACCATTTTCTTTGCCTCCTATTGTTCCTTCTCTTTTCAAACACTACTGTTACACCATGCGGCTTGCCATAGGCCATATTCTTTACCGTCGATCGTGGCACTACAATGTCGCAGACGGATCGTCGCTTCTGCCCGGCAAATAAACATTGTAATGGCAAGCACATGGTTCATTAAGCAGGGCGACTTCCAGAAACGTCGTCTCGTGGCCGTTATTTTATCTCGCGTAAAAGAATGTGGCGTGATCCGAACGTAGTGATTCCAGAGAAGACGAAAAAGATGGAAGGGCGATCATAACTTTTCGAAAAGTCGAACCGTCAACACATGTCATAAGTCGCGCATTTATATTTTTGTTCTATGTATTTCTATCTACCTAATAAGTTGTTGGATTAAATATTTATTTCTTTGTGTTAAATCAGTGCAATTATTTTGAACTACCTTATTATCCAAATAGAAGTAAGGGAATCGATCAGTTCGTGGCGTCGATTATTTAATCGTAACGGGAACTTACAACTCTCGTTGACGTGCTATCTCTCGATCGCGTCTCTCCGCGAACGGTCGAAACAACTACTACTTTCGTTTTTTCGGTGTTCAATTCCAGTTCCACTTCCTTTAGGAATGTCATAAGTCTGTACATCGTATCCTTTAACTCCACTTCTCTGTCTGCTATCAATACAATACCATCTGCGTTTGATATTGACCATACCTTACTGTCTCCTACCACTATGCCTCCTACTTGACCTTTCTTTATTTCCTCTTCCAGCCCTGCCACATAGATGTTAAATAGTGTCGGACTCAGGGGGCATCCTTGTCAGTGACAACAAGGAATTCTCGTCCGTGTAGATAGTGAGGGAAATGCTTGACGGCGTTTACAATTGCCAACGTCTCTAGCTCATAGGAATGATATCTAGATTCCGCAGGGCTAGTCCTTTTGCTGTAATACTCTACTACTCTATTTTTACCTTCGACCTTATGCATTAAGATAGCCCCATATCCTTCTGAACAAGCGTCGGTATGTAGTTCTATCGGGTAGTTGGGGTCGAATATCATTAACACCGGCGCTTCGGTCAGTACGGAGATTACCTTTTGCCTTATTTTTTCATGTCTATCCGTCCAAGCTATGCTTTTATTACCGGAAGTAAGCGCGTACAAGGGTTTCATTATCTGTGAGAATTTAGGGACGAATTTTCGGAAGTCAGAGGCTAGACCTATGAATTGCCTGAGCTGTGTGACGGTCGTCGGCGCAAGTAAAGAGCTCAAGGCGTGTATTTTATCCGGGTTGGAACGAACTTCTCCGTCACGGAACACATATCCCAAATAAAGTACCGAGGTAGTTAGAAAAGAACATTTTGAAAAGTTAAAAGAGAATCCGGCTTTTACAAGAGTATCTAATACGATGTTCAATCGTTCTTGGGCTTAATCTACCGAGTCAGCGATAATTAAGACGTCATCCAAGTAAACAACGACGTATGAATAAGCGAGGTCGCCTAAGGCTTTGAAAATGGCTCTCTGGAAAACGGCTTGTGCATTTTTCAAACCAAACGGCATCGTTGCGTATTCGTTTTGACCGTCGGGGGTGACGAACGCTGTATATTCAGTCGAGTTAGGGTGAATGGGAATCTGATGAAATCCGCTGGCCATGTCCAAGCTAATGAAGTATCTCGCACTCTCGGTAAGGGATACCGATCCGCGACCGTGTTTTTATTTAGCGCCCGGAAATCTACGCACAATCTGTCTGATTCGTCCTTCTTCTTCACGAATAACATGGGGCTCGCGAACGGCGAATTACTAGGTTTTACAATTTTTGCCCTAATCAGTTCACTTATTCGCTCGCGCACTATTTTCCGCTCTTCCTCGCTAAGCCTGTAAGGGCTTCTTTGCACGGTGACGTTGGGATCAGTTAGCCGTATTTCTAACTGGCCCGTACTTACGCGAGTACGCGGGAAACCCGTAATGAATGATTCTTTAAATTTTTCGAGAACAGAGATTAATCGATCTTTATTGTTACCGATCACATCAGTGTCAACCTCGTTAATGTAGACCGCATCTTCCGCGTCTTTACCACATGTGTTAATTATCTTTGTTTTACAAATAACGAGGCTATTCTGCGTGATATTTACGTCAAATCCTTTTCTTAAAATCTCGCGACCAATCATGATATTGTATTTTAAGTAACCATCAGCAAGGACATGAAAAACTATCTCCAATGTAAGACCAATGTAATACAGACAGTGGACAAAATCTGAAGTGTACTCTTAATACAAGTATTCCCGATCCCCCGCATCACTACTATATCGGTTATTCTTTTACCCGAAAATTTCGAGGCTAAAGACTCTTTACTTAACGAACACTCAGCCCCAGAATCAAAGTAAAATGGATACGACACACCCAGATGACTTAATCTACCAGCCGGAGCTTCCACTACGCAGGAGTCGATCCGGCGTTCGTCAATGGAATCGTGGTTTCTTTTCCGCAATGATGGGCAATTAGGCGCGATATGTCCCTCCTCGTGGCATTTGAAGCAAGTCACTTTCGACGATGCAGCTGGTCGTTTTCCCTTTGGGTTTCGTATATCCTGCTCCTTCCCCGTTTTTGTCTTCCCGTAACACTCAGTTCTCCTATGTCCTTCGTTCGTTCGTTTAGCTTCCGGTACCCCGATGGATTATTTGACGAAGGTACCAGTCTCTTTCTCGCGTAGGAGAAAGCTCTCGTTTCCTTATGGAATTGACCCCGGATCTGGAAGTCATTCGTGAGTGCTATCCGATCGACACGCTGGTCATGCGAAATCAGCCGTAGAAGGACGGCGGCGTTAATTAACTCGACACTGGTTAGATATGCCCATTTCGCCGACAGAAGGGAGTGAAGACGATTACCAAAAGCCCCCGTGGTTCCGTTCTTCAGTGGTGGTTAATTAAACATCCTCATTAGCGCTGAGGTTGCCGTCTCCGTGCCACCATAACGCGCAAGAAAATGTTTCGTAAATTTGTCCAAGTAAAACCACTGACCGGAACTTGCGTAAGCCACTGTGCTGCTGTACCCTCTAGAGCACGACTTATAGTGAGATATAACTCGTCGTCTTGTAGAGGCCTTTTTTCCATAATTACACTAACAGTCGCGCACCACGCAGCTGGGCCCGCACCCGCGATTTCGGGGTCAAAACGCGGTAGCGAATATTTTTCGGGTTTTACACTCGGTTCCGGCTCCCTTGGTTTTTGCGCTATCGTCTGAATTAACTCGCGCATAAGGGCCATCTGCTCTTGTATCACTTAAAGCGGTACTGATCCTACTTCTGATGTCGGGTTAGGGTTAGAATTTTTGGCGAGCAACAACTCTTTATTACTATAATTATAAGTTTATTATTATAAACTGAATTAGCCATTGTTTTACACAACCGAGATTATATTTACGCGTATATACAAGTCTACTACAAAGATTAACAAATACTAAGTCTAGTGAATAAAAAGCTTAATGAATAATAAAGGTAGTGAAAAAATAAGTTGAACAAATAATAAGTGTAACAAATAATAAGTCTAATGAATAATAAGTTTAACGAACAGAAAGATTGATGGATAGTATGATTTACGAATAATAAGTTTAATGAACACTATTAACACTATTTTTGGGTTCAAACGACTCCACGGTCAGCGGGATCACTCTCTACTAAGCGTAAAATGATCTTAGGCACAGAAATACGATTGTTGAAAATGCTCGATGTGTCACTCTTCAAGGCAATCGCAAGAATGCCAGCCTCGTGGAGATTTTTCTCGCTGTACGATTGCATTTGTTTTTCTATACCCGTTTGGAAGCAATGAGAATGTTTCAAACACCGTTGCTAGGCAGTCTCGTTGGAAGCATCGAGAATGTTCCAAACGCCGTTGCTAGGCAATTTCTGCCTGGAGTTTGATTGTTAATACAATGTATGTCCCATTGTTTCAGCACCTCCGAGGCAACATCACGCATGGCTAGGCCCGCTCCCGAGGCCGCATGTCGCCACAACCACATTTCTCGGAAAACCCATACAACCACTCCAGACCTCCGTTAGGCAAATCGTCAATTCCGTGAGCGTGGCTACGTTCGGCGACCAATTGTCACCTCGAACCCAATCTCGCTATCACAAATCTCGAACAATTGCAGCTATGATAAAATCTAGGCTAGAGTAGTAGAGTGTTCCCAAAATTTCCAAGGAACGGCTTCGGCTTTTCTTTCATCTCCGACACGGCCATCCTGACTATCACACGTTCTCGGGTGTACCTTCGATGACAACACAAAAGGAAACATGATTAATATCGTTATGATTAGCATTCAAAGTGCCAGTTGCATCCTGTGGGCTATCAGTCGTGTCGTAATGACATGATGGACCATTCTCGATTTCGCACCCAAATGAGTCTCATCCTTCGAATCGCACATTCACTCAAAGTTTTCGTTCCATAACCAGCATCGTAACATTGTAGCTTATCCGCTATTATCCGACAGGGACTACGGAATAAAAATATAGCGGAGCTATATAAGCGCTTTAATGGTATTGAGGGAGTCTATCTTACGGGTATGGAGCAAATATACGAACTTGCTGAAGGCGTCGACCAACACAGTGACATATTCCTTCGAGTCGCTTTTACCGCTTACTTTGCAATTTATATCCATATGAATCCTGTGCCTAGCTATGCTGGTATTGGGCATGGGATGTATTTCGGCTTGTGTCTTGCCTGAGCTAGCCTTTGAAACTCGACAAGCATGACAGTTCTCAACGAATTTGCGAAAGTATTTTACCATTCCTTCTAAAAAGAAATACTCGTACAGTTTCTCGAGCGTTTTATCCCATTCTAAGTGCATAATCGACTGGTGTACATGGTTGATCACGGACCACCTGAAACCTCTTGGGACAATGGGCAAGCAGAGAGTTCTGCCTTTTCGTTGTATTTTACGGTAAAGGGTACCGGATCGCAGTTCACACGTATTCGCGATATCATCTGCAAGCTCATCGTTCCGCAACTTATCGACGATTTCCGTAATTTGGGGATCGCGACGTTGCTCCGCCAAGAGCCAATCTTCGGAGATTTCGACCAGATTGATTTCTTTTTCGGCAATTTTGTGGATCGTACGGTGATCCGAGTCAACGGGGTTCCGCGAAAAGGAACCGACGTGAGCCATTCGTTTGCCTTCCCGATACATAATGTCAAAGGTAAAAGTTTGTAGGTAAGCTCACCACCTGTAAACCCTGTCATTTAAATGCATCTTATTACTGGATGCCCTCAAGGAATTGCAGTTGATTTCGTCGACATTGACGAAAACTAATCGTTATTTCCTTCCCGTTTGAGATAATTCGACGATTAAACGCTCTATTCACTTCATTTTACTCGCTAAAAGTAATGCACGCACGTTTCACCGTCGACACAAGCCCAACAGCTCGCAAGTAGCGATGATTTCGTCGATTTTGCCGAAAATTAACCGTAATTTCTTTCCCGTTTGAGATATTTTGACGTTTAAGCGCTCCTCTCACACCATTTTACGCTCCGAATGAAATGCACGACACTTTCACCGTCGAAACAAGCCCAACAGTTCGCAAATCGCGATGATTTTGTTGATTTTGTCGAAAACTATGTGTTATTTCCTTCCCGTTTGATATATTTCGACGTTTATGCACTCGTTTCACTCCATTATACGTGCAGAATGTAATGCACGCCTGTTTTAGCATCGTAACAAGCCCAACAGCTAATAAATACAGTTGGATTTCGCTGATATTGTCGAAAACTAACGGTCATTTCCCTCCCGTTTGAGATATTTCGACGGTTAAGCGCTTTATGGACCCGAAATTACATGCTGAGTGAAATGCACGCCCGTTTCACCATCGAAACAAGCCCAACATCTCGCCAATCGCGATTATTTCGTCGATTTTGATGAAAACTATCCGTCATTTCCTTCCTGTTTGAGATATTTTGACGTTTAAGCGCTCATTTCACCCGAATTTACGCACTGAATGTAATGCACGCCCATTTCACCTTCGACACAAGCCCAACATCTCGCAAGTAGGGATGATTTCGTCGAGTTTGACGAAAACTATGCGTCACCTCCATCCCATTAAAGATATGTAGTATCGGGAAAAAGGTCTAATAAACATCGAGTTAACCATGAACAATGTCGCGGGAGCCGAGGCGCCGTCGTGTCCATAAATGTGTCATCGGTCTTTTCAAGTGCATAGTTTCGTAGAAAAGGCCTAAGTGACCCTGGCCACGAGCGTCTGCTGAACACGCGTGTGGTGGGCCTAGGAAAAGACAAAGGGTTGCTAGAACGGCCAGAATGCGAGTGGAGAAGGGCAGTCTGAGTTGAGAGGTCACGGATTGTGAATGGGGAAGTCGAGGCGTGTGTGATAATGATACGTACGACTATATTGTAACCGGTTTTTGTTACTGAGTATTGCTTATTTAACTACACTAAACCCTAATTAAATCATCATTACATGTCCTTACTCTAGGATCCATAAGTTACCACAGATATTACAAGGTTTAAGCGCTCCTCTCACTCTATATACTCGCCGAATGTAATGCACGCTCATTTCACCGTCGACACAAGTCGAACAGCTCGCAAATCGCGATGATTTTGTCGATTTTGACGAAAACTAAGCGTTGTTTCCTTCCCGTTTGAGATATTTCGACGTTTAGGCGATCTTTTCACTCCATTTTACGTGCAGAATCTAATGCACGCACGTTTCACCGTCGACACAAGAACAACAGCTCGCAAATTTCGAGGATTTCGTCTATTTTGCCGAGAACTATGCGTAGTTCCTCCCCGTTAGAGATGTTTCAAAGTTTAAGAGCTCTTTTCATTCCACTAACGCGCGGAATGCAATGCACCCCAGTTTCACCGTAGACACAAGCCCAAAAGCTCGCAAATAGTTTTGATTTCGACTATTTTGACGAAAACTAAGCGTTGTTTCCTTCCAGTTTGAGATATTTCGACGTTTATAAGCGCCTTTTCTTCCATTTTACGCTCCGAATGTAATGTACTCTCGCATCACCGTCGACACTAGCCCAACAGCTCGCAAATCGCGATGATTTTGTCGATTTTGACGAAAACTATCCGTCATTTCCTTCCCGTTAGAGATATTTCAAAGTTCAAGAACTCTTTTCATTCCACTTACTCGCGTAATGCAACGCACTCCAGTTTCACCGTTGAAACAAGCCCAACAGCACTCAAATCGCGATGATTTCATCGATTTTGACGACATCCATCCGTCATTTCCTTCCCGTTTGAGATATTTCAACGAATAAGCCCTCCTCTCATACCATTTTATGCTCCGAATGAAATGCACTCCAGTTTCACCGACGACACATGCCTAGCAGCTAGCAAAGAGAGCTGGATTTCGTCGATTTTGTCGAAAACGAAGCGTAATTTCCATCCCGTTTGTAATATTTCGACGTT
The DNA here is from genome assembly GCF_040668555.2 of Bombus flavifrons. Lineage (NCBI taxonomy): Eukaryota > Metazoa > Arthropoda > Insecta > Hymenoptera > Apidae > Bombus > Bombus flavifrons. The sequence continues at coordinate 174,048 of NW_027184773.1, read as the reverse complement.
TAAGCGATCTTTTCATTCTATTTTCCGCGCCGAATGAAATGCACGCTTCTTTCGCCATCGAAACCAGCCCAACAGCTCGCAAATCGCGATGATTTCGTCGATTTTGAAAAAAGCTAACCGTCATTTCCTTCCCGTTTGACATATCTTTTCGTTGAAACTTATTTATTTCATTTTGCATGCCGAATGCTGTGCAGGCCTGTTTTAAAGTCGGAACAAGTATGCTACAACATAAAATGCATTAATCTAATGATTACAGAATCATGTGATGACTACGGAACGCTGTTATTTCGTTTCCGTTTGAGATATATCGACGTTTAAACGCTATTCCATTTTGCACGCCGAATGCTGTACACTCCTTTTTTAAATTCGGAACAAGCCCGTTACAACGTAAAATGCTATTGTCACGTCCCGCGCTCCGCATGTGCGGTAACGAAAAACAGAAAGTCACAATATACAAACAACGCGAGTGACAATTCGAACACCCGAAACAAACGCACGGTACAACGAAAATGGAAATTCTTTAATAAAAGATTAATTAAACGCTATTATACATATAGAATTAGCATACGAGGGTAAATAACAAATAATAAAATAGAAATAGATACTCTAACGAAGTAGTAAATATAAAGAGTATAGCATAACCTATACCAACTAACAATCAATCAGGAACAAGAACAACTATATCCGACGACAGGAAAATATACTACAATTAATTAGCGAACATGGGATATGCAAATGCAAATCAAATTATTAAATAAAACCAACCAGTAAATTGAATAAGCAGCTAAAATCCAGAATAAAGAGAATAAATGGGACAATAGTAAGATATATTTTAATCAATCAACAAGAAAAAGGAGAAATTTATAAAATAATTGTGTATCTTTCCACTGTTCGCAACGCATCCTCTTGCGACACTCCATTATTTTGTGTCCGTGAGTACCACAGTAATGGCACCTCACCTGGTGGTCCGATAACTTGCATCGTTTGGCTTGTGGATCCGCCGGTGATTTTCTTGGCGAAGATGTCGGCTCCTCCTCGTAACAGAAGGGCCTCATCTCTTTTCCAAATTGGTCCTCCGTTTTGATGTCGCTCGTGAGAGCCAATCTTTTAAAACGTTGGTCACGCATGCTTGCCAGGAAGAGAATGATGGCGGTAAGTATTTCGTCCTTCGTAGAATTTCGCCACCTCTTCTTTAGGAGGGAATAAAGACGACAGTAATAAGCCCCTAGAGATTCGTTCTTTCCCTGTGGTTCCTTGGATACCTTCATTAACGACGAGGGCGTTGTCTCTTGGCCACCGAAATGTACAAGGAATCGTTCCTTAACAGTAGACCAGGTTATATCTTCGTCTATCATGGTTTGCGTCAGCCAATGTGCCGCAGAACCTTCCAAAGCTTCATTTAAGGCAGAGTATATCGCACTGTCTCGTAGAGGGTTGTCCTTCACGAGCCGACTAATGGCCGAGCACCACGCGGCTGGATCGACGCCTGCGACTTCGGGGTTAAAGCATGGTAACGAAAATTTTCCGGGTTTCACACTCGGTTCAAGCTCCCTCGGTTTCTGTGCTAGCGTCTGTATTAACTCGCGCATAAGGGCCATCTGTTCTTGTATCACTTTAAGCGGTTCTGATCCCACTTCTGATTTCGGGTTATGGTTGGAATTTTGGGCGCGTAACAACTCTTCACGTGAATTAACCATTGTTTTACACAACCGAGATTATATTTACACGTATACACAAGTCTACTACAAAGATCAACAAACAATAAGTCTAGTGAATAATAAGCTTAACAAATAATAAAGTTAGTGGATAATAAGTTGAAAGGATAATAAGTATAACAAGTAATAAGTCTAATGAAAAATGAGTTTCACGAATAGTAAGTTTAATGAATAGTATGATTTACGAACAATAAGTTTAATGAACGCTATTAACACTATTTTTGGGTTCAAACGAATCCACGAACAGCGGGATAACTCTCTACTAAGCGTAAAATGATCTTAGGCACAGAAATACGATTGTTGAAAATGCCCGATGTGTAACTCTTCAAAGCAATCGCAAGAATGCCAGCCTCGTGGAGATTTTTCTCGCTGTACGATTGCATTTTTTTTCTATACCCGTTTGGAAGCATCGAGAAAGTTCCAAACACCGTTGCTAGGCAGACTCGTTGGAAGCAGCGAAAAATTTCCAAACGCCGTTGCTAGGCAGCTCCTGCCTGGAGTTTGATTGTTAATACAATGTATGTCCCATTGTATCAGCATCTCCGAGGCAACATCGCGCGTGGCTAGGCCTGCTCCCGAGGCCGCATGCTGCCACAACCACATTTCTCGGAAAACCCATACAACCACTCCAGAACTCCATTAGGCAGTACGTCAATCCCGTGAGCGTGGCTACGTTCGGCGAGCAATTGTCAACTCGAACCCAATCTCGCTATCACAAATCTCGAACAATTACAGCTATGATAAAATCTAGGCTAGAGTAGTAGAGTGTTCCCAAAATTTCCAAGGAACGGCTTCGGCTTTCCTTTCATCTCCGACACGGCCTTCCTGACTATAACACGTCCTCGGGTGTACCTTCGATGACAAAACAAAAGGAAACATGATTAGTATCGTTATGATTAGCATTCAAAGTGCCAGTTGCATCCTGTGGGCTATCAGTCGTGTCGTAATGACATGATGGACCATTCTCGATTTCATACCCAAATGAGTCTCATCCTTCGAATCGCAGATTCACTCAAAGTTTTCATTCCATACCAGCATCGTAACATTGTCGCTGACGGTACTAAACCAGCTCCAGCCTCGTGACATCGTCACTTACAGTGCTTGACCATACTGAACTCCATCCATGGCCGCACCTGGGCTCATATAATCCTACGATCTTCTGAGATCGGGTCATTCGCATCGCCATGGTCACTGTTCTCGTCATCCCCACAGACATCCAACTCAGCAGGGATGCAACTATCCGGCATTTTCCTTAACCTATCGTGACTGTACTCGTATGACCTTTTCCTTATCTAGTGTTTTTAAGGTATATCGGTCTCCTTCCAGAACTTCCTATATCACAAATGGACCCCTCAATTTTGGATCCAACCTCGTCTGGTTCCTTTCTTCATTTTGACGTAGTACCAAATCACCGGGATTAAACCTAACAACCTTAGCTTTGGTTTTATCGAATCACTCTTTGTCATACCTCGCATTAGTTTCTATTCCTTTCATTGCCTGTTGTCTTACATGGGAGATATCTACTTCGCTTTCTTCGATTTTGTCTGATAGGGACAAGCCGTAGTGTCTCGCCGCTCTGCCGAGCAGCAGTTCCAATGGGCTCGACCCAGACACGCAGTTAGTGGTACAATTTAAAGACAGTTGTGTTTCCCCGATCGCGTCTTGCCAAGACCGCCCGGTAGTTTCAATCGTTGTGAACGTATTTTTTAGCGTACTCATAATACGCCCTACCTGTCCATTGGCCCTACTTGCATCGGTCGCAATCAAATGAACTTTAATTTGTTTACCTCAAAAAACTCTTGAAATTCCTGCCCGTAAAACATTTCCCTGATCCGCTATTATCCGGCATTGACTGTCGAATAAAAAAATTGGCGGACTTAAGCGCTTTAATGGCATTAAGAGAGTCAATCTTACGGGTATGATGCAAATATACAAATTTGGTGACGGCGTCGACAAACACAGTGACATATTACTTCGAATCCTGTGCCAAGGTATGCTGGTATTGGTAATGCACGCCCGCTTCATCTTCGAAACAAGCCCAACAGCTCGGAAATAGAGCTGGATTTCGTCGATATTGTCGAAAATTATCTGTCATTTCCTTCCAGTTTGAGATCGTTCGACGTTTAAACGATGTTTTCATTCAATTTTTCGCGCGAAATGTAATGCACTCCAGTTTCACCTTCGAAAGAAGCCCAACAGGTAGCAAATCGCGATGATTTCATCCATTTTGCCGAAAACTAAGTGTTGTTTCCTTCCCGTTTGAGATCTTTCGACGCTTAAGCGCTCTTTTACCTTCATTTTATGGGCCGAATGTAATGCACGCCTGTTTCACCGTCCAAGCAGGTTCAACATGTCGCTAATCTCGATGATTTCGTCGATTTTGACGAAAATTAAGCGTTACTTTCTTCCCGTTTCAGATATTTCGACGTTTAAGCGCTCTTTTCACTCTATTGTCGCGAGAAATGTAATCCACTCAAGTTTCACCGTCGACACAAGCTCAACAGCTCGCGAATCACGATGAATTCGACGATTTTGAAGAAAACTACCCGTCATTTCCTTCGCGTCTGAGATATTTCAACTTTTATGCGCTCTCTTAACTCCATTTAACGCACCAAATGTAATGCCCGACCGTTTCTGCGTCGAAACAAGCCCAGCAGCTCGCAAATCGCAATGATAACGTCGATATTGTCGATAACTAACTGTTCTTTCCTTCCCGTTTGAGCAAATTCTACGTTTATGCGCTCTATTCACTCCACTTACGCGCAGAATGCAATGCACACCAGTTTCACCGTTGTAACAAGCCCAACAGCTCGCAAATAGAGCTGGATTTCGTCGATTTTGTCGAAAATTAACCGTCATTTCCTTCGCGTTTGAGATATTTCAACGCTTTTGCGTTCTTTTCGCTCTATTTACGCACGAAATGTAATGCACTCTAGTTTCACCGTCAAAAGAAGCCCAACAGCTAGCAAATCGCGACGATTTCGTCGATTTTGACGAAAACTAAGAGTTACTTCCTTCCTGTTTGAAACATTTCAAAGGTTATGCGCTCTTCTCACACCACTTTACGCGCCGAATTTAATGCATGCAGGTTTCACCGTCGACACAAGCTCAACAGCTCGCAAATCACGATGAATTCGTCGATTTTGAAGAAAACTACCCGTCATTTCCTTCAAGTTTGAGATACTTCAACGTTTATGCTCTCTCTTCACTCCATTTAACGCACAAAATGTAAGGCTCGGCCGTTTCAGCGTCGAAACAAGCCCAACAGCTCGCAAATCGCAATGATTTCGTCGATATTGTCGAAAATTAACCGTCATTTCCCTCCCGTTTGAGATATTTCAACGAATAAGCTCTCCTCTCACTCCATTTTAGTTTCCGAATGAAATGCACGCCCGTTCCATCTTCGAAACCAGCCCAAGAGCTCGCAAATCGCGATGATAACGTCGATATTGTCGAAAACTAACCGTTATTTCCTTCCCGTTTGAGCAAATTCTATGTTTATGCGCTCTATTCGCTCCACTTACGCGCGGTATGCAATGCACTCCAGTTTCACCGTTGTAACAAGACCAACAGCTCGCAAATAGAGCTGGATTTCGTCGATTTTGTCGAAAATTAACCGTCATTTCCTTCGCGTTTGAGATATTTCAACGTTTAAGCGCTCTTTTCAGTCCGTTTTACACGCCGAATGTAATGCACGCACGTTTCACTGTCGACACAAGCACAACAGCTGGTATCGCGATGATTTCGTCGATTTTGACGAAAATTAAGCGTTACATCCTTACGATTTCACATCTTTCGACGCTTAAGCACTCCATTCACTTCATTTTACGCGACGAATGTAATGCACGCCCGTTTCACCTTCGAAACCAGACAAAGAGCTCGCAAATCGCGATGATAACGTCGATATTGTCGAAAACTAACAGTTATTTCCTTCCTGTTTGAGATATTTCTACGTTTAAGCGATCTTTTCATTCTATTTTTCGCGCCGAATGTAATGCACGCCTCTTTCACCGTCGAAACAAGTTCAACAGCTCGAAACTAGCGATGATTTCGTCGATTTTGCCGAAAATTAACCGTAATTTCTATCCCGTTTGAGATATTTCGTCGCTCAAGCGCTCTCTTGACTCCATTTTACTCGCCAAATGTAATGCGCGCACGATTCACCGTAGACACAAGCCCAAAAGCTCGCAAATCGCGATGATTTCGTCGATTTTGAAGTGTTATTTCCTTCCCGTTTGGTATATTTCGACGTTTAAGTGCACGTTTCACTCCATTATACGTGCAGAATGTATTGCACGCCCGTTTCACCGTCGGGACAAGCCTAAGAGCTCGCAAATCGCGGTGATTTCGTCGATTTTGAAGAAAACTAACCGTCATTTCCTTCCCCTTTGACATGTCTCTTCGTTTAAACCTACTCACTTCAGTTTGCATGCCGAATGCTGTGCAGGCCTGTTTTAAAGTCGGAACAAGTATGTTACAATGTAAGATGCATTAATTTAATGATTACAGAATCATGTGATGTCTACGGAACGCTGTGATTTCGTTCCCGTTTGAGACATTTCGACGTTTAACCGCTTCTTTTACTCCAGTTTACACGCCGTACGCTGAGCACGCCTGTTTCATTCTCGAAACGAGCCGAATCTTTCGCAAAATCCTATCATTCAATGATTTTTCCTATGAAACGCTGTTACTTCGTTCCCGTTTGAGATACTTCGACGTTTAAGCGCTCTTTTCACACCATTTTACGCTCTGAATAAAATGCACGACACTTTCACCGTCGAAGCAAGCCCAACAGCTCGCAAATCGCGATGATTTTGTCGATTTTGTCGAAAACTAACGGTCATTTCCCTCCCTTTTGAGATATTTCGACGGTTAAGCGCTCCTTCACCTCCATTTCACGCGCCGAATGTAATGCAGTCTCGCTTCACCGTCGGCACAAGCGCAACAGCTTGCAAATATCGTTGATTTCGTCGATTTTGACGAAAATTATGCGTCATTTCCATCCCATTAAAGATATTACAAGGTTTAAGCGCTCTTGTCAACCTATTTACGCGCCGAATGTAATGCACGCACATTTCACCGTCGACACATGCCCAACAGCTCGCAAATAGAGCTGGATTTCGTCGATTTTGTCGAAAATTAACCGTCATTTTCTACGCGTTTGAGATATTTCAACGTTTCTGCTCTCTTTTCTCTCCATTTTACGCGCCAATTGTAATGCCCGCCCGTTTCAGCGTCGAAACAAGCCTAACAGCTCGCAAATCCCAATGATTTCGTCGATATTGTGGAAAATTAACGGTGATTTCTTTCCCGTTTGAGATATTTCGACGAATAAGGCCTCCTCTCACACCATTTTACGCTGCGAATGAAATACACGACACTTTCACCTTCGACACAAGCCCAACAGCTTGCAAGTAGCGTTGATTTCGTCGAATTTGACAAAACTATCCGTTATTTCCTTCCCGTTTGAAATATTTCGACGTTTAAGCGTTCTTTTCACTCCGTTTTACGCGCGTAATGTAATGCATGCAGGTTTCACCGTCGGAACAAGCCTAAGAGCTCGCAAATCGCGGTGATTTCGTCGATTTTTAAGAAAACTAACCGTCATTTCCTTCCCGTTTGACATATCTCTTCGTTTAAACTTACTCACTTCATTTTGCATGCCGGATGCTGTGCAGGCCTGTTTTAAAGTCGGAACAAGTATGTTACAACGTAAAATGCATTAATTTAATGATTACAGAATCATGTGATGACTACGGAACGCTGTGATTTCGTTCCCGTTTGAGATATTTCGACGTTTAACCGCTTCTTTTACTCCAGTTTACAAGCCGTACACTGAGCACGCCTGTTTCATTCTCGAAACGAGCCGAATCTTTCGCAAAATCATATCATTCAATGATTATTCCTGTGAAACGCTGTTATTTCGCTCCCGTTTGAGATATCTCGACGTTTAAACGCCTTTTCATTTTGCACGCCGAATGCTGTACACTCCTTTTTTAAATTCGGAACAAGCCCGTTACGACGTAAAATGCTATTGTCACGTCCCGCGCTCCGCACGTACGGTAACGGAAAACAGAAAGTCACAATATACAAACTACGCGAGTAGCAATTCGAACACCCGAAACAAACGCACGGTACAACGAAAATGGAAAATCTTTAATAAAACATAAATTAAACGTAATTATATATATAGAATTAGCATACGAGGGTAAATAACAAAGAATAAAATCGAAATATATACTCTAACGAAGTAGTAAATATAAAGAGTATAGCATAACCTATACCAACTAACAATCAACCTGGAACCAGAACAATTATATCCGACGACAGGATAATATACTACAATTAATTAGCGAACATGGGATATGCAAATGCAAAACAAATTATTAAATAAAACAAACTAGTAAATCGAATAAGCAGGTAAAATCCAGAAATTAAAATAATTATATGTCGGAGATGAAAGGACATCGGTGCCTTCCCTTTGGAGCTCCGGGAAAATCCCTTAACACCGTAATCTGGAATCTATCATAGGCGTAATTAAACAATTGTCATCATTCGATCCGATTGCATTTGTTCGAGATTTGTGATAATGAGCTTGGGCTCGAGGCGCCAACCACTCGCCGAACGTAACCGCGGTCATGGGATGAACGTTTTGTCTGACAGAGACACGGAGTAATTCTATAGCTCTCCTTAAAAAGGAAATAGTTGTAACACTCGACAGTAAACGTTCCAACGGTCTCTGTCCCGTAGCTTGCCACTTGCAGACCCTATTCTTCAAGTAAGATGATTGCCAGATGTCGATGCGTTTCCACAGTACACGTGCAGCTTTCCCTCGAGGGCGGCTAGCATCTTTTTCTAACCACCGCTATGGAGATTGACCAATTAGCAGCAACGCCAATTTCCCTTACTTTCTGAATGAAGGCTATCCTCGACGAATCCGATGATCTCGTGTCCCTAGACACACCGCAATATAGTTTTCCTCTGTGGCATCATCGGGACGGGAAAGTCATCATCAAAGACGGGGTGTGTCTAAGAGATCCTTGGATTCGTCGAGGATAGCCTTCGTTTAGTAGGTGAGGGAAATTGGCGTTGCTGCTAATTGGTCAATCTCCATATCGGTGGTTAGAAAAAGATGCTAGCCGCCCTCGAGGGAAAGTTGCGAGTGGGAGACGCCGTTCGTTGAAAAATAGGTCTCTCCTATCTTCCCGTAGCTGGGACAAAGATTGTTTGTCTGTCTGAAGGACTTTAGCCAACTAAATCTTAAGATTTATATCAGGCCCTCAGGCTAGCCTAACATGTACTGCGAAGACGCATCGACATCTGGCAATCATATTACTCGAAGTTTAGGGTCTGCGTGTGGCGAGCCACGGGACAGAAACCGTTGGAATGTTTACTGTCGCGAGCCGTCACAAATATTTCTTTTAAGGAGAGCTATAGAATTGTGCCATACCTTTGTTATACAAACCCCTGACCGCGGTTACGTTCGGCGACTGGTTGTCGCCTCGAGCCCAAGCTCATTATCACAAATCTCGAACAAATACAATCGGATCGAATGACGGCAATTGTTTAATTACGCCTATAATAAAATCTAGATTACGGTGTTAAGGGATTTTCCCGAAGTTCCAAAGGAATGCCTCCGATGTCCTTTCAGCTCCGACATACATATATATTATTTTGATTAGGAAAATTATATTTCGATAAATTATATTAGATTTTGAGGAAATCAATTTTAATAAATAGTAATACGAGTCAACCGACCATAGTTAAACTCTGAGATCAAGTGATTGGAATTTTGTATTTGGTGTCATCTTTTGCTATACGCAATAACTGCGTAGTTTAGTAAAGAAAGTAAAGGGTGTATTGAGACAAAATTTCATAACTTTTTGTTGAAGTGGTCACCACTTATAAGAAAACTCTACATCTGGTCTTTTTAGTTTCTCAAGCACTGAAGCCATCGACAGCGCGTAGACAAAAGACTGCGACGAAGTCAGACCATAAACAGTAGACAGGCGACGTTGGCTTCGGGGTTTTCAGTTATTGGGTAACACAGCTAGCGTGCGGATCTGGACCAGCTCAAATTGTATTCTTATTTATAATTACACTTATATTTAAATATATTTTCTGCCTTACAATTTATCCACTAGTTTTCTCTGATTACAAACCGAATAACCTCAACAGGTTATGGGCCCAGAGCTGTAACTTGCAAGGCAGCAACGTAAAGTGAATAAATTGTTAAAGTGTTGTGCTTAGTAAAGTAAGGGATAGTGCTAAAATGGAATCAGCAAGTGCAAAGATCGAGATGTTACGCGGCGAAGAAAACTGGCTCCAGTGGCGTTTTGTTATGCGTACACTTTTGGAGGAAGATGACGACCTGATCAACGTGTGTGAAGGGAATCTGTGTCATCCAGGTAACAGCGCGGAGAAAGAAATCGCTCGTGAAAGATTTTTGAAGGCAGATCGGTTAGCGAGAAAATTAGTCGTGACTTCAGTAGAAAAGAAACCGTTGGATCTTCTTTTATGTTGCACAACAGCACATGAAATGTGGAGAAAGTTGAATACAGTATATGACATGAAGTCAGATGAGAATCTAAATATGGTCCAGAAGCAGTTCTTCGATTTTAAATGGGAAGAATCTGAAAATGTCGCCTACAACCTGTCAAAGTTGGAATTGATAGCGGCGAAGATGAAAGCCCTTGGGAGTGAAATTGGGGAGAAAATGCTGATAACACGCATTTTATCGGTGTTACCAAACAAATTTGACCATTTTCACAGTGCGTGGGATTCGGTGGAAGAAGGAAGGAAGACCCTAGACAGGCTTAGTACCAGGCTGATTACAGAAGAAACCAGATGGAAGAAAGACGACCAGGAAACATCGGTGGCGCTGGTAACAAAGAGTAACAATTATAAAAGGGAACAGCAGAAACAGTCAAGCAAATGTGAATACGAGAAACAAGAACCAAGCTGCTTCAATTGTGGAAAAGTTGGCCATCTAAAGAAGGATTGTTTTAGATGCTTTATATGCAAAAGGAAAGACCACACCAGTAAAAATTGTTTTAAAAATAATAAAGGAAGCAACAGTAGAAACAACCAGGAACCTAGAAATCAAAATCGTGATTACAGCGGAATTGGTCTATCAGGAAGCACCTCAGCGATACAAGCGGCAAACCCTGATGTTTGGATAATCGACTCAGGAGCTACGGATCACATGACAGGACGACGGGAATGGTTTAACGTCTTCGAAGAATTCGATAACACGGTGAAGATAGAGATCGGCTTACGTTCATGAATGCGTGCGGCAAAGGAACAATCAAAGTAGAGACTTTTGTGGACGGCAAATGGGTAACATGTACAATGAACGATGTTCTGTACGTACCAGGTATGAAAAGAAACCTATTTTCCATTAGATCTGTTGCGAGAAGGGGCATAGATTTCTGTGTTTTAAAGGAAGGGACCAATTGTATGTTTTTACAAAACCAGAAAATAATAGCAAAAGGTTCTGTTATCGGAAATTTGTATAAAATAGTTATGCGAGTTATCATACCGTCAGTTTGTAATTTTAGCAATAGAGCAGAGTCAAACGTGGACACATTGCAGTTATGGCACGAACGGCTATGTCCTCAAAACAACAGACATGTTAAAGTGTTTTTAAAGAATTCGAATATGAAAGTCGTGGAGGATAGTAGCCTTTTCTGTGAAGGTTGAGCGTACGGGAAACAGCATAGATCGAGTTTTCATGAGAAAATCAATCGTGCGAATAAACCTCGCGAAATTATTTATACGGATGTATGTGGACCTATACAAGTCGAGTCATTAGGCAAGAAATTGTATTTTCTTACATTTAATGATGATTTTTCAAAATTCACAAAGATTTACTTCTTACGACATAAGTCAGAAGTAATCGAAAAATTAAAAACTTTTTGCCTAGAAGTTGAGAATCAATTCAACGATAAGATTAAAGAAATTCATAGTGATGGAGGGAAAGAATTCAAAAATAAAGAAGTTAAAGAATTTTTAAGAAGTCAGGGAATTAGGCACACAATTAACGTCCCATACACTCCTGAACAGAATGGTGTCGCAGAATGGGAAAATAGAACAATAGTAGAGGCAGGCCGATCGATGCTATATTCGAAACCAAATCTACCGCTGTTTTTATGGGCCGAAGCCATGAACACAGCAGTACATGTCATAAATAAGACCGGGCCGACGATACAAGACAAGAAAACACCGTATGAACTGTGGTACGGGAAACCGCCAAATTTAGAAAAGTTTAGGGTTTTCGGTACTGAGTGCTTTGCACACATACCTGCGGAGAAGACAAAACTTGACAAGAAGGCGAACAAAGGATATTTGGTAGGCTATCTAGATGACGCACGAGGGTGTCGAGTGTATGTGCCAACAGTAAGAAATGTAATATTAAGCCGTGACGTAATATTTAAGCCCGAACTAGAAAGTGCGAAATTTATTAATTTAAGTTTACCGAAAATTGTCGAGCGCGAAGATATGTGTACGCAGAGCGATAGAGCATGTACGTATGAAAGTGCACAGAGTGAACACGAAGAACAACCTCCTGGAAATAGCGACAATGTGAGACAATTGAGAGATAGAGCTAAGATCAAACGAACCGATTTTTATGGTAGCCCAGTAACGTACGTAGCGGAAAAATTACCGGTGGATTTTAACGAAGCGATGAGTTCCGAAAAGAAAGAGTTATGGAAAACGGCTATGAACGATGAAATGAAATCGCACCATGAAAATAAAACGTGGATTCTTGTAGAAAAACCTAAAGATCAGAAGGTACTTAGTAATAGGTGGGTTTTAACGGTAAAGCTAAATCCGGACAATTCGGAACGATACAAAGCGCGACTTGTAATAAAAGGGTGTTCACAAAAAGAAGGCGTAGATTATAAGGAAACCTATAGTCCCGTTGCTCGGTTTGATACAATTAGATTAATGCTCAGTATTGCAGCCAAAAATAATTTACACCTCGGACAGTATGACATTAAAACCGCATTTTTATATGGAAGTCTGAAAGAAGATATTTATATGAAACAACCTAAAGGTTATGATGATGGTACGAATCGCGTTTGTAAATTGCTAAAAAGCCTATATGGCTTAAAGCAGTCTCCAAGATGTTGAACGGAACGTTTCACAAAATATATTTCAAACTTAAAATTTTATCAGAGTAACGCAGATCCTTGTTTTTATATTTATAGCGAAGACAACAAATTAATGTTGATGACCATGTACGTAGACGATGGACTGGTAGCAGCTTCAGACGAATCTCTAATTGATAAACTTTTCGATGATTTAAATAAAGAAATCAAAATTACGAGTTCGAAAGAAGTCAAGAGTTTTCTTGGACTTGAAATTAAAAGATTAAAAGATGGTTCAATATTCATTCATCAGAGTAGATATATCGAAAAAATATTAGAAAAATTTAATATGAATGAGGCAAACAGTGTTTATAATGGCAATAATGATTGTAACGCACCATACAGAGAAGCCGTAGGGAACTTAATGTTTTTACAACCCGTAAGTAGGCCAGATATTAGTTTTGCAATAAATATAGCGGCGAGACATTTAGAGAATCCAAACCAGTATCAGTGGAAATTAGTCAAACGAATTTTGCGCAACATGAAAGGGACCGCGGACATGGGACTCTTATATACAAAAGCAGGCAGTCTCGAAACCTTTAGCGATGCTGACTATGCAGGCGACAAAGAAACAAGAAAGTCGACATGAGGCGTTGTATGTAAGTATGCGAATGCGGCCATCACATGGCAATGTAAGCGACAACAATGTATAGCTCTATCTACGACCGAAGCTGAGTATGTCAGTGCAGCCTCAAGAGCGAAAGAAATTATGTGGCTAAAGAAAATATTTCTTGAATGTAAAATAGAGGTCCTTAAGTATATGCTATGTAGAAAATACTAGTGCCGTCAAATTAATTAAGAATCCAGAATTCCATCAAAGAAGTAAGCATATTGACGTAAGATATCATTTCTTGCGAGATTTATACAATAGAGGCGAAATTGATGTAACGTATGTAACAAGCGAAGAGCAACTGGCAGATATATGTACAAAGGCGTTGCCAAAACCAAGATTTGAATATTTAAGACAAAAGTTAGGTTTGAAAAATAAAAAGGATATTAAGAGGTAATTGTTTGTAGGCATGTAGAGTTTTTAGGGAGGGTGTCGAAGTGGTTACCACTTCTAAAAAAAAAAAAAAAAAAAAAAAAGGAAAAACTCTACACGATCTGTTTAGTCTTCCAGAATTCTTTTTGTAATAAATTAATTTGAATGAAAAAGAGAAAGGTGTCTGGCAAATGTACTTGTGGAGGCATCGACAAATTGATTTTCGGATATTTACGACAAGAGTTAGAAAAATATTAAGAGATAATTTGTAAATTTGAGATAATTGTTTGTGGAGATGTAGAGTTTTAGGGAGGGTGTTGAAGCGGTCAGCACTTATAAGAAAACTCTACATCTGGTCTTTTTAGTTTCTCAAGCACTGAAGCCATCGACAGCGCGTAGACAAAAGACTGCGACGAAGTCAGACCATAAACAGTAGACAGGCGACGTTGGCTTTTGGGTTTTCAGTTATTTTGTAACACAGCTAGCGTGCGGATCTGGACCAGCTCAAATTGTATTCTTATTTATAATTACACTTATATTTAAATATATTTTCTGCCTTTCAATTTATCCACTAGTTTTCTCCGATTACACATCGAATAACCTCAACACTTTTGACCATTTCTTTAAATTAAGTGCATGTACATTATTTCATTTGCACATACAAGTACATAATGCATATTTGTTAGAATTAGTTAACTATCATATAATATGTTTCCCAGGAAAGCTGTTAAAAAATTTGAGAAATGTTGCAAACGTTTACGAACACCTCCAACCTTCCTTTGTTAAGTACGTGGGAGAAAATATTTATATCGTCTTTCGGGAAAAAATTCCGAAAAGCGAGATTTTTGAACTGTAGAAATGAAAAAGAATGTAAATGTTACAAACGAAAACGGAGAAAATTATTATATAGAATTATTCTATTATTGCGTAGAAAATCATTGAAAAATGTTCAGAGTAATCTTTTTATATTAATTTATAATAAACCAATGCATTTTTCGACATACGACTCTTTTAATCGCAAGTTGCTTTCTTCGATGCTATTTTCAGATGCTGCTTTTCAGATACTGTTTAAAGCTGTTAGTACATTGGTTTGGGTTTTGATATTCAATTGATTCATACAAATTAGTTTTATATGCTGTGTATTTCACCACCTTGTACAGCCATTTACAACACACGGGATACTCAGATAAAAAAGACGTGACGGATGGGGAAAAACAGAAGAGGATGTCAAGCACTTGCACCAACGCTGGATGTAGGAACTAGTGATCATACCAACATGACATTTATCTCAATAAGACGAATGCAGGATGCTGGAGAAAAATAAAGAAAAACTAGAAAAACAAGCGATATGAGAGTAAACGGATACCGTATATACGCCGTTACATTGTACACGAATATAAACAGCTGCCAGAAAATTCAATTATGAGAATGATGGACTCACTTTAGCAATTTCAGTATTGTTATTAACAATACATAGACATATCGTCAAATTACTTCGTCGATACTCTTTTGCAGTTGTCAGACGAGAACGTTTCCCTCGTAATTCTTCAAGATATTACTGCTTTTCAAGCGTAGTATATTGCGTTTTGCCCGAATATGTTTATTCTTCGTTTTTACTATCATCTCGTGCATACGCAATTAACACTTTTAATACCAAACGATGGTATATTGTTGCAAGGAACATTTCATATATATATATATATATATATATATATATATATATATATATATATATATATATATAATATGATATAATATGTATAATGTAAAATAACATAATGCTACAGCGTTTTACTATTCGCATCGCGAGGGAACTTTATCTCAAAACAAATTTAGAATATGATACAAACGGTTGAATTTTCCTGCAGAAACCCCGAGTCAGATGTTTCACATATTGAAAAACTGCTGAAAACGTCCCATTTGTAAAAATAATTTAATTATAATCTGCGATGATTAATACCGAGGCAGGGTATACGCTAAAAGGTGTAGGGTGTCATAAAGTAATGATTACCAAAGACTAATCTGAGTATTTAGACTATACTGTTTACGACAGCAATTATCCTTCTACTAAATATTATACCCACCAGGAAACAGGTGCCGGATTAGGACTCTGGGCCCCTGAAACGAAATAATGTACCGATTAGGAGTTGCCGAATATTGCAAATCTGAAGCAGAACGATATGGAGATTCCGGTAAGAATTGTAGGAAGACGATGTCGAACCAGAGATATTACGAAAACTCTATTAGGAGCTAATAGCAAGCATCTATTATCATTCCCCCTTTTATTATATCTGTTAATAATAAATTGTGAATTTTTGTCGTACTCTTTGGCTCTCTAGGCTCCGTAGCAGTTTTTACTGATATTTTAAACAACGTGTTAATATTGCCAAGTAAAAACGGAGCAAATTAGAATTCCTTCATAAGCGGCATCATTTTCGAAAGTGAGTAAATAAGAGACGTATTTTAACGCTGTACCTGGCGAGCATCGTTTAGTTTACACAGTACAGTAAGGGCCGGAGCATCGATGAAATTTGATTGGGCGACAACTTGCCCATTCTGCGCAGTGGGTGTGCCTTATAGTGCATTGAAGGGTTATATTGCTACCGGGTACTGTGGGTAGGGATAAGATTTGTAGAAAACAGGTAGTAGCTTCTCGGTACATACTAGCAGCAAGGTTCAGTATTACACTGATGTTCGAAGAGTTTGTGTGGCTCGTTCGTACGATTGAGCAGTTTTAGTAAATTTAAAAATATAAAATATACAAGAATAAGATATTAAATATTTGTCAAGATTCCATTTGAAGAATTGGAGAGCTGTTGAAGCGGAACGAGAACATCTGATATTCGTAAGTTTTGTCTGTAATACATTACTGTTTGATCAATTGTACACGCATAATATTTCTTAACTCATCTACAATTAGTAGATTCAATTTCAATGTCGTTTTCTTTTAAATAGGTTTAAAGGCGCAATAAATTACAATTAAAATGGATACAATGATTCCTACAATCAACTTCCGATATTTGATGGAACATAATACAGAATCTTCAGAAGATGAAGAATTACTGGCTGTTCCTTCGACATTGTCAGATGATTCAAATCCGTCGGTTCATTCAATATCGGCGGATGAGTTAGCCGTACCTTCAACATCCATGGTACTTCCAGAAATTATGGTTGATATACCATCCCCTGAACCTTCAGCAAGGGTGATTGATTTAACATCACCGATACCGTCGACGTCGACAATGCCACAGATATTCTCGATAGAAATGCCGCGTGACGTTCAAGAAAATTATGCTGATTTTCGTTTTGAAGCAGTAAGACGTTCGAGTTTTCGAAATTGGCCTGTATCTTTCATTGACCCTGTCAGTCTTGCAGCTGCAGGATTCTACTATACAGGCGAGGCGGATATCGTAAGGTGCTTTGAATGTCAATTGCTGGCAAGTCAGTGGTCTGTGGGTGATATTCCCATGCAAATTCATGAGATGCGTTCTCCAGAGTGCAGATTTATCCGCAATGAACATTGTAATAATGTACCAATGGGCGCAGATCCAGCTAAAGTTCTAGGGACAAGACGAAGAAATAGAAATATATCTTGTCCTTATGGTTTACATTATCAGGAGTCATTTGATTTTAATGACCATCGATTTTCACGAAACCCGACGGCATATGATCTCAGCCGTTTGGGACTAAAAGATGTTATGAAAGCAGCAATATTGGAATACGCTACTTACGAATCCAGATTAAATTCATTCGCAACATGACACAGACATATATGACACAGACAAGTGAAGAATTAGCCCATGCAGGCTTCTTCTACACCGGAATAAATGATTTCACTACCTGTTACCATTGCGGAATTACTATAGGAAATTGGAGATCGGAAGAGGATCCATGGGAGAGGCATATGATTTCGTCTCCCAGCTGTGGTCATTTTTTACCAGTACGGGGCTGGGAATATGTCAATAATGTAACAGACCAGGAGTTATATGAAACTTCTGCAGAAGTAAGTACAAAAACTTAAAGCCTGAACCATATGTATAATTAATAATTAGAATATATACTTATGTACATTATATTTATTTCAGGTACCAATTGAAATTACAGATGAGAGTCCTGAGAGATCCAATAGTGAAAATGATACTAATGAAATAGCTCTCGCTGAGAAAGTAGGTAAGTAATAAAAATAAAAACACAGATTCGTTAATTTGTCTGAAATCCGTATACATATAATAAATTCTATTATATATTGTATTTAAATATACTGTTTACTATTTTAGCTGCTCTGGAGCAAGAAAATCGAGCATTGAAAGATGCTCGTTCGTGTAAAGTTTGCACGGAACGACAAGCGACTATTACGTTCCTACCTTGTGGACATCTAGCAACTTGTCAGTACTGTTCGCCAGCATTCACAACGTGCATCATTTGCCGAAGAGAAGTCAAGGCCGTTACCCGACCATTTTTGGCGTAATGCATACACATGTAAAAATTAGCTTATTCATATCTCTTATATAAATATACTTTATAATTGTATAATAATGACATACACACATTCAGATGTATGGTATCATGTATCGTTAAATTAAGTGTACAAATAGAAACATAATATTAAACTAATCAAATACATTTTTTCTCTATTTTTTTGGCTTTCTTTGTATTTTAAGTGTTACTTAATTAAACATTAGTTTGTATTATGTATCTTATTTTATCTGAATAAAGTTAACATTTTCCGCATCTAACTAATTGTTCTTTGTTTTATTCCCCTTATTGTTAGTAAAATGAAATTGTATTACATATATATTTGAAATTGTATTAAATATATATATATATATATATATATATATATATATATATATATATATATATATATATATATGTCGGGGTGAGATTGGAATTTTGGGCGCGTGACAATTCTTCACGTGAGTTATCCATTGTTTAACACAACTAAGATTATATTTTCACGTATACACAAGTCTATTACAAAGATTAACAAATAATAAGTCTAGAAAATAATAAACTTAACAAATAATGAAGTTAGCGGAAAATATATTGAACGAATAATAAATTAAGCAAATAATAAAGTTAGCGGATAATAAGTTGAACGGTTAGTAAGTCTAACAGATAATAAAGCTAATGAATAATTACGTTTAACGGATAGTAAGTTCAATGAATAATATGGTTTACAAACAATAAGTTAATAATCGTTATAAACAATAATTTGAGTTCAAACGAATCCACGATCAACGGGATGACTCCTTACTAAGCGTAGACTGATCTTAAGCACAGAAACACGACGTGTCACTCTCTAAAGCAGTCACAAGACGAATGCCAGCCTCGTCGAAATCATTCTCGCTGTACGATTGCATTTTGTTTTTCTATACCCGTTTGGAAGCATCGAGAAGGTTCCAAACGCCGTTGTTAGGCAGACTCGTTGGAAGCATCGAGAAAGTTCCAAACTCCGTTGTTAGGCAGGCTCGTTGGAAGCATCGAGAAAATTCCAAACGCCGTTGCTAGGCAGTTTCTGCCTGAATACATCCCGTGACCGTGGCTACGTTCGGCGACCAACTGTCGCCTCGAACCCAATCTTGATATCACAAATCTCTAACAATTACAGCTATGATAAAATCCAGGCTAGACTACTAGAAGATGTTCCCAAAGTTTCCAAGGAACGGCTTCGGCTTTCCTTTCATCTCCGACATATATATATATATATTATATATTTTCTCTATTTTTTTGGCTTTCTTTGTATTTTAAGTGTTACTTAATTAAACATTAGTTTGTATTATGTATCTTATTTTATCTGAATAAAGTTAACATTTTCCGCATCTAACTAATTGTTCTTTGTTTTATTCCCCTTATTGTTAGTAAAATGAAATTGTATTACATATATATTTGAAATTGTATTTAATATATATATATATATATTTCAAAACATAAAAATCATAGCTTACTTTTTCTTTTATTTATACTTTCTCTGTTTATGCATCGCTTATAATATTCTCTATTTAAAAATAGCTACCGCAGGAAAGGGATCAAAGACTAAAACATTTAATACTGAAGGAGATTTATTGTTAAAGGTTTAGAGAAATTGCATCCTTCCAGTCTTCCCAGTTGTGTCCTTGAGCTTTCAGCAGATTCGTTTGGTACCATCTTGCTGCTGTTTTCTCTAAATACATTTTTAAACCTTTTACTTTCTCCTCATCACTTTTCATTTTATATTTTCTGCATTCTTCTTCATACTCTGATATCCAGCCTGTGGCTTCTTGAGTTCCATCAATTTGTTTTATACTAAAGTTTATTTCTTCTCTTTCACGCTTATCTCGTTTTTGGAGAGTTTCTAGAAGTCTTTCCATGTCCAGACTGGACTTCTCGGTTTCCGTCTTTATTTTCCTTGTGGGGGTAATTTCTGCTTCGCCTAGGAACATGTCTTGGAATACGAAGTTTAAGTCTGTATCGATATAAAGCGCTGCTGTCTCGTCATCCATTGTGAGTTTAACATTTCTATACTGGCCTACCTTGGTTAGACTGTTTGCGGCCTTCTTCACTGTTGCTGAACGGAATAATTGATGATGGTAGTTTTTTGCTTGATATTCCCGGGAAAAATGTAGTATACTTCGTCTTCTGGTCTTCTTATGGATTCTATGCTCTCTAGCTTCTCCCCTTTCGCGTTCTCGTTCATGACGATACGTAAGTTAACTTTCAGCGGCATGGCGTAGCGAAAATCGATTTATAAGGTTCAATTCTAGGATAATTCAGGGATAGATTCTGAAAATCGAGTTTATTGTGAAAATACTTAAATGAAATACAAGAGTAAGCAACAATTAATAATTAACAACAATCAATAACAGTAATAATTAAATAAACAGCAACCAATTAATAACAGTAAACAATTAATACGAAGTTCTGTGCAATGTCTTCCTGAAAATCGAGAATCGATTTTCAACGTCCTGAGCTACCGTTCTTTCTCCGTCAGACTTCAATGTTTTAAATAATTACTCTTTCTTCTGTGATCTTGTCTATCTCCGATATTGATCTCTGTCCGTCCGTTTGGGAAATGCGTGTCTCTGAAAATGGCTCTCCGTAAAACAAGGAAAGCCGCTCTGTCCGTGAAACAAAAGAAGTCGTGCTGTCCGTAAAACAGAGAAAGTCCCCTTGTTTATCCGCATTTGAACTCTTAGAGAGTTTACATATATATAACACACATAATTTAATAATATATTTACTTCTTGTTCGAGAAATATAGGCACGTATTGACCTAATCCGTAATGTTTTAGTAAAACAAACATCTTTGCTTCTTCTGAATTTAAAATTGCTCCTCTTGGAGGTGTCCTGTAACGTGGTGGTGTTGGTGTATTTTCTCCAGATACATTTTCATCATTCATATTTGGAGGAATATTTTGTTGGCGCAATGGACTAAATTCAGGCACATATTCAAGAGTAGTATCAAGATCTTCTTTGTGCTGAATATTGCAATCTTGTAGCCGAATGGAATACAGTCTTATCTTTGCAAACAATACAGTTAAAATAAAATATCATAATTATTTTGTATATAATATAGGGTAGTAACTAACATACCTCTGCAAAGGTAGTTCGCTTACATTTTTTCTACTTTTTGAACAAGTTAGCATTACTACGCCTTCATCTTCATTTACAAATAATAGTTTATCTTTTATTTCATCTTCTATATTCAAATTCATTTCCTCATTATGTTTATTTTGTATAACATATATATTTGGAGAAGTAGGTAACAGTTCGTTCAGATTGCAAGTCAAGGTGAGTGAAATTAAACTATTCTGAACACTTTCTGAATGATTTGTCTTTAAAGCTAATGCATAAGGTATTAAAAGTTCTTTGCTTTAACATTCTCTATTGTGTCAGAAGCTTCAACTTTAAGAGTAATAGTTTTCCCTGCTAAGGTCTTAACGAAGACCTAACCCCAATAACGTTTATTACGCTTGATAACAATGAATAACAATTAACAGTTAACAACAGTTGATACTTAACGACGATCAACAACAGCGACGATTGACCGATAGCTGACTCGTTTTCTTTCACCCTACGCGCTTCGCGGCTCGCGGTAAAATGACCGTTTTTCTCTCAGATCGAAATGATTCTTCCCTTCGTTGCCCATCGACATCCCCACTAGAGTGTATTCATTAGATGTGTCGCCGCGGCTGGCACGAGTATGCTCCTCCGAGAAATTCGGCAGAAGGAGCGCGAAGATGTCGATGACGGATTGAGCACGTCGTGTTGCGCTTTAACGACGTAGCGCTTTGTTTCACGAAGCCGTTGGAAAGCTCCGTGATCCGTGGCGCTACAGTACCCCCTTACCAGTGATAACGCTACATAATTAAAAGATTATATAAATATTACAAAGCGGTGTGGACGTTCGCCGGTTCCTAACGCTTATCCGAAACCTGCTTGAAGGCGATCGGGAAATCGGACCCTTCTCCCAGACCGCGTAACGTATCTATGCCTGGTATTTTCTTCGTTCGTCGTTTTGTTATTGGCGTTCACACCGCTTTCGTCGCGAACATTCGTTTGGTCTACCGAAATTAGCACGTTGCGAGTCTCGGCGGTTCCTTGCTCGATGTCTTCGGGAATGACGAACGCGGGCTTCAACCGATCTACGGAAACCGTTACGTCGCGATTATTTATTTTTACCGTATATGTCTCATCGCCTCTCTGTATAACTTTATACGTCCATCTTACGGCGGTTGTAATGGTCCTCCAATCGCGCCATGGCGCATGAATACATATGGCGACGTCTCTAATTCTCTGAAAACGAAAGTTTTCTTTTCGCCATGACGCGTAACCGGGTGTGGTCTCACCCTCTCCATACGTTCTCTTAGCCGATTCGCGTATTCCGAGTTGGCCCGTTGACTAGTTGGCAAAAAGAATTCCGACGGCAGACGTATGCCGGTGCCGTAAATCATTTCGGCCGCGTTGCGTTTAGGTCCTCCATTATCGCGGTTCTGATACCTAATAAGACGATTGGCAGAATTCCGACCCAGTTGCACGTGTCGTGGTATTTAATCGTCGCCTTTAGTTGTCTGTGTAGGCGTTCTACCATCCCGATAGACGCTGGATGGTAGGCCGTTGTACGCAGATGTTTGACGCCGAGCAACCGGCATAATTCCTCGAATAAACGCGATTCGAATTGACGTCCTTGATCAGAAGTAATTTTCAAAGGTACGCCGAAACGAGATGTCCAGGTAGAAAGGAGGGCCGAAACCATATCGGCGATAGGAATGGCATTGGGCCAACGCGGAAAACGATCGATATACGTTAGAGAATACCCTTATCCTTGCGAATATTGCATGGCGATGATGACTAAGTGTATATGCTCGAACCGGCCTGCTAACGTTCCGGCAGGCGAGAATACGTGTCTGGTGACTTTATTGCGCTGACACGGTATGCATTGTCGTGTCCACGTTCGGCGATCTTTATTTACGGACGGCCAGACGAAGCCAATTTTCGCGTGGCACGCATCCCCGGATGTGAAATTCCATGTAGTGATTGGAATACGATGCGCCGTAACGGTTCCGGTACGTACGGTCGCACGGTCTCGGCTGTAATACCGCAATATAACTCGACGTCGTGATCGGGAAATCGTACCTTTTTCAAATGCAGCGCGCTCGATCCAGTGTTGATAATTTCGCGCAGCTCGCTATGCAGCTTCCCTTGCGCTGCAGCTAGCTTGTGGTGGTCTACAGGTTTCCCGATCGCTTCGATGCGAGATAGAGTATCGGCTACGTTGTTCTCTACCCCTTTTATATATCTGATATCCGTCGTAAACTGTCCGACGTAGTCCAGATGTCGGAACTGTCTTGGCGAACACTTACCGGGGTTCTGCTTGGACGCGTAAATAAGGGGTTTGTGATATAATTGTGATCGTGAATTTTCTACCTTCGACGGCATGTCGGAAGCGTTTAACCGCGTAGTACATCTCCAGCAATTCCCGATCATACGCGCTGTATTTCCGTTGCGCGGGGCATAGCATTTGTGTCATAAAGCAAAGTGGTTGCCAACAATCGTTGACGCGCTGCTGAAATACCGCACCAATAGCGTAGTCGGATGCGTCCACCGCGAGGCTAAGGGGCGCGCCGGGGATCGGGTGCGCTAACATTGTCGCGTCGGCCAAGACGCGTTTCGACTCGCCGAAGCTTTTTTCGGCGTGCTCGGACCACTCAATAGACGCGTTGCGCTTCGTTGTGCCTTTCAATATATCGTTGCGTGGTCGGAGAGTGTGCGCGGCCCTCGGTATGAAACGTCTGTAAAAGTTAATCATACCGAGGAATCTTCGAAGATCTTTAACGGTCGCGGGTAGCGGCACTTTTGCGGTGGCGTCCACGCATTCAGCCAGCGGCTCTATTTCTTCGGCCGTTACAGTATAACCTAGGAATTGAATTTCGCGGACGCCGAATTCGCACTTCGCGGTATTAATAACGACCCCGTAGTCGTTGAGGCGTTGAAACAGGACCCGCAAGTATTCGCGGTGTTGCACGTCATTCTCGGAAGCTACGAGGAAATCGTCTATGTATGCGTAGACGAAATCAAGGCCTCGTACGATTTAGTCTACGAATCTCTGACACGTTTGCGCGGCGTTCCGAAACCCGAACATCATGTTGGTCGCTTCGAACAGACCGAACGGTGTCGTTATGGCTGTTTTCTCGACGTCTTCCGGCGCGATCGGAATTTGATGATAAGCGCGAACGTGGTCGATTTTGGAGAAAATGCGCTTACCATGTGAGTTCTGTGCGAAATCCTCTATGTGCGGCGGTGTATATCTGTCCGGGATGCTGCGGGCGTTCAACGCCCGGTATTCGCCGCACGGTCGAATCCCTCCGTCCTTTTTTGAAACGACGTGCAAGGATGATGCCCATGGGCTTCTCGATGGCTGTATCACGCCTTGCTCAATCATGACTTCGAACTCCGTCTTAACCTGTTTAAGACGGTCAGGTGCGAGTCGGCGGGGTTTGCTGTGGACAGACGGGCCTGGTGTGGTTTCGATGTGATGTACCACACCGTGAACAGTTTTCTCTCGCCCGAAAGCCGGTGGGCGGGTTAGTTCCGGAAATTCAGAGAGGAGTCGGTGATACGTCGATTCTCCGATAATTGTCTTGGTCGACCCCGTTGCGGGCGTGTATCCTCTCGTTGACCGGTTCGAAGTAGAATCTATAAGGCGTTTATTCCTCGCGTCCACCCATAATTCGTAGTGACTGAGGAAATCCACTACGATGATGGGTGTTTCGACGTCCGCTATACAGAAAGGTCATTTCATCGCTCGACGCAATGCCAAGTCGAGAGACACTAGAGTGGTGTCGTAGGTCGCGATGCGTGACCCGTTAGACGCGAACAATTCGTACTTTGTTGAACTTTGTTCGCGGGCCCGTGTATTTTGTTGCGCGGAAATACACATACGTCGGCGCCGGTGTCCACTAGGAAGGAGGTTTTTGAGTTCCTGTCCCTCACGAATATGCGGCGGGATGTCAGGCCGTCGTGGCTTGTCGCGTTTACAGACGGCCGGTCTCGTTTCTCTGCCTCCATGTACAAGGTTGGCGGCACTTCTTCGCGCGCGCTCGGAAAGTCGCGTGGTAGTAACAATGACCGGAGTCCTGTTACACATCTCTCGGGCGCGGTCCGTACCGTCTCGTGTTTGGACGCTGGTAGCGGCGCCGGTCGAGGCGCAGTGCCTCGATTTGTGCCTCTATTCTGGAGAACCTGTAATCTGACGATTTCGTGGGGGGCGATCTCGCTGTTCGCCTCCCGCTCGATCGGTCTTGATGACGGCGACCTTCTGTCTTCTTAACAAATGTGTCTCGTAGATTCGATCGGCTAGTCTTCTCAGGTGTTGGTGGAATTGGATCGGCTTTTGGTCGCCCATCACTTCGAAGGTCAGCAGCCTGCGTTACATCGTGCTGGGTGTATCAGCCAACTCTCGATGATCTCGTTTTTTTACTTATCGTATTGTTCCGCCTTGGTATCCTCCTCTTCACGTCCTCGATATGCAATAGATACCGGCCGCCGAGGCACCTGGCGAGGGTCACGAACTTTCGTTTGTCGTCCGTAAGATCCATGTCCTCGAATTGCATTTCCAGAAGCGTGAACCACGCCGTGACCTCCGAGGGCTGCAGCGGGGGCATGCTGATTATTGGGTGGACTCGTTGTGCGCCGTTCGCGGTCCCGTCGGTATATGCCATCGCACAGCAGTTTAAATTCGCGCCGTTTAGAGTCTCAGGTCACTATCACAGTCACCTCTTTAACATTAACTCACGTCAGGGTCACCAATTGAGGTGTATGGTGTAATAGGTACTGAAGTGCACTCGGGTATGTTCAACCAATAACATTTATTAAACTTGATAGCAATGAATAACAATTAACAGTTAACAACAGTTGATACTTAACGACGATCAACAACAGCGACGATTGATCGATAGCTGACTCGTTTTCTTTCACCCTTCGCGCTTCGCGGCTCGCGGTAAAATGTCCGTTTTTTTCTCGGATCGAAATGATTCTTCCCTTCGTTGCCCATCCACATCCCCACTAGCGTGTATTCATTAGATGTGTCGCCGCGGCTGGCACGAGTATGCTCCTCCGAGAAATTCGGCGGAAGGAGCGCGAAGATGTCGATGACGGATTGAGCACGTCGTGTTGCGTTTTAACTTCGTAGCGCTTTATATGGTATATATGGTATATATGGTGTGCCAAGGTATGCTGGTATTGGGCATGGGATGTAGTTCGGCTTGTGTCTTGCCTGAGCTAGCCTTTGAAACTCGATAAGCATGACAGTTCTCAACGAATTTGCGAACGTATTTCGCCATTCCTTCTAAAAAGTAATACTCGTGCAGTTTCTCGAGCGTTTTATCCCATCCTAAGTGCATAATCGACTGGTGTACATGGTTGATCACGGACCACCTAAAACCTCTTGGGACAATGGGCAAGCAGAGAGTTCTGCCTTTTCGTTGT
Source organism: Bombus flavifrons (assembly GCF_040668555.2). Taxonomy (NCBI): domain Eukaryota; kingdom Metazoa; phylum Arthropoda; class Insecta; order Hymenoptera; family Apidae; genus Bombus; species Bombus flavifrons. The sequence continues at coordinate 147,232 of NW_027184773.1, read as the reverse complement.
AGTTTACGGTAAAGGGTACCGGATCGCAGTTCACACGTATTCGCGATATCATCTGCAAGCTCATCGTTCCGCAACTTATCGACGATTTCCGTAATTTGGGGATCGCGACGTTGCTCCGCCAAGAGCCAATCGTCGGAGATTTCGGCCAGATTGGTTTCTTTTTCGGCAACTTTGTCGATCGTACGGTGATCCGAGTCAACGGGGTTCCGCGAAAAGAAACCGACGTGAGCCATTCGTTTGCCTTCCCGATACATAATGTCAAAGGTAAAAGTTTGTAGGTAAGCCCACCACCTGTAAACCCTGTCTTTTAAATGCATCTTATTACTGGATGCCCTCAAGGAATTGCAGTTGATTTCGTCGACATTGACGAAAACTAATCGTTACTTCCTTCCCGTTTGAGATATTTCGACGTTTAAGCGCCCTTTGCACTCCATTTAACGCACGAAATGTAATGCCCGCCCGTTTCAGCGTCGAAACAAGCCCAACAGCTCGCAAATGGAGCTGGATTTCGTCGATTTTGTCGTAAATTAAGCGTTACTTTCTTCCCGTTCCAGATATTTCGACATTTAAGCGCTCCTTTCCCTCCATTTTCGCGCCGAATGTAATACCCGACCGTTTCTGCGTCGAAACATGCCCAACAGCCCGCAAATCGCGATTACTTCGTCTATTCCCACGAAAGCTAATCGTTGTTTCCTTTCCGTTTGAGATATTTCGACGTTTAAGCGATCTTTTCACTCCGTTTTACGCGCCGAATTCAAGGCATGCACGTTTCACCGTCGGCACAAGCTCAACAGCTGGCAAATAGCGATGATTTAGTCTATTCCGACGACAACTAAGCGTTTGTTTCCTTCCCGTTTGAGATATTTCGACGTTTAAGCAATCGTTTCGCTCCATATTACGCGCCGAATGTAGTGCAGGCAGGTTTCACAGTCGACACGAGCTCAACAGTTCGCAAACCGCGATGATTTCGTCGATTTCGCAGAAAACTAGGAGTCATTTCCTACCCGCTTGAGATATTTCGACGTTTAAGCGTCCTTATCACTCCATTTTAAGTGCAGAGTTTAATGCACGCCCGTTTCATCTTCGGAACGAGCCCAAAAGCTTGCAAATAGAGCCGGACATCGTCGATTGTATCGAAAATTGACCGTCATTTCCTTCGAGTTTGAGAAATTTCAAAGTTTATGCGCTCTTTTCACTACATTGTACGCGCTGAATTTAATGCACGCCCGTTTCACCGTCGACACAATCATAACATCTCGCAAACAGCGATGATTTCGTCTATTTTGAAGAAAACTAAGCGTTATTTGCATCCCGTTATAGATTTTTCAACGTTTAAGCGCTCTTTTGACTCTATTTACGCGCTAAATGTAATGCACTCCAGCTTCACCGTTGAAACCAGCCCAAGAGCTCGCAAATCGGAATGATTTCGTCGAAATTGTCGAAAATTAACGGTGATTTCCTTCCCGTTTGAGATATTTCGACGTTTATGAGCTCCTTTAACTCCATTTTACACGACGAATGTAATGCACGCCTGTTTCACCGTCCAAGCAGGCTCAACATGTCGCTAATCTCGATGATTTCGTCGATTTTGACGAAAACTTTGCGTCATTTCCTTACCGTTGGAGATATATCGACGTTTATGCGCTCTGTTCACCCGAATTTACATGCTGAGAGAAATGCACGCCCGTTTCACCTTCGAAACCAGCCCAAGAGCTCGCAAATCACGATGATAACGTCGATATTGTCGAAAACTATGCGTCATTTCCATCCCGCTTGAGATATTTCGCAGTTCCAGCGCTCTTTTCACTCCATTTTACGTGCGGAAGGTAATGCTCGCCCGATTCACCGTCGACACAACCCCAACAGCTCGCAAATAGAGATGATTTCGTCTATTCCGACGAAAACTAAGTGTTATTTCCTTCCCGTTTAATATATTTCAACGTTTAAGCGCTCTTTTCACTCCATTTTAGGCGCCGAATGTATTGTACTCCAGTTTTACTGTTGTAACAAGTCTAACAGCTCGCAAATCACGATTATTTCATCGATTTTTACGAAATCTACCCGTCATTTCCTCCCCGTTTGAGATGTTTTGACGTTTAAGCGCTCTTTTCACTCTGTTTTACGCGAGTAATGTAATGTGCGCCCGTTTCACCGTCGATACAAGCCCAAAAGCTCGCAAAGAGCGATGATTTCGTCTACTTTGTCGAAAACTAAGTGTTATTTCCTTCCCGTTTGTTATATTTCGATGTACAGGCGCTCTCTTCACTCTATTTTCGCGCCGAATGAAATGCACGCATCTTTCACCTTTGATACAAGCGCAACAGCTCGCAAATCGCGATGATTTCGTCGATTTTGGCGAAAACTAGGAGTTATTTCCTCCCCGTTTGATATATTTCGACGTTTGAGCGCTCTTTTCACACTATTTACGCGCGAAATGTAATGCTATTCCATTTTGCACGCCGATTGCTGTACACTCCTTTTTGAAATTCGGAACAAGCCCGTTACAACGTAAAATGCTATTGTCATGCCCCGCGCTCCGCACGTACGGTAACGAAAAACAGAAAGTCACAATATACAAACAACGCGAGTGACAATTCGAACACCCGAACCAAACGCACGGTACAACGAAAATGGAAATACTTTAATAAAAGATTAATTAAACGTAATTATATATATAGAATTAGCATATGAGGGTAAATAACAAATAATAAAATAGAAATAGATATTCTAACGAAGTAGTAAATATAAAGAGTATAGCATAACCTATACCAACTAACAATCAACCTGGAACCAGAACAATTATATCCGACGACAGGAAAATATACTACAATTAATTAGCGAACATGGGATATGCAAATGCAAAACAAATTATTAAATAAAACCAACTAGTAAATCGAATAAGCAGGTAAAATCCAGAAATTAAAATAATTATGTACCACATAATAGTAAAAGAGAATAAATGGAACAATAGGAAGATATATTTTAATCAACCAACAAGAAAAAGGAGAAATTTATAAAATAATTGAATAAAACTAATTAATAAACTGAATGAATTGCGAACTCATCTGATGGATCCAAAATAAAAATAACAACATACGACATCATGGCGAAGAGGAAATAATTGGGAGAAAAGGGCAAGGATACATGTTATATTTTATTAACAAATACAAGAAATAAATGGATAAATAAAATAACTAAATAAACCTGTTAACAAACCAGGTGATTAGGAATGGTTAACATTTTAAATAAAAATTATACATTACAAGTTATATATGTATGTCGGGTTTACATTAGAATTAGGGTTAGGGGCATGACATTGACTAGTGCAAATACGATAATTATAGAATTGGACAAGTAACCGTGGTAATTAGGTACTCGAGAAACTAATGACAATGATCCTAGGTTCAATAACGAATCCGCGGTCAACGGGATGATTGATGAATATGCTCGCAAAATCTAAGTCGGACTCTTTGTTAAAACGTAGAGTATCCACCGAGCGTACAGACACTAAGTTATTCGCTAATACTGCCTCACGAGAGAATGACTTTCCGTCGCGATGATGCTGCAGAGGAAAACTATGATGGGGTGTGTCTAAGAGATCCTTGGATTCGTCGAGGATAGTCTTCGTTTAGTAGGTGAGGGAAATTGGCGTTGCTGCTAATTGGTCAATCTCCATATCGGTGGTTAGAAAAAGATGCTAGCCGCCCTCGAGGGAAAGTTGCTAGTGGGAGACGCCGTTCGTTGAAAAATAGGTCTCTCCTAACTTCCCGTAGCTGGGACAAAGACTGTTTGTCCGTCTGAACGACTTTAGCCAACTAAATCTTAAGATTTATATCAGGCCCTCAGGCTAGCCTAACATGTACTGCGAAGACGCAACGACATCTGGCAATCATCTTACTCGAAGAATAGGGTCTGCGTGTGGCGAGCCACGGGACAGAAACCGTTGGAATGTTTACTGTCGCGTGCCGTCACAAATATTTCTTTTAAGGACAGCTATAGAATTATGCAGTACCTTTGTTATACAAACCCGTGACCGCGGTTACGTTCGGCGACTGGTTGTCGATTTTCTTGCTCCAGAGCAGCTAAAATAGTAATCAGTGTATTTAAATGTAATATATAATGGAATTTATTATATGTATACGGATTTCATACAAATTAACGAATATGTGTTTTCATTTTTATCACTTACCAATTTTCCCAACGAGAGTCATTTCATTAGTATCATTTTCACTAGTGGATCTCTCAGGATTCCCATTTGCAATTTGTATTGGTGCCTGAAATAAATATACTGTACATAAGTTTGTATTGCAATTATTCATTATACACAATGTTATATATATTGTTCAGGGTATAAGTTTTTATACTTGCACCTTCAGCAGTTTCATATAACTCCTGGCCTGTTACTTTATTAACATATTCCCAGCCTCATACTGTTAATAAATAACAACAGCTGGGAGACGAAATTGCGTGCTGTTCCCATGGATCATCTTCTGCTCTCCAACTTCCTATACCAATTCCACAATGGTAACATGTAGTGCAATCATTTATTCCGGTGTAGTAGAAGCCTGCATGGGCTAATTCTTCAATTGTCTGTGTCATATATGTAGGCCATGTTGTGAACGAATTTAATCTGGATTCGTAGCTTCTTAACTCTTTTTAGTCCCAAACGGCTAAGTTCATATGCCGTCGGATTTCTTGAATATCTTAAAAATCGATGGTCATTAAAATCAAATGCCTTCTGATATTGTAAACCATAAGGACAAGATATATTTCTATTTTTTAAGTAAAAATTAGTAAACAAGTAAAACCACTGACCGGAACTTGGATAAGCCACTGTGCTGCTGTACCCTCTAGAGCACGACTTATAGTGAGATATATCTCGTCGTCTTGTAGAGGTCTTTTTTCCATAATTACACTAACAGTCGCGCACCACGCAGCTGGGTCGGCACCCGCGATTTCGGGGTTAAAACGCGGTAGCGAAAATTTTTCGGGTTTTACACTCTGTTCCTGCTCCCTCGGTTTTAGCGCTATCGTCTAAATTAACTCGTGCATAAGGGCCATCTGCTCTTGTATCACTATAAGCGGTTCTGATCCCACTTCTGATGTCGGGTTATGGTTAGAATTTTTGGCGCGTAACAACTCTTCGCGTGAATTAGCCATTGTTTTACACAGCCGAGATGATATTTACTCTCGCTCCATTTTACGCTCCGAATGAAATGCACGACACTTTTACCGTCGAAACAAGCCTAACTGTTCGCAAATCGCGATTATTTCGTCGATTATGACGGAAACTCACCGTCATTTCTTTTCCGTTTGAGATATTTCGACGTTTAAGAACTCTTTTCACTCCACTTCACGCGCCGAATTTAATGCATGCAGGTTTCACCGTCGACACAAGTCCAACAGCTAGCAAATCACGATGAATTCGTCGATTTTGCAGAAAACTACCCGTCATTTTCTTCGCGTTTGAGATATTTCAACGTTTATGCGCTCTTTTCACTCCATTTAACGCACCAAATGTAAAGCCCGCCCGTTTCACCATCGACACAAGCCCAACAGCTCGCAAATCGCGTTATTTCGTCTATTCCGACGAAAACTAAGCATTGTTTCCTTGCCGTTTGAGATATTTCGATGTTTCAGCGCTCTTTTCATTCCATTTTACGCGCCGAATGCAATGCACTCCAGTGTCACCGTTATAACAAGCCCAACAGCTTGCAAATCGCGATGATTTCGTCGATTTTAACGAAAACTGAGTGTTATTTCCGTCCCGTTTGATATATTGCGGCGTTCAAACGTTCATTCACTCTAATTACGCTCGAAATGTAATGCACTCCAGTTTCACCGTTGAAACAAGCCCAACAGCTCGCAAATCGCAATGGTTTCGTCGATAGTGTTGAAAATTAACGGTCATTTCCCTCCCGTTTGAGATATTTTAACGAATAAGCTCTCCTCTCACTCCATTGTACGCTCTGAATGAAATCCACGACACTTTCACCTTCGACACAATCCCAACAGCTCGCAACTAGCCATGATTTCGTCGATTTTGTCGAAAATTAACGGTAATTCTTTTCCCGTTTAAGATGTTTAAAGTTTTATGCGCTCCTTTTCCTTCATTTTAGGTGCAGAATGTAATGCACGGCCGTTTTAGCATCGAAACAAGCCCAACAGCTAGGCAGTAGAGCTAGATTTCGTCGATTTTGACAAAACTATCCGATATTTCCTTCCCGTTTGAGATATTTCGACATTTAAGCAATCTTTTCATTCTATTTTTCGGGCCGAATGTAATGCACGCACGTTTCAGGGTCGACACAAGCTCAACAGCTAGCAAATCGCGATGATTTCGTCGATTTTGAAGTAAACTACCCTCATTTCATTCTTTTTTGAGATATTTCGACGATTAAGCGCTCGTTTCACTCCATTTTACGCTCCGAATGAAATACACGACACTTTCACCTTCGACACAAGCTCAACAGGTCGCAAGTAGCGATGATTTCGTAGATTTTCACAAAACTATCCGTTATTTCTTTCCTGTTTGAGATATTTCGACGTTTCGGCGTTCTTTTCACTCCATTGTACCCGCCAAATGTAATGCGCGCCCTTTTCACCGTCAAAGCAAGCCAAACAGCTCGCAAATCGCGATTATTTCGTCGATTTTGGTGAAATCTATCCGTCATTTCGAATCCCGTTAAAGATATTTCAAAGTTTAAGCGCTCTTTGTACTCTATTTACGAGCGAAATGCAATGCCCTTTAGTTTCACCGTTGACACAACCCTAACAGCTAGCATGGGGCGATGATTTCGTCGATTTTGACGAAAACTAAGAGTTACTTAATTCCCGTTTGAGATATTTCGACGTTTAAGCGCTCTTTTCACTCCGTTTTACGCGCGTAATATAATGCATGCAGGTTTCAGCGTCGACACAATCTCAACAGCTCGCGAATCACGATGAGTTCGACTATTTTGAAGAAAACTAAGTGTTACTTCCTTCCCGTTTGAGCAAATTCTATGTTTCTGCGCTCTATTCACTCCACTGACGCGCGGAATGCAATGCACTCCAGTTTCACCGTTGTAACAAGACCAACAACTCGCAAATAGAGCTGGATTTCGTCGATTTTGTCGAAAATTAACCGTCATTTCCTTCGCGTTTGAGATATTTCAACGTTTAAGCGCACTTTTCACTCCGTTTTACATGCCGAATGTAATGCAAGCACGTTTCACCGTCGAAACCAGACAAAGAGCTCGCAAATCGCGATGATAACGCCGAAATTGTCGAAAACAAACTGCTATTTCCTTCCTGTTCGAGATATTTCGACGTTTAAGCGCTCTTTTCACTCCGTTTTACACGCCGAATGTAATGCACGCACGTTTTACCGTCGACGCAATCCCAACAGCTCGCAAATCGCGATGATTTCGTCGATTTTGAAGTAAACTACCCGTCATTTCCTTCCTGTTTGAGATATTTTGACGCTTAAGCGCTCCTCTCACACCATTTTACGCTCCGAATGAAATGCACGACACTTCCACCGTCGAAACAAGCCCAACAGTTCGCAAATCGCGATGATTTCGCCGATTTTGACGAAAACTAAGTGTTATTTCCTTCCCGTCTGATATATTTCAACTTTCAAGCGCCCTTTTCACTCTATTTACGCGCGAAATGTTATTGCACTCCAGTTTCACCGTGGAAACAAACCAACAGCTCGCAAATCGCTATGATTTTGTTGATTTTGTCGAAAACTATGTGCTATTTCCTTCCCGTTATATATATTTCGACGTTTAAGCACACTTTCCACTCCATATTACGCGCCAAATGTAATGCACGCCCGTTTCACCGTCGAAACAAGCCCAAAAGCTCGCAAATCGCGATGATTTCGTCGATTTTGAAGTAAACTACCCGTCATTTCCTTCTTGTTTGAGATACTTTGACGTTTAAGCGCTCCTCTCACACCATTTTACGCTCCGAATGAAATGCACGTCACTTTCACCGTCGAAACAAGCCCAAGAGTTCGCAAATCGCGATGATTTTGTCGATTTTGACGAAAACTAAGCGTTGTTTCCTTCCCGTTTGAGATATTTCGACGCTTAAGCGCTCTTATACCTTCATTTTATGCGCCGAATGTAATGCACGCCCGTTTCACCGTCCAAGCAGGCTCAACATGTCGCTAATCGTGATGATTTCGTCGATTTTGACGAAAACTGTGCGTCATTTCCTTACCGTTAGTGATATTTCGAAGTTTCTGCGATCTATTCACCCGAATTTACATACTGAGTGAAATGCACGCCCTTTTCACCTTCGACACAAGCCCAACAGCTCGCAAATAGCGATGATTTCGTCTATTTTGACGAAAACTAAGAGTTGTTTCCTTCCGTTTTAGATATTTCGACGTTTAGGAGCTCCTTTAACTCCATTTTGCGTGACGAATGTAATGCACGCCCATTTTAGCATCGAAACAAGCCCAACAGCTCGGAAATAGAGCTGGATTTCGTCGATATTGTCGAAAACTATCTGTCATTTCCTTCCAGTTTGAGATCGTTCGACGTTTATACGATGTTTTCATTCAATTTTTCGCGCCGAATGAAATGCCCGCCCGTTTCAGCGTTGAAACAAGCCCAACAGCTTGCAAGCCGCGATGATTTCGTCGAATTTGCAGAAAACTATGCGTCATTTCCCTCAGGCTTGAGATATTTCGATGTTTAAGCGACCTTTTCACTCCATTTTACGTGCAGAATGTAATGCACGTCCGTTTTAGCATCGAAACAAACCCAAAACCTCGGAAATAGAGCTAGATTTCGGCGATATTGCCGAAAGCTAACAGCCATTTCCTTCCCGCTTGATATATTTCCACGTTTAAGTGCTCGTTTCACTCCATTATACGTGCAGAATGTAATGCATGCACGTTTCACCGTCGACACAAGAACAACAGCTCGCAAATTTCGAGGATTTCGTCTATTTTGCCGAGAACTATGCGTAGTTCCTCTCCGTTAGAGATGTTTCAAAGTTTAAGAGCTCTTTTCATTCACTAACGCGCGGAATGCAATGCATCCCAGTTTCACCGTAGACACAAGCCCAAAAGCTCGCAAATAGCTTTGATTTCGACTATTTTGACGAAAACTAAGCGTTGGTTCCTTCCAGTTTGAGATATTTCGACGTTTATGAGCGCCTTTTCTTCCATTTTACGCTCCGAATGTAATGTACTCTCGCTTCACCGTCGACACAAGCTCAACAGCTCGCAAATCAAGATGAATTCGTCGATTTTGAAGAAAACTACCCGTCATTTCCTTCACGTTTGAGATACTTCAACGTTTATGCTCTCTTTTCACTCCATTTAACGCACCCAATGTAATGCCCACCCGTTTCAGCGTCCAAATAAGCCCAACAGCTCGCAAATCGCGATTGCTTCGTCTATTCCGACGAAAGCTAAGCGCTGTTTCCTTCCCGTTTGAGATATTTCAAGTTTTATGCGCTCCTTTCCCTTCATTTTTCGTGCAGAATGTAATGCACGGCCAATTTAGCATCGAAACAAGCCCAACAGCTCGGCAATAGAGCTAGATTTCGTCGATTTTGACAAAACTGTCTGATATTTCCTTCCCGTTTGAGATATTTCGATGTTTAGCAACAGCTAGCAAATCGCGATGATTTCGTCGATTTTCAAGTAAACTACCCGTCATTTCCTTCCCGTTTGAGATATTTCGACGTTTAAGCAATCGTTTCTCTCCATTTTACGCGTCGAATGTAACGCAGGCAGGTTTCACAGTCGACACGAGCTCAACAGCTCGCAACCCGCGATGATTTCGTCGATTTTGCAGAAAACTATGCTTCATTTCCAACCCGCTTGAGATATTTCGACGTTTAAGCGACCTTTTCACTCCATTTTACGTGCAGACTGTAGTGCACGCCCGTTTTATCTTCGGAAACAGCCCAAAAGCTCGCAAACCGCGATGATTTCGTCGATTTTGCAGAAAACTATGAGTCATTTCCTTCCCGCTTGAAATATTTCGGCGTTTAGGCGATCTTTTCACACCGTTTTACGCGCGTAATGTAATGCAAGCAGGTTTCACCGTCGACACAAGCTCAACAGCTAGCAAATCAAGATGAATTCGTCGATTTTGAAGAAAACTACCCGTCATTTCCTTCACGTTTGAGATACTTCAACGTTTATGCTCTCTTTTCACTCCATTTAACGCACCCAATGTAATGCCCACCCGTTTCAGCGTCCAAATAAGCCCAACAGCTCGCAAATCGCGATTGCTTCTTCTATTTCGACGAAAGCTAAGCGCTGTTTCCTTCCCGTGTGAGATATTTCGACGTTTAAGCGCTCCTTTCCCTCCAGTTTACGCGCCGAATGTAATGCCCGACCGTTTCAACGTCGAAACAAGCCCAAGTGCTCGCAAATCGCGATTACTTCGTCTATTCCGACGAAAGCTGAGCGTTGTTTCTTTCCCGTTTGAGATACTTCGAAGTTTAAGCGCTCTTTTCACTCCGCTTTACGCGCGTAATGTAATGCATGCAGGTTTCACTGTCGACACAAACACAACAGCTCGCGAATCACGATGAATTCGACGATTTTGAAGAAAACTACCCGTCATTTCCTTCGCGTCTGAGATATTTCAACGTTTATGAGCTCTCTTCACACCATTTTACGCGACGAATGTAACGCACGCCCGTTTCACCTTCGAAACCAGACAAAGAGCTCGCAAATCGCGATGATAACGTCGATATTGTCGAAAACTAACTGTTATTTCCTTCCTGTTTGAGATATTTCGACGTTTAAGCGATCTTTTCATTCTATTTTTCGCGCCAAATGTAATACACGCCTCTTTCACCGTCGAAACAAGTTCAACAGCTCGAATCTAGCGATGATTTCGTCGATTTTGCCGAAAATTAACCGTAATTTCTGTCCCGTTTGAGATATTTCGACGTTTAAGCGCTGTTTTCACTCCGTTTTACACGACGAATGTAATGCGTGCACGATTCACCGTAGACACAAGCCCAACAGCTCGCTAATCGCGATGATTTCGTCGACTTTGAAGTAAACTACCCGTCGTTCTCTTCCCGTTTGAGATATTTCGACGTTCAAGCAATCGTTTCGCTCCATTTTAAGCGACGAATGTAATGCATGCCCGTTTTAGCATCGAAACAAGCCCAACAGCTCGTAAATAGAGCAGGATTTCGCCGATATTGTCGAAAACTAACTGTCATTTCCTTCGCGTTTGTCATATTTCGACGTTTAAGCGCTCTCTTCACTACATTGTACGCGCTGAATTTAATTCACTCGAGTTTCACTGTTGAAACCAGCCCAACAGCTCGCAGATCGCGATGATTTCGTCGATTTTGACGAAAACTAACCGTCATTTCCTTCCCGTTTGACATATCTCTTCGTTTAAACTTACTTACTTCATTTTGCATGCCGAATGCTGTACAGGCCTGTTTTAAAGTCGGAACAAGTATGCTACAACATAAAATGCATTAATCTAATGACTACAGAATCATGTGATGACTACGGAACGCTGTGATTTCGTTCCCGTTTGAGATATCTCGACGCTTAAACGCTATTCCATTTTGCACGCCGAATGTTGTACACTCATTTTTGAAATTCGGAACAAGCCCGTTACAACGTAAAATGGTATTGTCACTCCCCGCGCTCCGCACGCGCGGTAACGAAAAACAGAAAGTCACAATATACAAACAACGCGAGTGACAATTCGAACACCCGAAACAAAAGCACGGTACAACGAAAATGGAAAATCTTTAATAAAACATAAATTAAACGTAATTATATATATAGAATTAGCATACGAGGGTAAATAACAAATAATAAAATAGAAATAGATATTCTAACGAAGTAGTAAATATAAAGAGTATAGCATAACCTATACCAACTAACAATCAACCTGGAACCAGAACAATTATATCCGACGACAGGATAATATACTACAATTAATTAGCGAACACGGGATATGCAAATGCAAAACAAATTATTAAATAAAACCAACTAGTAAATCGAATAAGCAGGTAAAATCCAGAAATTAAAATAATTATATGTCGGAGATGAAAGGACATCGGAGCCTTCCCTTTGGAGCTCCGGGAAAATCCCTTAACACCGTAATCTGGAGTCTATCATAGGCGTAATTAAACAATTGTCATCATTCGATCCGATTGCATTTGTTCGAGATTTGTGATAATGAGCTTGGGCTCGAGGCGCCAACCACTCGCCGAACGTAGCCGCGGTCATGGGATGAACGTTTTGTCTGGCAGAGCACGGAGTAATTCTATAGCTCTCCTTAAAAAGGAAATAGTTGTAACACTCGACAGTAACATTCCAACGGTCTCTGTCCCGTAGCTTGCCACTTGCAGACCCTATTCATCAAGTAAGGTGATTGCCAGATGTCGATGCGTTTCCACAGTACACGTGCAGCTTTCCCTCGAGGGCGGCTAGCATCTTTTTCTAACCACCGCTATGGAGATTGACCAATTAGCAGCAACGCCAATTTCCTTACTTTCTGAATGAAGGCTATCCTCGACGAATCCGATGATCTCGTGTCCCTAGACACACCGCAATGTAGTTTTCCTCTGTGCATCATCGGGACGGGAAAGTCATCATCAAAGACGGGGTGTGTCTAAGAGATCCTTGGATTCGTCGAGGATAGCCTTCGTTTAGTAGGTGAGGGAAATTGGCGTTGCTGCTATTGGACAATCTCCATATCGGTGGTTAGAACAAGATGCAAGCCGCCCTCGAGGGAAAGTTGCTAGTGGGAGACGCCGTTCGTTGAAAAATAGGTCTCTCCTATCTTCCCGTAGCCGGGACAAAGATTGTTTGTCTGTCTGAAGGACTTTAGCCAACTAAATCTAAGATTTGTATCAGGCCCTCAGGCCTAGCCTAACATGTACTGCGAAGACGCAACGACATCTGGCAATCATCTTACTCGAAGAATAGGGTCCTGCGTGTGGCGAGCCACGGGACACAAACCGTTGGAATGTTTACTGTCGCGTGCCGTCACAAATATTTCTTTTAAGGAGAGCTATAGAATTATTCCGTACCTTTTGTTAGACAACCCGTGACCGCGGTTACGTTCGGCGACTAGTTGTCACCTCGAGCCCAAGCTCATTATCACAAATCTCGAACAAATACAATCGGATCGAATGACGGCAATTGTTTAATTACGCCTATAATAAAATCTAGATTACGGTGTTAAGGGATTTTCCCGAAGTTTCCAAAGGGAAACCTCCGATGTCCTTTCATCTCCGACATATATATTATTTTGATTAGGGAAATTATATTTCGATAAATTATATTAGATTTTGAGGAAATCAATTTTAATAATAGTAATAGGAGTCAACCGACAATAGTTAAACGCTGAGATCAAGTGATTGGCATTTTGTACTTTGTGCCATCTTTTGACATACACAATAACTGCGTAGTTTAGTAAAGAAAGTAAAGGGTGTATTGAGACAAAATTTCATACTTTTTGTTGAAGTGGTCACCACTTATAAGAAAACTCTACATCTGGTCTTTTTAGTTTCTCAAGCACTGAAGCCAATGGACAGCGCGTAGACAGAAGACTGCGACGAAGTCAGACCATAAACAGTAGACAGGCGACGTGGCTTCGGGGTTTTCAGTTATTGGGTAACACAGCTAGCGTGCGATCTGGACCAGCTCAAATTGTATTCTTATTTATAATTACACTTATATTTAAATATATTTTCTGCTTACAATTTATCCACTAGTTTTCTCTGATTACAAACCGAATAACCTCAACAGGTTATGGGCCCAGAGCTGTAACTTGCAAGGCAGCAACGTAAAGAGAATAAATTGTTAAAGTGTTGTGCTTAGTACAGTAAGGGATAGTGCTAAAATGAATCAGCAAGTGCGAGATCGAGATGTTACGCGGCGAAAAAAACTGCTCCAGTGGCGTTTTGTTATGCGTACACTTTGGAGGAAGATGACGACCTGATCAACGTGTGTGAAGGGAATCTGTGTCATCCAGGTAACAGCGCGGAGAAAGAAATCGCTCGTGAAAGATTTTTGAAGGCAGATCGGTTAGCGAGAAAATTTAATCGTGACTTCAGTAGGAAAGAAACCGTTGGATCTTCCTTTATGTTGCACAACAGCACATGAAATGTGGAAAAAGTTGAATACAGTATATGACATGAAGTCAGATGAGAATCTAAATATGGTCCAGAAGGCAGTTCTTCGATTTAAATGGGAAGAATCTGAAAATGTCGCCTACAACCTGTCAAAGTTGGAATTGATAGCGGCGAAGATGAAAGCCCTTGGGAGTGAAATTGGCGAGAGAATGCTGATACCACGCATTTTATCGGTTGTTACCAAACAAATTGCCATTTTCACAGTGCGTGGGATTCGGTGGAAGAAGGAAAGAATACCCTAGACAGGCTTAGTACCAGGCTGATGACAGAAGAAACCAGATGAAGAAAGACGACCAGGAAACATCGGTGGCGCTGGTAACAAAGAGTAACAATTATAAAAGGGAACAGCAGAAACAGTCAAGCAAATGTGAATACGAGAAACAAGGACCAAGCTGCTTCAATTGTGGAAAAGTTGGCAATCTAAAGAAGGATTGCTTTAGATTTTTTATATGCAACAGGAAAGGCCACACCAGTAAAAATTGTTTTAAAAATAATAAAAGAAGCAACAGTAGAAACAGCCAGGAACCTAGAAATCAAAATTGTGATCACAGCGGGAATTGGTCTATTAGGAAGCAACTCAGCGATACAAGCGGCAAACCCTGATGTTTGGATAATCGACTCAGGAGCTACGGATCATATGACAGGACGACGGGAATGGTTCAGCGTCTTGAGGAATTCGATAACACGGTGAAGATAGAGATCGGCGATGGTACGTTCATGGATGCATGCGGCAAAGGAAAAATCAAAGTAGAGACTTTTGTGGACGGCAAATGGGTAACATGTACAATGAACGATGTTCTGTACGTACCAGGTATGAAAAGAAACCTATTTTCCATTAGATCTGTTGCGAGAAGGGGCATAGATTTCTGTGTTTTAAAGGAAGGGACTGTAAAGGGATTGTATGTTTTTACAAAACCAGAAAATAATAGCAAAAGGTTCTGTTATCGGAAATTTGTATAAAATAGTTATGCGAGTTATCATACCGTCAGTTTGTAATTTTAGAAATAGAGCAGAGTCAAACGCGGACACATTGCAGTTATGGCACGAACGGCTATGTCCTCAAAACAACAGACATGTTAAAGAGTTTTTAAAGAATTCGAATATGAAAGTCGTGGAGGATAGTAGCTTTTTCTGTGAAGGTTGAGCGTACGGGAAACAGCATAGATCGAGTTTTCATGAGAAAATCAATCGTGCGAATAAACCTCGCGAAATTATTTATACGGATGTATGTGGACCTATACAAGTCGAGTCATTAGGCAAGAAATTGTATTTTCTTACATTTAATGATGATTTTTCAAAATTCACAAAGATTTACTTCTTACGACATGAGTCAGAAGTAATCGAAAAATTAAAACTTTTTGCCTAGAAGTTGAGAATCAATTCAACGATAAGATTAAAGAAATTCATAGTGATGGAGGGAAAGAATTCAAAAATAAAGAAGTTAAAGAATTTTTAAGAAGTCAGGGAATTAGGCACACAATTAACGTCCCATACACTCCTGAACAGAATGGTGTCGCAGAATGGGAAAATAGAACAATAGTAGAGGCAGGCCGATCGATGCTATATTCGAAACCAAATCTACCGCTGTTTTTATGGGCCGAAGCCATGAACACAGCAGTACATGTCATAAATAAGACCGGGCCGACGATACAAGACAAGAAAACACCGTATGAACTGTGATACGGGAAACCGCCAAATTTAGAAAAGTTTAGGGTTTTCGGTACTGAGTGCTTTGCACACATACCTGCGGAGAAGACAAAACTTGACAAAAAGGCGAACAAAGGATATTTGGTAGGCTATCTAGATGACGCACGAGGGTGTCGAGTGTATGTGCCAACAGTAAGAAATGTAATATTAAGCCGTGACGTAATATTTAAGCCCGAACTAGAAAGTGCGAAATTTATTAATTTAAGTTTACCGAAAATTGTCGAGCGCGAAGATATGTGTGTGTAGAGCGATAGAGCATGTACGTATGAAAGTGCACAGAGTGAACACGAAGAACAACCTCCTGGAAATAGCGACAATGTGAGACAATTGAGAGATAGAGCTAAGATCAAACGAACCGATTTTTATGGTAGCCCAGTAACGTACGTAGCGGAAAAATTACCGGTGGATTTTAACGAAGCGATGAGTTCCGAAAAGAAAGAGTTATGAGAAACGGCTATGAACGATGAAATGAAATCGCACAATGAAAATAAGACGTGGATTCTTGTAGAAAAACCTAAAGATCAGAAGGTACTTAGTAATAGGTGGGTTTTAACGGTAAAGCTAAATCCGGACAATTCGGAACGATACAAAGCGCGACTTGTAATAAAAGTGTGTTCACAAAAGGAAGGCGTAGATTATAAGGAAACCTATAGTCCCGTTGCTCGGTTTGATACAATAAGATTAATGCTCAGTATTGCAGCCAAAAATAATTTACACCTCGGACAGTATGACATTAAAACCGCATTTTTATATGGAAGTCTGAAAGAAGATATTTATATGAAACAACATAAAGGTTATGATGATGGTACGAATCGCGTTTGTAAATTGCTAAAAAGCCTATATGGCTTAAAGCAGTCTCCAAGAAGTTGAACGGAACGTTTCACAAAATATATTTCAAACTTAAAATTTTATCAGAGTAACGCAGATCCTTGTTTTTATATTTATAGCGAAGACAACAAATTAATGTTGATGACCATATACGTAGACGATGGACTGGTAGCAGCTTCAGACGAATCTCTAATTGATAAATTTTTCGATGACTTAAATAAAGAAATCAAAATTGCGAGTTCGAAAGAAGTCAAGAGATTTCTTGGACTTGAAATTAAAAGATTAAAAGATGGTTCAATATTCATTCATCAGAGTAGATATATCGAAAAAATATTAGAAAAATTTAATATGAATGAGGCAAACAGTGTTTATAATGGCAATAATGATTGTAACGCACCATACAGAGAAGCCGTAGGGATCTTAATGTTTTTACAAACCGTAAGTAGGCCAGATATTAGTTTTGCAATAAATATAGCGGCGAGACATTTAGAGAATCCAAACCAGTATCAGTGGAAATTAGTCAAACGAATTTTGCGCAACATAAAAGGGACCACGGACATGGGACTCTTATATACAAAAGCAGGCAGTCTCGAAACCTTTAGCGATGCTGACTATGCAGGCGACAAAGAAACAAGAAAGTCGACATCAGGCGTTGTATGTAAGTATGCGAATGCGGCCATCACATGGCAATGTAAGCGACAACAATGTATAGCTCTATCTACGACCGAAGCTGAGTATGTCAGTGCAGCCTCAAGAGCGAAAGAAATTATGTGGCTAAAGAAAATATTTCTTGAATGTAAAATAGAGGTCCTTAAGTATATGCTATGTAGAAAATACTAGTGCCGTCAAATTAATTAAGAATCCAGAATTCCATCAAAGAAGTAAGCATATTGACGTAAGATATCATTTCTTGCGAGATTTATACAATAGAGGCGAAATTGATGTAACGTATGTAACAAGCGAAGAGCAACTGGCAGATATATGTACAAAGGCGTTGCCAAAACCAAGATTTGAATATTTAAGACAAAAGTTAGGTTTGAAAAATAAAAAGGATATTAAGAGGTAATTGTTTGTAGGCAAGTAGAGTTTTTAGGGAGGGTGTCGAAGTGGTTACCACTTCTAAAAAAAAAAAAAAAAAAAAAAAAAAGGAAAAACTCTACACGATCTGTTTAGTCTTCCAGAATTCTTTTTGTAATAAATTAATTTGAATGAAAAAGAGAAAGGCGTCTGGCAAATGTACTTGTGGAGGCATTGACAAATTGATTTTCAGATATTTACGACAAGAGTTAGAAAAATATTAAGAGATAATTTGTAAATTTGAGATAATTGTTTGTGGAGATGTAGAGTTTTAGGGAGGGTGTTGAAGCGGTCAGCACTTATAAGAAAACTCTACATCTGGTCTTTTTAGTTTCTCAAGCACTGAAGCCATCGACAGCGCGTAGACAAAAGACTGCGACGAAGTCAGACCATAAACAGTAGACAGGCGACGTTGGCTTTTGGGTTTTCAGTTATTTTGTAACACAGCTAGCGTGCGGATCTGGACCAGCTCAAATTGTATTCTTATTTATAATTACACTTATATTTAAATATATTTTCTGCCTTTCAATTTATCCACTAGTTTTCTCCGATTACACATCGAATAACCTCAACACTTTTGACCATTTCTTTAAATTAAGTGCATGTACATTATTTCATTTGCACATACAAGTACATAATGCATATTTGTTAGAATTAGTTAACTATCATATAATATGTTTCCCAGGAAAGCTGTTAAAAAATTTGAGAAATGTTGCAAACGTTTACGAACACCTCCAACCTTCCTTTGTTAAGTACGTGGGAGAAAATATTTATATCGTCTTTCGGGAAAAAATTCCGAATGGAATGAAAAGCGAGATTTTTGAACTGTAGAAATGAAAAAGAATGTAAATGTTACAAACGAAAACGGAGAAAATTATTATATAGAATTATTCTATTATTGCGTAGAAAATCATTGAAAAATGTTCAGAGTAATCTTTTTATATTAATTTATAATAAACCAATGCATTTTTCGACATACGACTCTTTTAATCGCAAGTTGCTTTCTTCGATGCTATTTTCAGATGCTGTTTTTCAGATACTGTTTAAAGCTGTTAGTACATTGGTTTGGGTTTTGATATTCAATTGATTCATACAAATTAGTTTTATATGCTGTGTATTTCACCACCTTGTACAGCCATTTACAACACACGGGATACTCAGATAAAAAAGACGTGACGGATGGGGAAAAACAGAAGAGGATGTCAAGCACTTGCACCAACGCTGGATGTAGGAACTAGTGATCATACCAACATGACATTTATCTCAATAAGACGAATGCAGGATGCTGGAGAAAAATAAAGAAAAATTAGAAAAACAAGCGATATGAGAGTAAACGGATACCGTATATACGCCGTTACATTGTACACGAATATAAACAGCTGCCAGAAAATTCAATTATGAGAATGATGGACTCACTTTAGCAATTTCAGTATTGTTATTAACAATACATAGACATATCGTCAAATTACTTCGTCGATACTCTTTTGCAGTTGTCAGACGAGAACGTTTCCCTCGTAATTCTTCAAGATATTACTGCTTTTCAAGCGTAGTATATTGCGTTTTGCCCGAATATGTTTATTCTTCGTTTTTACTATCATCTCGTGCATACGCAATTAACACTTTTAATACTTTTAATAAAAGTATTAATATATATATATGATATAATAATATATAATATATATATGATATATATAATATGATATAATATGTATAATGTAAAATAACATAATGCTACAGCGTTTTACTATTCGCATCGCGAGGGAAATTTATCTCCAAATAAATTTAGAATATGATGCAAACTGTTGAATTTTCCTGCAGAAACCCCGAGTCAGATGTTTCACATATTGAAAAACTGCTGAAAACGTCCCATTTGTAAAAATAATTTAATTATAATCTGCGATGATTAATACCGAGGCAGGGTATACGCCAAAAGGTGTAGGGTGTCATAAAGTAATGATTACCAAAGACTAATCTGAGTATTTAGACTATACTGTTTACGACAGCAATTATCCTTCTACTAAATATTATACCCACCAGGAAACAGGTGCCGGATTAGGACTCTGGGCCCCTGAAACGAAATAATGTACCGATTAGGATTTGTCGAGTATTGCAAATCTGAAGCAGAACGATATGGAGATTCCGGTAAGAATTGTAGGAAGACGATGTCGAACTAGAGATATTACGAAAACTCTATTAGGAGCTAATAGCAAGCATCTATTATCATTCCCCCTTTTATTATATCTGTTAATAATAAATTGTTAATTTTTGTCGTTCTCTTTGGCTCTCTAGGCTCCGTAGCAGTTTTTACTGATATTTTAAACAACGTGTTAATATTGCCAAGTAAAAACGGAGCAAATAAGAATTCCTTCAAAAGCGGCATCATTTTCGAATGTGAGTAAATAAGAGATGTATTTTAACGCTGTACCTAGCGAGCATCGTTTACTTTACACAGTACAGTAAGGGCCGGAGCATCGATGAAATTTGATTGGGCGACAACTTGCCCATTCTGCGCAGTGGGTGTGCCTTATAGTGCATTGAAGGGTTATATTGCTACCGGGTACTGTGGGTAGGGATAAGATTTGTAGAAAACAGGTAGTAGCTTCTCGGTACATACTAGCAGCAAGGTTCAGTATTACACTGATGTTCGAAGAGTTTGTGTGGCTCGTTCGTACGATTGAGCAGTTTTAGTAAATTTAAAAATATAAAATATACAAGAATAAGATATTAAATATTTGTCAAGATTCCATTTGAAGAATTGGAGAGCTGTTGAAGCGGAACGAGAACATCTGATATTCGTAAGTTTTGTCTGTAATACATTTCTGTTTGATCAATTGTACACGCATAATATTTCTTAACTCATCTACAATTAGTAGATTCAATTTCAATGTCTTTTTCTTTTAAATAGGTTTAAAGGCGCAATAAATTACAATTAAAATGGATACAATGATTCCTACAATCAACTTCCGATATTTGATGGAACATAATACAGAATCTTCAGAAGATGAAGAATTACTGGCTGTTCCTTCGACATTGTCAGATGATTCAAATCCGTCGGTTCATTCAATATCGGCGGATGAGTTAGCCGTACCTTCAACATCCATGGTACTTCCAGAAATTATGGTTGATATACCATCCCCTGAACCTTCAGCAAGGGTGATTGATTTAACATCACCGATACCGTCGACGTCGACAATGCCACAGATATTCTCGATAGAAATGCCGCGTGACGTTCAAGAAAATTATGCTGATTTTCGTTTTGAAGCAGTAAGACGTTCGAGTTTTCGAAATTGGCCTGTATCTTTCATTGACCCTGTCAGTCTTGCAGCTGCAGGATTCTACTATACAGGCGAGGCGGATATCGTAAGGTGCTTCGAATGTCAATTGCTGGCAAGTCAGTGGTCTGTGGGTGATATTCCCATGCAAATTCATGAGATGCGTTCTCCAGAGTGCAGATTTATCCGCAATGAACATTGTAATAATGTACCAATGGGCGCAGATCCAGCTAAAGTTCTACGGACAAGACGAAGAAATAGAAATATATCTTGTCCTTATGGTTTACATTATCAGGAGTCATTTGATTTTAATGACCATCGAT
Source organism: Bombus flavifrons (assembly GCF_040668555.2). Classification (NCBI taxonomy): domain Eukaryota; kingdom Metazoa; phylum Arthropoda; class Insecta; order Hymenoptera; family Apidae; genus Bombus; species Bombus flavifrons. The sequence goes on along the minus strand of NW_027184773.1, from coordinate 125,883 downwards.
TTTCACGAAACCCGACGGCATATGATCTCAGCCGTTTGGGACTAAAAGATGTTATGAAAGCAGCAATATTGGAATACGCTACTTACGAATCCAGATTAAATTCATTCGCAACATGACACAGACATATATGACACAGACAAGTGAAGAATTAGCCCATGCAGGCTTCTTCTACACCGGAATAAATGATTTCACTACCTGTTACCATTGTGGAATTACTATAGGAAATTGGAGATCGGAAGAGCATCCATGGGAGAGGCATATGATTTCGTCTCCCAGCTGTGGTCATTTTTTACCAGTACGGGGCTGGGAATATGTCAATAATGTAACAGACCAGGAGTTATATGAAACTTCTGCAGAAGTAAGTACAAAAACTTAAAGCCTGAACCATATGTATAATTAATAATTAGAATATATACTTATGTACATTATATTTATTTCAGGTACCAATTGAAATTACAGATGAGAGTCCTGAGAGATCCAATAGTGAAAATGATACTAATGAAATAGCTCTCGCTGAGAAAGTAGGTAAGTAATAAAAATAAAAACACAGATTCGTTAATTTGTCTGAAATCCGTATACATATAATAAATTCTATTATATATTGTATTTAAATATACTGTTTACTATTTTAGCTGCTCTGGAGCAAGAAAATCGAGCATTGAAAGATGCTCGTTCGTGTAAAGTTCGCACGGAACGACAAGCGACTATTACGTTCCTACCTTGTGGACATCTAGCAACTTGTCAGTACTGTTCGCCAGCATTCACAACGTGCATCATTTGCCGAAGAGAAGTCAAGGCCGTTACCCGTACATTTTTGGCGTAATGCATACACATGTAAAAATTAGCTTATTCATATCTCTTATATAAATATACTTTATAATTGTTTAACAAAGACATACACACATTAAGATGTATGGTATCATGTATCGTTAAATTAAGTGTACAAATAGAAACATAATATTAAACTAATCAAATACATTTTTTCTCTATTTTTTTGGCTTTCTTTGTATTTTAAGTGTTACTTAATTAAACATTAGTTTGTATTACGTATCTTATTTTATCTGAATAAAGTTAACATTTTCCGCATCTAACTAATTGTTCTTTGTTTTATTCCCCTTATTGTTAGTAAAATGAAATTGTATTACATATATATTTGAAATTGTATTAAATATATATATATATATATATATATTTCAAATCATAAGAATCATAGCTTACTTTTTCTTTTATTTATACTTTCACTGTTTATGCATCGCTTATAATATTCTCTATTTAAAAATAGCTACCGCAAGAAAGAGATCAAAGACAAAAACATTTAATACTGAAGGACCTTTATTGTTAAAGGTTTAGAGAAATGCATCCTTCCAGTCTTCCCAGTTGTGTCCGTCAGCTTCAGCAGATTCGTTTGGTACCATCTTGCTGCTGTTTTCTCTAAATACTTTTTTAAACCTTTTACTTTCTCCTCATCACTTTTTATTTTATATTTACTGCATTCTTCTTCATACTCTGATATCCAGCCTGTGGCTTCTTGAGTTCCATCAATTTGTTTTATACTAAAGTTTATTTCTTCTCTTTCACGCTTATCTCGTTTTTGGAGAGTTTCTAGAAGTCTTTCCATGTCCAGACTGGACTTCTCGGTTTCCGTCTTTATTTTCCTTGTGGGGGTAATTTCTGCTTCGTCTAGGAACATGTCTTGGAATACGAAGTTTAAGTCTGTATCGATATAAAGCGCTGCTGTCTCGTCATCCATCGTGAGTTTAACATTTCTATACTGGCCTACCTTGGTTAGACTGTTTGCGGCCTTCTTCACTGTTGCTGAACGGAATAATTGCTGATGGTAGCTTTTCGCTTGATATTCCGTGGAAAAATGTAGTATACTTCGTCTTCTGGTCTTCTTATGGATTCTATGCTCTCTAGCTTCTCCCCTTTCGCGTTCTCGTTCATGACGATACGTAAGTTAACTTTCAGCGGCATGGCGTAGCGAAAATCGATTTATAAGGTTCAATTCTAGGATAATTCAGGGATCGATTCTGAAAATCGAGTTTATTGTGAAAATACTTAAATGAAATACAAGAGTAAACAACAATTAATAATTAACAGCAATCAATAACAGTAATAATTAAATAAACAACAACCAATTAATAACAGTAAACAATAAATACGAAGTTCTGTGCAATGTCTTCCTGAAAATCGAGAATCGATTTTCAACGTCCTGAGCTACCGTTCTTTCTCCGTCAGTCTTCAATGTTTTAAATAATTACTCTTTCTTCTGTGATCTTGTCTATCTCCGATGTTGATCTCTGTCCGTCCGTTTGGGAAATGCGTGTCTCTGAAAATGGCTCTCCGTAAAACAAGGAAAGCCGCTCTGTCCGTGAAACAAAAGAAGCCGTGCTGTCCGTAAAACAGAGAAAGTCCCCTTGTTTATCCGCATTTGAACTCTTAGAGAGTTTACATATATATAACACACATAATTTAATAATATATTTACTTCTGGTTCGAGAAATATAGGCACGTATTGACCTAATCCGTAATGTTTTAGTAAAAAAACACCTTTGCTTCTTCTGAATTTAAAATTGCTCCTCTTGGAGGTGTCCTGTAGAAGTGGTGGTGTTGGTGTATTTTCTCCAAATACATTTTCATCATTCATATTTGGAGGAATATTTTGTTGGCGCAATGGACTAAATTCAGGCACATATTCAAGAGTAGCATCAAGATCTTCTTTTTGTTGAATATTTCAATCTTGTAGCCGAATGGAATACAGTCTTATCTTTGCAAACAATACAGTTAAAATAAAATATCATAATTATTTTGTATATAATATAGAGTAGTAACTAACATACCTCTGCAAAGGTAGTTCGCTTACATTTTTTCTACTTTTTGAACAAGTTAGCATTACTACGCCTTCATCTTCATTTACAAATAATAGTTTATCTTTTATTTCATCTTCTATATTCAAATTAGTTTCCTCATTATGTTTATTTTGTATAACATATATATTTGGAGAAGTAGGTAACAGATCGTTCAGATTGCAAGTCAAGGTGAGTGAAATTAAACTATTCTGAACACTTTCTGATTGATTTGTCTTTAAAGCTAATGCATAAGGTATTAAAAGTTCTTTGCTTTAACATTCTCTATTGTGTCAGAAGCTTCAACTTTAAGAGTAATAGTTTTCCCTGTTAAGGTCTTAACGAAGACCTGCGTGTTTCTAGATCTGGGCAACTGTACAATAAGGCAAAAAGAATATGTTAATGTACAATATCGTGAAAAAACGTGCTGAGGTAGTAAATATTAAAATAAACATTTCTTAAATATTTTTTTAATTTATAGAAACATTAATCAGCTCAAATTTTGTTAAACAAAATGATGGCATCACAGCAGACTATCGGTTATTTGAAAACTCATCTAATATTTTTTTGCATAAATATGGAAGAAACAGCTGTTATACTTATATTTATTGAAAAATTTTATAGAATAGTGTGGATAGTTGCACACAAGTCAATCTAAATTTATTTGATAAAACAATATACAAAAGCTTTCGAAGGACAATTCACAATAGAGAATGTCAAGCAATGTACAACACGCGCGTATACACATATTTCTCAAATTATATATTCTATATTCCCTACACTGAAACATTGCAGTTAGGTATTACGGACGCGTTTGGTGGGAAATAATGATTTCCATGTGGATTTGTGTGGATTATAGAATTCTGATATGAGACTGCGAAAAAAATGAAAAGAAAAAAGAGGAAGATATATATATATATATAATCTAGATTTTTAACTAAGCTATTAATAATCTAAATGAACAATACTACTGTCATTTTAACAATAATAATAATAATAAATACATAGTCTAATTGCGGTAGAATAAGGGAAAACGAGCGACAGACGGGAAAATCAGTTCGATAAAACTAACGACCCGCCACTGTAACCTCACTGATGACATTTGCGAGCAGCCATGTTAGATTTACACGCGCGCGTCGGAACACACGCAATGATTGTACGCCTTGGATAAATACGAAATACTATATTTCTCACTTGGACTATACGTCAAAACACCGAAACAAGATTTACACATAATCGATAAATAGATCCGAGATCAATAGAAGTCACTGTATGCTAGGGACATTCACGGGCGGCCATTTTGAAACATGCGCGCACTAATTCGTACGTGTTACAAAAAATAATAGTAATAAAATTATACTTTCGATGGGGAAAAGAAAAGAAAAGGAAAAGGAAAGAACAGCGAAAATAAAAATTTAATACAAAATGGAACGTCGTGCTGAGGTAGCAATAAATAATGACACGGGACAGGAATGCTGGGGATTGGTGGAAATCAGCCGCGAGAGACGAATCATAAAACACATTGTTAACAATTTTATTATGCGAAAATTACTTTGTCAAATACAAAAAGTATAAAAAAAATATATATATAATCGAGTAAAAAGAAAATATAAAACTAAACAAATATATTTAACAAACGTTACATCTAAAATGTATAAATATATATGTCGGGTTAATCGGGTTTATTGGGTTGATGCTGGTTCTTGGGGCGCCTTGTGTTTCTTCATTAGGACTAGCCATTATAGTTGTTCAAAGGTTTATATTTACAGTAATATGTACAGGAGTTGATTAAAAAAGGTTTAACTGTATAACGTAAAGTCACTCTTAAATAAACAATGTTCTCGGGTTTAACGAATCCACGGTCAACGGGACAACTTTTTGAACATTTAGTTATAAGCTATTCTTGAAATGACGTTTGCTATGACGTTCGGTATCTTTTAGACTAATCGTTTGACGTTGTGTATCAACTCTCCAAGGTGATCATACAAATAAAAGACTGACACGATCACACTTGTCAATTGCATATTGATCAGGGTTATCAACAAAATTCCAGGCACCGTTACTAGGCTCGCGTAGAGCCGTTATTGCTCCCGCCTCGGGACTTGTTTGTTAATACAACGTGTGTCCCTCAACATTTATACTTCTACGTTCATCCCGAGACCGTGGCTACGTTCGGTGACCGACAGTGTCACCTCAACCTCAAGTCCACTGTTATAATACTATATTGAACAGCTTAAACAAACAGTTTAACCGAAAGTATTGGGAATCTTCCCAAAATTCCAAAAGAAAGGCCCGCCATCCCTACATCTCCGACATATATATATATATATATATATATATATATATATATATATATATATATATATATATAGTTCCTTATATATATATATATATATATAAGGAACCGCCGAGACTCGCAACGTGCTAATTTCGGTAGACCAAACGAATGTTCGCGACGAAAGCGGTGTGGACCCCAATAACAAAACGACGAACGAAGAAAATACCAGGAATAGATACGTTACGCGGTCTGGGCGATCATTCGATCCGATTGTATTTGTTCGAGATTTGTGATAATGAGCTTGGGCTCTAGGCGACAACCAGTCGCCGAACGTAGCCGCGGTCATGGGATGAACGTTTTGTCTGGCAGAGGCATGGAGTAATTCTATAGCTCTCCTTAAAAAGGAAATAGTTGTAACACTCGACAGTAAACATTCCAACGGTCTCTGTCCCGTAGCTTGCCACTTGCAGACCCTATTCTTCAAGTATGATGATTGCCGGATGTCGATGCGTTTCCACAGTACACGTGCGGCTTTCCCTCGAGGAAGGCTACCATCTTTTTCTAACCACCGCTATGGAGATTGACCAATTAGCAGCAACGCCAATTTCCCTTACTTTCTGAATGAAGGCTATCCTCGACGAATCCGATGATCTCGTGTCCCTAGACACACCAGGCAAAATGAAGTGAATGGAGTGCTCTAGCGTCGAAAGATGTGAAATCGTAAGGATGTAACGCTTAATTTTCGTCAAAATCGACGAAATCATCGCGATACCAGCTGTTGTGCTTGTGTCGACGGTGAAACGTGCGTGCATTACATTCGGCGTGTAAAACGGACTGAAAAGAGCGCTTATACGTTGAAATATCTCAAACTCGAAGGAAATGACGGTTAATTTTCGACAAAATCGACGAAATCCAGCTCTATTTGCGAGCTGTTGGACTTGTTACAACGGTGAAACTGGAGTGCATTGCATTCCGCGCGTAAGTGGAGTGAATAGAGCGCATAAACATAGAATTTGCTCAAACGGGAAGGAAATAACAGTTAGTTTTCGACAATATCGACGTATTCATTTGTGAGCTCTTGGGCTGGTTTCAACGGTGAAGCTGGAGGGCATTGCATTCCGCGCGTAAATCGAGTGAATAGAGCGCATAAACATAGAATTTGCTCAAACGGGAAGGAAATAACTCTTAGCTTTCGTCGGAATAGACGAAGTAATCGCGATTTGTGAGCTGTTGGGCCTGTTTCGACGCTGAAACGGTCGGGCATTACATTCGGCGCGTAAAATGGAGGGAAAGGAGCACTTAAACGTCGAAATATCTGAAGCGGGAAGATAGTAACGCTTAATTTACGTCAAAATCGACGGAATCATCGCGATTTGCCAGCTGTTGGGCTTGTTACAACGGTGAAACTGGAGTGCATTGCATTCCGCGCGTAATTGGAGTGAATAGAGCGCATAAAAATAGAATTTGCTCAAACGGGAAGGAAAGAACAGTTAGTTTTCGACAATATCGACGTATTCATTTGTGAGCTCTTGGGCTGGTTTCAACGGTGAAGCTGGAGTGCATTACATTTCGCGCGTAAATAGTGTCAAAAGAGCGTTTAAACGTTGAAAAATCTATAACGGGATGCAAACAACGCTTAGTTTTCTTCAAAATAGACGAAATCATCGCTGTTTGCGAGCTTTTGGGCTTGTGTCGAAGGTGAAACGGGCGTTCATTATATTCAGTTCGTAAATTCGGGTGAAAAGAGAGCTTAAACGTCACAATATCTCGAACGGAAAGGATATGACGGATAGTTTTCGTCGAAATCTGTGGTGGGCTTACCTACAAACTTTTACCTTTGACATTATGTATCGGGAAGGCAAACGAATGGCTCACGTCGGTTCCTTTTCGCGGAACCCCGTTGACTCGGATCACCGTACGATCGACAAATTTGCCGAAAAAGAAATCAATCTGGTCGAAATCTCCGAAGATTGGCTCTTGGCGGAGCAACGTCGCGATCCCCAAATTACGGAAATAGTCGACAAGTTGCGGAACGATGAGCTTGCAGATGATATCGCGAATACGTATGAACTGCGATCCGGTATCCATTACCGTAAAATACAACGGACAGGCAGAACTCTCTGCTTGCCCATTGTCCCAAGAGGGTTTAGGTGGTCCGTGATCAACCATGTACACCAGTCGATTATGCACTTAGAATGGGATAAAACGCTCGAGAAACTGTAGGAGTATTACTTTTTAGAAGGAATGGCGAAATACGTTCGCAAATTCGTTGAGAACTGTCATGCTTGTCGAGTTTCAAAGGCTAGCTCAGGCATGATACAAGCCGAACTACATCCCATGCCCAAAACCAGCATAGCTAGGCACAGGATTCATATGGATATAACGGGCAAAGTAAGCGGTAAAAGCGACTCGAAGGAATATGTCACTGTGTTGGTCGACGCCTTCACCAAATTCGTATATTTGCTCCATATCCGTAAGATAGACTCCCTCAATACCATTAAAGCGCTTATATAGCTCCGCTATATTTTTATTCCGTAGTCCCTGCCGGATAATAGCGGATAAGTTGCAATGTTACGATGCTGGTTATGGAACGAAAACTTTGAGTGAATGTGCGATTCGAAGGATGAGACTCATTTGGGTGCGAAATCGAGAATGGTGCATCATGTCATTACGACACGACTGATAGCCCACAGGATGCAACTGGCACTTTGAATGCTAATCATAACGATACTAATCATGTTTCCTTTTGTTTTGTCATCGAAGGTACACCCGAGGACTTGTGATAGTCAGGATGGCCGTGTCGGAGATGAAAGGAAAGCCGAAGCCGTTCCTTGGAAATTTTGGGAACACTCTACAACTCTAGCCTCGATTTTATCATAGCTGGAATTGTTCGAGATTTGTGATAGCGAGATTGGGTTCGAGGTGACAATTGGTCGCCGAACGTAGCCACGCTCACGGAATTGACGATTTGCCTAACGGAGGTCTGGAGTGGTTGTATGGGTTTTCCGAGAAATGTGGTTGTGGCGACATGCGGCCTCGGGAGCGGGCCTAGCCACGCTTGATGTTGCCTCGGAGGTGCTGATACAATGGGACATACATTGTATTAACAATCAAACTCCAGGCAGAAATTGCCTAGCAACGGCGTTTGGAACATTCTCGATGCTTCCAACGAGACTGCCTAGCAACGGTGTTTGAAACTTTCTCATTGCTTCCAAACGGGTATAGAAAAACAAATGCAATCGTACAGCGAGAAAAATCTCCACGAGGCTGGCATTCTTGCGATTGCCTTGAAGAGTGACACATCGAGCATTTTCAACAATCGTATTTCTGTGCCTAAGATCATTTTACGCTTAGTAGAGAGTGATCCCGCTGACCGTGGATTCGTTTGAACCCAAAAATAGTGTTAATAGTGTTCATTAAACTTATTATTCGTAAATCATACTATTCATCAATCTTTCTGTTCGTTAAACTTATTATTCATTAGACTTATTATTTGTTACACTTATTATTTGTTCAACTTATTTTTTCACTACCTTTATTATTCATTTAGCTTTCTATTCACTAGACTTAGTATTTGTTAATCTTTGTAGTAGACTTGTATATACGCGTAAATATAACCTCGGTTGTGTAAAACAATGGCTAATTCAGTTTATAATAATAAACTTATAATTATAGTAATAAAGAGTTGTTGCGCGCCAAAAATTCTAACCCTAACCCGACATCAGAAGTAGGATCAGTACCGCTTAAAGTGATACAAGAGCAGATGGCCCTTATGCACGAGTTAATTCAGACGATAGCGCAAAAACCAAGGGAGCCGGAACCGAGTGTAAAACCCGAAAAATTTTCGCTACCGCGTTTTGTCCCCTAAATCGCGGGTGCGGACTCAGCTGCGTGGTGCGCGACTGTTAGTGTAATTATGGAAAAAAGGCCTCTACAAGACGACGAGTTATATCTCACTATAAGTCGTGCTCTAGAGGGTACAGCAGCACAGTGGCTTACGCAAGTTCGGGTCAGTGGTTTTACTTGGACAAATTTACGAAACATTTTCTTGCGCGTTATGGTGGCACGGAGACGGCAACCTCAGCGCTAATGAGGATGTTTAATTAACCACCACTGAAGGACGAAACCACGGCGGCTTTTGGTAATCGTCTTCACTCCCTTCTGTCGGCGAAATGGGCATATCTAACCAGTGTCGAGTTAATTAACGCCGCCGTCCTTCTACGGCTGATTTCGCATGACCAGCGTGTCGATCGGATAGCACTCACGAATGACTTCCAGATCCGGGGTCAATTCCATAAGGAAACGAGAGCTTTCTCCTACGCGAGAAAGAGACTGGTACCTTCGTCAAATAATCCATCGTCGGAACCGGAAGCTAAACGAACGAACGAAGGACATAGGAGAACTGAGTGTTACGGGAAGACAAAAACGGGGAAGGAGCAGGATATACGAAACCCAAAGGGAAAACGACCAGCTGCATCGTCGAAAGTGACTTGCTTCAAATGCCACGAGGAGGGACATATCGCGCATAATTGCCCATCATTGCGGAAAAGAAACCACGATTCCATTGGCGAACGCCGTATCGACTCCTGCGTAGTGGAAGTTCCGGCTGGTAGATTAAGTCATCTGGGTGTGTCGTATCCATTTTACTTTGATTCTGGGGCTGAGTGTTCGTTAATTAAAGAGTCTTTAGCCTCGAAATTTTCGGGTAAAAGAATAACCGATATAGTAGTGATGCGGGGGATCGGGAATACTTGTATTAAGAGTACACTTCAGATTTTGTCCACTGTCTGTATTACATTGGTCTTACATCGGAGATAGTTTTTCATGTCCTTGCTGATGGTTACTTAAAATACAATATCATGATTGGTCGCGAGATTTTAAGAAAAGGATTTGACGTAAATATCACGCAGAATAGCCTCGTTATTTGTAAAACAAAGATAATTAACACCTGTGGTAAAGTCGCGGAAGATGCGGTCAACATTAACGAGGTTGACACTGATGTGATCGGTAACAATAAAGATCGATTAATCTCTGTTCTCGAAAAATTTAAAGAATCATTCATTACGGGTTTCCCGCGTACTCGCGTAAGTACGGGCCAGTTAGAAATACGGCTAACTGATCCCAACGTCACCGTGCAAAGAAGCCCTTACAGGCTTAGCGAGGAAGAGCGGAAAATAGTGCGCGAGCGAATAAGTGAACTGATTAGGGCAAAAATTGTAAAACCTAGTAACTCGCCGTTCGCGAGCCCCATGTTATTCGTGAAGAAGAAGGACGAATCAGACAGATTGTGCGTAGATTTCCGGGCGCTAAATAAAAACACGGTCGCGGATCGGTATCCCTTACCGAGAGTGCGAGATACTTCATTAGCTTGGACATGGCCAGCGGATTTCATCAGATTCCCATTCACCCTAACTCGACTGAATATACAGCGTTCGTCACCCCCGACGGTCAAAACGAATACGCAACGATGCCGTTTGGTTTGAAAAATGCACCAGCCGTTTTCCAGAGAGCCATTTTCAAAGCCTTAGGCGACCTCGCTTATTCATACGTCGTTGTTTACTTGGATGACGTCTTAATTATCGCTGACTCGGTAGATTAAGCCCAAGAACGATTGAACATCGTATTAGATACTCTTGTAAAAGCCGGATTCTCTTTTAACTTTTCAAAATGTTCTTTTCTAACTACCTCGGTACTTTATTTGGGATATGTGTTCCGTGACGGAGAAGTTCGTTCCAACCCGGATAAAATACACGCCTTGAGCTCTTTACTTGCGCCAACGACCGTCACACAGCTCAGGTAATTCATAGGTCTAGCCTCTTACTTACGAAAATTAGTCCCTAAATTCTCACAGATAATGAAACCCTTGTACGGGCTTACTTCCGGTAATAAAAGCATAGCTTGGACGGATAGACATGAAAAAATAAGGCAAAAGGTAATCTCCGTCCTGACCGAAGCGCCGGTGTTAATGATATTCGACCCCAACTACCCGATAGAACTACATACCGACGCTTGTTCAGAAGGATATAGGGCTATCTTAATGCATAAGGTCGAAGGTAAAAATAGAGTAGTAGAGTATTACAGCAAAAGGACTAGCCCTGCGGAATCTAGATATCATTCCTATGAGCTAGAGACGTTGGCAGTTGTAAACGCCGTCAAGCATTTCCCTCACTATCTACACGGACGAGAATTCCTTGTTGTCACTGACAAGGATGCCCCCTGAGTCCGACACTATTTAACATCTATGTGGCAGGGCTGGAAGAGGAAATAAAGAAAGGTCAAGTAGGAGGCATAGTGGTAGGAGACAGTAAGGTATGGTCAATATCAAACGCAGATGGTATTGTATTGATAGCAGACAGAGAAGTGGAGTTAAAGGATACGATGTACAGACTTATGACATTCCTAAAGGAAGTGGAACTGGAATTGAACACCGAAAAAACGAAAGTAGTAGTTGTTTCGACCGTTAGCGGAGATACGCGATCGAGAGATAGCACGTCAACGAGAGTTGTAAGTTCCCGTTACGATTAAATAATCGACGCCACGAACTGATCGATTCCCTTACTTCTATTTGGATAATAAGGTAGTTCAAAATAATTGCACTGATTTAACACAAAGAAATAAATATTTAATCCAACAACTTATTAGGTAGATAGAAATACATAGAACAAAAATATAAATGCGCGACTTATGACATGTGTTGACGGTTCGACTTTTCGAAAAGTTATGATCGCCCTTCCATCTTTTTCGTCTTCTCTGGAATCACTACGTTCGGATCACGCCACATTCTTTTACGCGAGATAAAATAACGGCCACGAGACGACGTTTCTGGAAGTCGCCCTGCTTAATGAACCATGTGCTTGCCATTACAATGTTTATTTGCCGGGCAGAAGCGACGATCCGTCTGCGACATTGTAGTGCCACGATCGACGGTAAAGAATATGGCCTATGGCAAGCCGCATGGTGTAACAGTAGTGTTTGAAAAGAGAAGGAACAATAGGAGGCAAAGAAAATGGTGATGGGGTGAGGAAGAACTAGAAGAAGTGGATGAAATTAGGTATCTAGGGTACATACTGTAGAAAAATGGGAGCGACGAAAAGCATATACAAGACAGCAAAAGAAGGGCGACAATCGCGATGAAGAGGAGAATTAGGATGTTTGGAGCACTGGTAGAGAGTGTAGCGCTGTTTGGAGCAGAGGTGTGGGGATGGAACATAGAGAGGAGGCTGGACAGGGTAAAAAGGAGATACGTGAGATACGTGGGTTCTAGGATGGGAAACAACAACGCCAAACTACATTTTGAGAGAGGAGTGCAAGATAGAGGAAATAAGAGAAAATGCGCTGGAAAGAGCAGCAAGGTATGAGGAGAAAGCCTTGGAATCGAAGAAGAAATTAGTAAAGGAGTGTATAAAGGAGAGAGAAAGGAATTGGGGAAAGGACCAAGAAGGGAAACGAGCAAGGAAAAGAAAGATGAGGTTAGAGCAGGCGAGTGAGGGAAGGACACAAGTGGAGGCAGGAGATAGACAAGAAAGGATAACAGCGAACCAAATAATGGAAGAAAGAAGGAAAAGAGAAACAGAGAAGAGGGAGAAAAGGATACGGGAATCCAAGGACAACGATATTACAGGAACATAGCAAAAGAAGGGCTACCAAAGTATCTCGAAGGAAAGATGAAATGGTAGGACAGAAGTATGGTAGCAAGATTCAGATGTGGCAACGAAACCAGGGCAAGGGAACACTGGAAAGGGAAGGAAGAAAGAAGATGCATATTATGCAAGAAAGGAGAGGAAGACTTAAAGCATATAGTAGAAGAATTCTAAATGACAAGAAGAGCGAAGAGCATAGCAGAGGTGCTAGAGGAGAATGGAGAAGGACGGGCAGAACTAAAGGGGATAATAGGGAATAGAAAAGTAGCAGAAGGGGGGAAGGAACGACAGGAAGGGAGCACAGCAAGGAAGTGAAAGCCAAAGACAGAATGAGTGCTAGAATAAGAACATATGTGTGCAAGGCATTAAATGTAAAAAGGAAGTCGTCCAAAGCCGAAAGGCACGGACTAAAACAAATAATAATAATAATAATAATAATATAGAATAGTGTAGATAGTTGCACACAAGTCAATGTAAATTTTTTTGATAAAACAATATACAAAAGCTTTCGAAGGACAATTCACAATAGAGAATGTCAAACAATGTACAACACGCGCGTATACACATATTTCTCAAATTATAGATTCTATATTCTCTACACTGAAACATTGCAGTTAGGTATTACGGCCGCGTTTGGTGGGAAATAATGATTTTCATGTGGATTTGTGTGGATTATAGAATTCTGATAAGAGACTGCGAAAAAAAATGAAAAGATAAAAGGCGAACAATACTTGATGTATCCCCTTCTATTTCTAATGGATATGTGGTGTATGGTGTAATAGATACTGAAGTGCACTCAAGTATGTTCAACCAATAACGTTTATTACGCTTGATAACAATGAATAACAATTAACAGTGAACAACAGTTGATACTTAATGACGATCAACAACAGCGACGATTGACCGATAGCTGACTCGTTCTCTTTCACCCTTCGCGCTTCGCGGCTCGCGGTAAAATGTCCGTTTTTTTCTCAGATGGAAATGATTCTTCCCTTCGTTGCCCATCGACATCCCCACTAGCGTGTATTCATTAGATGTGTCGCCGCGGCTGGCACGAATATGCTACTCCGAGTAATTCGGCGGAAGGAGCGCGAAGATGTCGATGACAGATAGAGCACGTCGTGTTGCGCTTCAACCGCGTAGCGCTTTGTATCACGAGTTCCGTATATATATATATATATATATATATATATATATATATATATATATGTCGGGTTATGGTTGGAATTTTGGGCGCGTAACAACACTTCACGTGAATTAACCATTGTTTTACACAACCGAGATTATATTTACACGTATACACAAGTCTACTACAAAGATTAACAAATAATAAGTCTAGTGAATAATAAGCTTAACAAAAAATAAAGTTAGTGGATAATAAGTTGAACGAATAATAAGTCTAACAAATAATATGTCTAATGAATAATGAGCTTAACAAATAGTAAGTTTAATGGATAGTATGGTTTACGAACAATAAGTTTAATGAACGCTATTAACAATAATTTTGAGTTCAAACGAATCCACGGCCAACGGGATAACTCTTTACTAAGCGTAGACTGATCTTACGCACATAAATACGATGGTTGAAAACTCGACGTATCACTCTTCAAAGCAATCGCAAGAATGCCAGCCTCGTGGAGATTTTTCTCGCTGTACGATTGCATTTGTTTTTCTATACCCGTTTGGAAGCATCGAGAAGGTTCCAAACACCGTTGCTAGGCAGACTCGATGGAAGCATCGAGAAAGTTCCAAACGCCGTTGTTAGGCAGGTTCTGCCTGGAGCTTGATTAGTAATACAATGTATGAACCATTCTATCAGCACCTCGGAGGCAACTTCACACGTGGCTAGGCCCGCTCCCGAGGCCGCATGCCGCCACAACCACATTTCTCGGAAAGCCTATACAACCACTCCAGACCTCCGTTAGGCAAAACGTACATCCCGTGACCGTGGCTACGTTCGGCGACCAATTGTCGCCTCGAACCCAATCTCGCTATCACAAATCTCGAACAATTACAGCTATGCTAAAATCCAGGCTAGAGTTCTAGAGGATGATCCCAAAATTTCCAAGGAACGGCTTCGACTTTTCTTTCATCTCCGACACGGCCATTCTGACTATCTCACGTCCTCGTGTGTAACTAAAATACAGAGTTCTTTTTTCAACATTAGACTCGGTGTAACTGATATTATTTTCCATTCAGGTAAATGTTCCAAATAAGGCAAGGGTCCAGTTCGACAGCAAAATTTTGTTCGGAGGTTTGACAAGCAAGGAAATGAAAGAGAACTCAAATTAGTAGTGTTATAGTTTGTATTCGAAGTGCTAGTTGCATTCTGTGAGTCACCAGTCAGACCGCAATGACAGAGCAGATCATTTTCGATTTCGCACACAGATCTCAGTTTGTTGGATCGTATTACCACGTTGGGTGCATTACGAAAGGCGCAGGACACCACACTGGGTGTATTACAGAAGGCGCAGGACACCACACTGGGTGTATTACAGAAGGCGCAGGACACCACACTGGGTGTATTACAGAATGCGCAAGACACCATTGAACCTATTACAGAAGGCGCAGGACACCACACTGTGTGTATTACAGAAGGCGCAGGACACCACAGAGCGTATTACAGAAGGCGTAGGACACCACACTGGGTGTATTACAGAAGGCGCAGACGCTACACTGGGTGTATTACAGAAGGCGCAGACGCTACACTGGGTGTATTACTATGACCACAACGCGGTGTTAATGATCCTCTGAGGTCAGTGTACTCGCATCGTTACTATCACCGTCGTTGTCATCGCCGCAGACGTCCAACTCAGCAGGAACGCAACTCTTTGGCATTTTTCTTGGTTTGTCATGTCTGTCCTTGTATGTCCGTTTATCGTCTAAGGTCGTTAGAGTATATCGGTCTCCTTCTAAAATCTCTGCTATCACGAATGGACCCCCGAATTTCGGATCCAACTTCGTTTGGTTCATTTCTCGTTCTTTCGTAACACAAAGTCACCGAGGTTAAACCTAACTATCTTGGCTTTCGTTTTGTCGAACCTGTCTTTATCATAGCTAGCGCAAGTCTCCATGTTCTGTATCGCCTGTTGTCTTACACTGGAGATGTCCACTTCCTTTTCCTCGACATTATCAGGCAACGATAAACCGAAGGCCTTGCTGCCTTGCCAATTAATAATTCCAGAGGACTTGATTTAGTTACACGATTGGTGGTGCAATTCAAGGCTAACTGTATCTCGCCAATCGCGTCTTGCCACGATCGCCCGGTCGTTTCTGCCGTCGAAAACATATTTTTTAAGGTGCTCATAGTACGCTCTACTTGTCCATTGGCCCTACTAGCACCGGTTGCAATTAAGTGGAGTTTAAAGTGTCTATCGTGACAGAAATTTTGGAAATCTTTACCCGTAAAACATCTTCCCTGATCCGCTATTATCCGGCAGGGACTGCCGAATAAAAATATCGCGGACTTAAGCGCTTTAATGGTATTAAGGGAGTCTATCTTACGGGTATGGTGCAAATATACGAATTTGGTGAAGGCGACGACCAACACAATGACATATTCTTTCGAGTCGCTTTTACCGCTTAGTTTGGCCGTTATATCCATGTGAACCGTGTGCCAAGGTATGCTGGTCTTAGGTATGGGGTATAGTTCGGCTTGTGTTTTGCCTGAACTAGCCTTTGAAACTCGACAAGCATGACAGTTTTCAACGAATTTGCGAACGTATTTCGCCATTCCCTCGAACCAGTAATACTCGTTCAGTTTCTCGAGCGTTTTATCCCATCCTAAGTGCATGATTGACTGGTGTACATGGTTGATCACGGACCACCTAAAACCTCTTGGGACAATGGACAAGCAGAGAGTTCTGCCTCTCCTTTGTATCTTACGGTACAGGGTACCGGATCGCAGTTCCTACGTATTCGCGATATCTCCTGCAAGCTCATCGTTCCGCAACTTATCGACGATTTCCGTAATTTGGGGATCGCGACGTTGCTCCGCCAAGAGCCAATCTTCGGAGATTTCGGCCAGATTGATTTCTTTTTCGGCAATTTTGACGATCGTAAGGTGATCCGAGTCTACGGGATTCCGCGGAAAGAAATCAACGTGAGCCATTCGTTTGCCTTCTCGATACATAATGTCAAAGGTAAAAGTTTGTGGGTAAGCCCACCACCTGTAAACCCTGTCATTTAAATGCACCTTATTGCTGGATGCCTTCAAGGAATTGCAATCAGTGACAACAAGGAATTCTCGTCCGTGTAGATAGTGACGGAAATGCTTGACGGCTTTTACGACTGCTAACGTTTCTAGTTCGTAGGAATGATATCTAGATTCCGTAGGGCTAGTCCTTTTGCTGTAATACTCTACTACTCTATTTTTACCTTCGACCATATGCATTAGGATAGCCCCGTATCCTTCTGAACTAGCGTCGGTGTGTAGCTCTATCGGGTAATTGAGGTCAAATATCATTAGCACCGGTTCATCGGTCAGAATAGAAATTACTTTTTGCCTTGTCTTTCCGTGTTTATCCGTCCAATTTATGTTCTTGTTACCGGAAGTGAGTGCATACAAGGGTTTCATTACTTGTGAGAATTTAGGAACGAATTTTCGGAAATAAGAAGCTAGACCGATGAACTGCAGAAGCTGTGTAAAGGTCGTCGGTGCGGGTAAAAATCTTAAGGCGTGTATTTTACCCGGGTTGGGGCGAACTTCTCCGTTACGAATTACATATCCCAAATAGCGTATCGAGGTCGTTAGAAAAGAACATTTTGAAAAGTTGAAAGAGAATCCGGCTATTACAAGGGTATCTAATACGATGTTCAATCGTTCTTGGGCTTAATCTACCGAGTCAGCGATAATTAAGACGTCATCCAAGTAAACAACGACGTATGAATAAGCGAGGTCGCCTAAGGCTTTGAAAATGGCTCTCTGAAAGACGGCTGGTGCATTTTTCAAACCAAACGGCATCGTTACGTATTCGTGTTGACGTTCGTCGGGGGTGACGAACGCTGTATATTCAGTCGAGTTAGGGTGAATGGGAATCTGATGAAATCCGCTGGCCATGTCCAAGCTAATGAAGTATCTCGCACTCTGCAATCTCGCGATTTGATCAGCAATAAGGAGTAAGGGATACCGATACGCGACCGTGTTTTTATTTAGCGCCCGGAAATCTATGCACAATCTCTCTGATTCGTCCTCCTTCTTCACGAGTAACATGGGGCTCGCGAACGGCGAATTACTAGGTTTTACAATTTTTGCCCTAATCAGTTCACTTATTCGCTCGCGCACTATTTTCCGCTCTTCCTCGCTAAGTCTGTAAGGGCTTCTTTGTACGGTGACATTAGGGTCAAACAATCGAATTTCTAACTCTCCCGTACTTACACGAGTGCGCGGGAAACCCGTAATAAATGACTCTTTGAATTTTTCGAGAACAGAAATCAATCGATCTTTGTCGTTACCATCTACATCAGTGTCGACCTCGTTAATGTTGACCGCATCGTCCGCGACTTTGCTACAGGCGTTAACCATTTTTGTCTTTGTTAGGGAAGTGATACATTTACACTGTACATGAGAGTGTGTGTGTAAGGGTCAGAGGGCGTCCAGGTCTTAGTTGAGACAAAACACTGTCGTTAAGAAGCATCTGGAAGAGTCGGTTGACAACAAGCGTGCGTGCGAGTAGGATTACGAGGTCTTCAGAGTATAAGATATGTGTATAACTGTTGTGTGCTAAATAAAGTAAATTATTTGTATTTCCAAATCCTCTGATTTCCTTAACATGGTAGCAGAGCGTGGTTTATAGTTTTGCAAGTTATTGAGTGCGTGGCTTTTCAATCTTGCGAGTTAGTTCGAGTGAGTTTCAATAAGGGAAGAAACGTTCAAAGAAAGAAGAGAAAAGATATACTTCGAGCACGTGGGAACGCTTGAGTAAGATATAAGGAATCAATTAAAATGGAGAGATTGGAAATCATGATACCTATATTCGATGGTGAGGATTATGGAATGTGAAAGCAAAGAATCACGATGTTTCTCAAGTATAAGGAATGCGAGATTGTTACAAGTAGAATGAAGAACGTAAGAGACAATGAAGACTGGGACAAAAAGGATTTGAAGGCAATAAATATAATTTATAGTGCAATATCGAACAGACAATTGGAGTATGTTAGGGAAGGAAAAACGGCGTATGATATAATAAAAAGGTTCGATGAAATGTACTTGAAAGAGTCGACGGCACTGCAGATCGTATGCAGAAGGAGATTGGAAAACATAAGACTGGAGAACTACAGTGATTCAGCATCATTCTTTAACGACTTCGAAAAATTAACAGATGAATTGAAAAGTGCGGGCGCACAAGTAAGTGAGAGGGAAAAGCTGAATTACATGCTGAATACGTTACCCGAAGAATACAGCTACATAGCGGACATAATAGACGCATTGAAAGAAGAGAATCAAACGGTAGCGTATGTGAAAAATAAAATAGAAATAGCAGAGAAGAAAAATAAATCCAATCGAGGAGAAAGGCAAACCAACGCCTTTTCTGCAAAAAAGGAAGGATGCTTCAGATGTGGAAGATTAGGACACTTTGCGAGAGAGTGTCAAAATGGCGTCCAAGGGGGAAGCAGTAACGGCTATTGGCATGGGCCAACACGTGGTCGCAGCAGAGGACAAGGAAACAAAGGAAATACGAGCAGGGGACGTGGAAACTTCCATCGTCAATCAACAACCGGCACGAGCGAGCATGGCAACTCAGGGGCAGGCACATGGATAGCAACGGCGCACGCTGCACACAACAGCGAGGCGAATGAGATAAGTGAGAACGAAATAATGTGGCTATTAGATAGCGGTTGTACCGATCATATAATTAATAATGCAAAGTATTTTGAGAAATGTATTGACCTTAAAGAACCAGTAGATATATATTTAGGCGATAATAGACCGATAAAAGCGACAAAAGTTGGGAATGTTATAAGTTATTTTGAAGCTTTCGGAAAACAAAATAAAATAAATATGAGAAAAGTTTTTTATGTGAAAGAAATGTCCGCAAATTTGATCAGTTTAAGTAAACTAACAGATAATAAGAATACGGTTATTACAAAAGGAAATATTGCAAAAATAATAGATGTAAACAATAGACTTACGGCTGTAGCGTTCAAAGAGAATGGGACATATAGAATGAAAAGTATATTGAAAGGGGAGGAACACTTAGTAAACAGTGCCAAATGTAGTGGTATGAGTAAAAAAGGAAGAGAAAGAGATAGGAAACGTGAAAGAGATAGGGACCGTGACAGGGAAAGAGAAAGAGAAAGAGATAGGGAACGTGAGAGAGATAGGGCAGATTATGTCACACATATAAAAGAACATATTAAAGTAGGTGAAAAAATGGTACCAGATGGATTACCACCATACAATAAAACCAAACTTGATTTGGATTCTGACGAAGATGAAGAAGAAGAACAATATTCAGATGGAGATGATGATTACGAGCCACCAGCATATATTGTGAAAAAGCTTCCAAAACCACTTAAGCCATCAGAACGCGAAGAGGAACAAGAAAGATCAGAAAAGGAAAACAGCAGTGTGATTCACACAAAGTATTGTAAAGTAGATATCCCTTGTACATTTGAGGAGGCGATTTGTTGTGAAAATATTGAAGATGGTAAGAATGAAGAAAATTATAAGAAGAGGAAAAAGAATAGAAAATTGGAGAAGGATAATGAATATAGAAACATATAATGGATAATGAATATAGAATATAGAACATTGAAGATAGAAGCAGGGAAGGTGAAGTATCTGCGAGGAACAAGGGCGAAAAATGTAACAAAAGTAGAACGAAGCGAGGAAAAGAAAGAGATAAACAAAAAAATAAGACATTGTAAATAAAAGAGAAAAGAGAGCGATGTTGCAAAGAATATGATATGTAGAATGAATGAATAGAGTTTGTAAATTATCGAGAGCGATTTATGGGTTAAAAGAAAGTCCGAGGGACTGGTATGAGTGTTTCGATAAGTATGTGACGAGATTAGGTTTTAAGAAGAACAATATAGAGCTGTGCCTATATACTTATGGTGAGGGAGAAAATGTTGTTTATTTGTTAATATACGTAGACGATTTGCTGATTTGTAGTAAAAACAAAGGGAAGATACAAAGTGTAAAAAAAAATTATTAACTGATAAATTTGAAATGAAAGATTTAGGTGAAGTAAAAGAATATCTTGGAATAAATATAGACTATGATTATTTAAAAAAGGAAATGAGATTAAGCCAAAAGAAATACATAGAATCATTAGCAAACAAATATAAATTACATAATAGCAAATTGTACTGTACACCTATGGAGACCAACTTAATAATTGAAAAAGCTGATATAAATAGAGAGGACATTGGATACAAGAATTTAATTGGCGCATTGCTGTATATTAGTGTAAAGACCAGACCCGATATAAGGTATAGTGTGAATTATCTGAGTAGATTTCAAGATTGTTGTAACGAGACACATTTTAAATATGCCCTGCGAATATTGAAATATTTGTACCGGACTAGAGATTTATTGCTACATTATAAAAGGAATGAAAAGTGCAAAACGATAGACTGTTATGTGGACGCCGATTGGGCAGGAGATCATATAGATAGGAAATCGACTTCTGGGTATGTAATTAGATTGTATGGAAATGTAATTGGATGGAAGTCTAAAAAACAGAGGTGTGTGACAAAAGCCTCAACGTATGCAGAGTATGTAGCTCTATCGGAAGCGGTGAGCGAAGTAATGGCTATCAGAGAATTAATGAAAATCTTCGATGTAAATCTAGACGATAACCCTGTAAAAATTTATGAGGATAACTCTGGAGTAATGAGTATAGCAAAATACGGAACTTTTACAAAAAATTCGAAACACATTGAAGTTCATTACCACTACGTTCACGAGTACGTAAAGGAAAATAAGATAAACATAATAAAAGTAAGTACAGAAGAAAACACTGCGGATATTTTTACGAAGGCACTGTGTAGAGAGAAATTTGAAAGGTTTAGGTCATGGATGAATGTAAAATAAGAGAAATGTAAATAAAGCGATAAGTGTTAAATATTTTGTTAATTCGACAAGTATGTAAATAAAATTAAGTGTACAGTATAAATGTAAGGAGGCGTGTTAGGGAAGTGATACATATACATTCTACATGAGAGTGTGTGTGTAAGGGTCAGAGGGCGTCCAGGTCTTAGTTGAGACAAAACACTGTCGTTAAGAAGCATCTGGAAGAGTCGGTTGACAACAAGCGTGCGTGCGAGTAGGATTACGAGGTCTTCAGAGTATAAGATATGTGTATAACTGTTGTGTGCTAAATAAAGTAAATTATTTGTATTTCCAAATCCTCTGATTTCCTTAACAGTCTTGCAAATATCGACGCTATTTCGTTTAATATTCACGTCATAACCTTGGCTCAAGATTTCACGACCAATCATGATATCGCATTTTAAGTAGCTATCAGCAAGGACATGACAAGTTATCTCCAATGTAAAACCGTTAATACATACAGTGGACAAGATCTGAGATGTACTGTTAACACAAGTATTTCCTATGCCTCGCATTACCACTACATCAGTCGTTCGTATGCCAGAAAATTTCGAGGATATGGATTCTTTAATAAATGAGCATTCGGCTCCGGAATCGAAACAAAATGGGAACGATACACCCAGATGACTTAAACTACCAGCTGGAGACTCCACCAGGCAGGAGTCGACTCGACGTTCGTTCTTGGTGCCGGATTTTCTGTTCTGCAGTAGCGGACAATCAGGTGCGATATGGCCCGCCGCACGACACTTGAAGCAAACCACCTTGGACGATGCGGCTGTTCGGCTGCTTTCCTGATGTCGTGTATCCTTCCGCTGTTCGCTACGCATCCTCTTGCGACACTCCATTATTTTGTGTCCGTGAGTACCACAGTAATGGCAGTATTGAGATAAATGTCATGTTGGTACGATCACTAGTTCCTACATCCAGCGTTGGTGCAAGTGCTTGACATTCTCTTCCGTTTTTCCACGTCCGTCACGTCTTCTTTATCTGAGTATCCCGTGTGTTGTAAATGGCTGTACAAGGTGGTGAAATACACAGCATATAAAACTAATCTGTATGAATCAATTGAATATCAAAACCCAAACCAATGTAATAACAGCTTTAAACAGCATCTGAAAAACGATAACGTCGAAGAAAGCAACGTGCGATTAAAAGAGTCGTATATCGAAAAATGCAGGGGTTTATTATAAATTAATATAAAAAGATTACTCTGAACATTTTTAAATGATTTTCTACGCAATAATAGAATAATTCTATATAATAATTTTCTCCGTTTTCGTTTGTAACATTTACATTCTTTTTCATTTCTACAGTTCAAAAATCTCGCTTTTCATTCCATTCGGAATTTTTTCCCGAAAGACGATATAAATATTTTCTCCCACGTACTTAAGAAAGGAAGGTTAGAGGTGTTCGTAAACGTTTGCAACATTTCTCAAATTTTTTTACAGCTTTCCTAGGAAACATATTATATGACAGTTAACCAATTTTAACAAATATGCATTATGTACTTGTATGTGCAAATGAATTAATGTACATGCACTTAATTTAAAGAAATGGTGAAAAGTTATGAAATTTAGTCTAAGGACATCCTTTACTTTCTTTACTAAACTACGCAGTTATTGCGTATAGCAAAAGATGGCACCAAATACAAAATTCCAATCACTTGATCTCAGAGTTTAACTATGGTCGGTTGACTCCTATTACTATTTATTAAAATTGATTTCCTCAAAATCTAATATAATTTATCGAAATATAATTTTCCTAATCAAAATAATATATATGTCGGAGATGAAAGGAAATCGGAGGCTTCCCTTTGGAACTTCGGGAAAATCCCTTAACACCGTAATCTAGACTCTATTATAGGCGTAATTAAACAATTGTCGTCATTCGATCCGATTGTATTTGTTCGAGATTTGTGATAATGAGCTTGGGCTCGAGGCGACAACCAGTCGCCGAACGTAGCCACGGTCACGGGATGGACGCTTTGTCTAACAAATGTATGAAGTAATTCTATAGCTCTCCTTAAAAGAAATATTTGTGACGGCACGCGACAGTAAACATTCCAACGGTTTCTGTCCCGTGGCTCGCCACACGCAGACCCTATTCTTCGAGTAAGATGATTGCCAGATGTCGATGCGTCTTCGCAGTACATGTTAGGCTAGCCTGAGGGCCTGATATAAATCTTAAGATTTAGTTTGCTAAAGTCGTTCAGACGGACAAACAGTCTTTGTCCAGCTACGGGGAGTTAGGAGAGACTTATTTTTCAACGAACGGCGTCTCCCACTAGCAACTTTCCCTCGAGGGCGGCTAGCATCTTTTTCTAACCACCGATATGGAGATTGACCAATTAGCAGCAACGCCAATTTCCCTCACCTACTAAACGAAGGCTATCCTCGACGAATCCAAGGATCACTTAGACACACCCCATCATAGTTTTCCTCTGCAGCATCATCGCGACGGAAAGTCATTCTCTCGTGAGGCAGTATTAGCGAATAACTTAGCGTCTGTACGCTCGGTGGATATTCTACGTTTTAACAAAGAGTCCGACTTAGATTTTGCGAGCATATTCATCTATCATCCCGTTGACCGCGGATTCGTTATTGAACCTAGGATCATTGTCATTAGTTTCTCGAGTACCTAATTACCACGGTTACTTGTCCAATTCTATAATTATCGTATTTGCACTAGTCAATGTCATGCCCCTAACCCTAATTCTAATGTAAACCCGACATACATATATAACTTGTAATATATAATTTCTTAAATAGAGTGTTAACTATTCCTAATCACCTGGGTTGTTAACAGGTTTATTTAGTTATTTTATTTATCCATTTATTTCTTGTATTTGTTAATAAAATATAACATGTATTCTTGCCCTTTTCTCCCAATTATTTCCTCTTCGCCATGATGTCGTATGTTGTTATTTTTATTTTGGATCCATCAGATGAGTTCGCAATTCATTCAGTTTATTAATTAGTTTTATTCAATTATTTTATAAATTTCTCCTTTTTCATGTTGGTTGATTAAAATATATCTTCCTATTGTTCCATTTATTCTCTTTTACTATTATGTGGTTCACAATTATTTTAATTTCTGGATTTTACCTGCTTATTCGATTTACTAGTTGGTTTTATTTAATAATTTGTTTTGCATTTGCATATCCCATGTTCGCTAATTAATTGTAGTATATTTTCCTGTCGTCGGATATAATTGTTCTGGTTCCAGGTTGATTGTTAGTTGGTATAGGTTATGCTATACTCTTTGTACTTACTACTTCGTTAGAATATCTATTTCTATTTTATTATTTGTTATTTACCCTCATATGCTAATTCTATATATATAATTACGTTTAATTAATCTTTTATTAAAGTATTTCCATTTTCGTTGTACCGTGCGTTTGTTTCGGGTGTTCGAATTGGCACTCGCGTTGTTTGTATTTTGTGACTTTCTGTTTTTCGTTACCGTACGTGCGGAGAGCGGGGCGTGACAATAGCATTTTACGTTGTAACGGGCTTGTTCCGAATTTCAAAAAGGAGTGTACAGCATTCGGAGTGCAAAATGGAATAGCATTACATTTCGCGCGTAAATAGTGTGAAAAGAGCGCTTAAACGTCGAAATATCTCAAACGCGTAGAAAATGACGGTTAATTTTCGACAATATCGACGAAATCATTGCGATTTGCGAGCTGTTGGGCTAGTGTCGACGGAGAAGCGAGAGTGCATTACATTCGGCGCGTAAAATGGAAGAAAAGGCGCTCATAAAATTCGAAATATCTCAAACGGGATGGAAACAACGCATAGTTCTCTTCAAAATAGACGAAATCATCTCTATTTGCGAGCTGTTGGGCTTGTGACGAAAGTGAAACGAGAGTGCATTAAATTCAGCGCGCACAATGTAGTGGAAAGAGCTCTTAAACGTCGAAATATGACAAACGCGAAGGAAATGACACTTAGTTTTCGTCAAAATCGACGAAATCATCGAGATTTGCTAGCTGTTGGGCTTCTTTCTACGCTGAAACGGTTGGGCATTTCATTAGCAGCGTAAAATGGAGTGAGAGGACTGCTCATTCGTTGAAAAATCTCAAACGGGAGGGAAATGACGGTTAATTTTCGACAATATCAACGAGATCATTGCGATTTGCGAGCTGTTGGGCTTGTGTCGACGGTGAAACTGGGGTGCATTGCATTCCGCGAGTTAGTGGAACGAATTGAGCTCTTAAACGTCGAAATATGACAAACGCGAAGGAAATGACACTTAGTTTTCGTCAAAATCGACGAAATCATCGAGATTTGCTAGCTGTTGTGCTTCTTTCTACGCTGAAACGGTCGGGCATTTCATTAGCAGCGTAAAATGGAGTGAGAGGACTGCTCATTCGTTGAAAAATCTCAAACGGGAGGGAAATGACGGTTAATTTTCGACAATATCAACGAGATCATTGCGATTTGCGAGCTGTTGGGCTTGTGTCGACGGTGAAACTGGGGTGCATTGCATTCCGCGCGTTAGTGGAATGAATTGAGCTCTTAAACGTCAAAATATATCAAACGGGAGGGAAATGACGGTCAGTTTTCGTCAAAATCGTCGAAATCATCGCGATTTGCTAGCTGTTGGGCTTGTTACAACTGAGAAACTGGAGTGCATTGCATTGCGCGCGTTAGTGGAATGAAAAGAGCTCTTAAACTTTGAAACATCTCTAACGGGGAGGAAACTACGCATAGTTCTCGGCAAAATAGACGAAATCCTCGAAATTTGCGAGCTGTTGTTCTTGTGTCGACGGTGAAACGTGCATGCATTACATTCTGCACGTATAATGGAGTGAAACGAGCACTTAAACGAGGAAATATATCAAACGGGAAGGAAATGGCGGTTAGCTTTCGGCAATATCGCCGAAATCTAGCTCTATTTCCGAGGTTTTGGGTTTGTTTCGATGCTAAAACGGACGTGCATTACTTTCTGCACTTAAAATGGAGTGAAAAGGTCGCTTAAACATCGAAATATCTCAAGCCTGAGGAAAATGACGCTTAGTTTTCTGCAAATTCGACGAAATCATCGCGGTTTGCGAGCTGTTGGGCTTGTTTCGACGCTGAAACGGGCGGGCATTTCATTCGGCGCGTAAAATTGAATGAAAACATCGTATAAACGTCGAACGATCTCAAACGGGAAGGAAACAACTCTTAGTTTCCGTCAAAATAGACGAAATCATCGCTATTTGCGAGCTGTTGGGCTTGTGTCGAAGGTGAAAAGGGCGTGCATTTCACTCAGTATGTAAATTCGGGTGAATAGATCGCAGAAACTTCGAAATATCACTAACGGTAAGGAAATGACGCACAGTTTTCGTCAAAATCGACGAAATCATCGCGATTAGCGAAATGTTGAGCCTGCTTGGACGGTGAAACGGGCGTGCATTACATTCGGCGCATAAAATGAAGGTAAAAGAGCGCTTAAGCGTCGAAATATCTCAAACGGGAAGGAAACAACACTTAGTTTTCCGGCAAAATCGACGAAATCATCGCGATTTGCTAGCTGTTGGGCTTCTTTCGACGGTAAAACTGGAGTGCATTTCATTAGGAGCGTAAAATGGTGTGAGAGGAGCGCATAAACGTTGAAATATCTCAAACGCGAAGGAAATGACGGTTA
Organism: Bombus flavifrons; assembly: GCF_040668555.2. Lineage (NCBI taxonomy): Eukaryota > Metazoa > Arthropoda > Insecta > Hymenoptera > Apidae > Bombus > Bombus flavifrons. The sequence goes on along the minus strand of NW_027184773.1, from coordinate 98,427 downwards.
ATTTTCGGCAAAATCGACGAAATCCAGCTCTATTTGCGAGCTATTGGGCTTGTCTCGATGCTAGAACGGGCGAGCATTACATTCTGCACGTAAAATGGAGTGAAAAGATCGCCTAAACTTCGAAATATCTCAAACGGGAAGGAAGCAACGCTTAGTTTTCGTCAAAATCGACAAAATCATCGCGATTTGCGAGCTGTTCTACTTGTGTCGACGGAGAAATGAGCGTGCATTACATTCGGCGAGTATATAGAGTGAGAAGAGCGCTTAAACCTTATAATATCTGTGGTAACTTATGGATCCTAGAGTAAGGACAAGTAATGATGATTTAATTAGGGTTTAGTGTAGTTAAATAAGCAATACTCAGTAACAAAAACCGGTTACAATATAGACGTACGTATCATTATCACACACGCCTCGACTTCCTGATTCACACTCCGTGACCTCTCAACTCAGACGGCCCTTCTCCACTCGCATTCTGGCCGTTCTAGCAACCCTTTGTCTTTTCCTAGGCCCACCATACGCGTGTTCAGCAGACGCTCGTGGCCAGGGTCACTTAGGCCTTTTCTACGAAACTATGCACTTGAAAAGACCGATGACACATTTATGGACACGACGGCGCCTCGGCTCCCGCGACATTGTTCATGGTTAACTCGATGTTTATTAGACCTTTTTCCCGATACTACATATCTTTAATGGGATGGAGATGACGCATAGTTTTCGTCAAACTCGACGAAATCATCCCTACTTAAGAGATGTCGGGCTTGTGTCGAAGGTGAAACGGGCGTGCATTACATTCAGTGCGTAAATTCGGGTGAAATGAGCGCTTAAACGTCAAAATATCTCAAACAGGAAGGAAATGACGGATAGTTTTCATCAAAATCGACGACATAATCGCGATTGGCGAGATGTTGGGCTTGCTTCGACGGTGAAACGGGCGTGCATTTCACTCAGCATGTAATTTCGGGTCCATAAAGCGCTTAACCGTCGAAATATCTCAAACGGGAGGGAAATGACCGTTAGTTTTCGACAATATCGGCGAAATCCAACTCTATTTATTAGCTGTTGGGCTTGTTACGATGCTCAAACAGGCGTGCATTACATTCTGCACGTATAATGGAGTGAAACGAGTGCATAAACGTCGAAATATATCAAACGGGAAGGAAATAACACATAGTTTTCGACAAAATCAACAAAATCATAGCGATTTGCGAGCTGTTGGGTTTGTTTCCACGGTCAAACTGGAGTGCAATAACATTTCGCGCGTAAATAGAGTGAAAAGGGCGCTTGAACGTTGAAATATATCAAACGGGAAGGAAATAACAGTTATTTTTCGTCAAAATCGGCGAAATCATCGCGATTTGCGAACTGTTGGGCTTGTTTCGACGGTGAAAGTGTCGTGCATTTCATTCGGAGCGTAAAATGGTGTGAGAGGAGCGCTTAAACGTCAAAATATCTCAAACAGGAAGGAAATGACGGGTAGTTTACTTCAAAATCGACGAAATCATCGCGATTTGCGAGCTGTTGGGCTTCTTTTGACGGTGAAACTCGGGTGCATTACATTTCGCGCTAAATAGTGTGAAAAGAACGCATAAGCGTTGAAATATCTCAAACGAGATGGAAATTAAGGTTTGTTTTCGTCAAAATCGAAGAAATCATCGCCCTATGCGAGCTGTTAGGGTTGTGTCAACGTTGAAACTAGAGTGCATTAAATTTCGCTCGTAAATAGAGTGCAAAGAGCGCTTAAACGTTGAAATATATTTAACGGGATGGAAATGACGCGTAGATTTCGCCAAAATCGACGAAATAATCGCGATTTGCGAGCTGTTTGGCTTGCTTCGACGGTGAGAGGGGCGCGCATTACATTTGGCGGGTACAATGGTGTGAAAAGAACGCTTAAACGTCGAAATATGTTAAACGGGAAGGAAATAACTGATAGTTTTCGTCAAAATCGACGAAATCATCGTGATTTGCGAGCTGTTGCTCTTTGTCGACTCTGAAACCTGCCCGCATTACATTCGGCGCGTAAAATGGTGTGAATGGAGCGCTTAACCGTCGAAATATCTGAAACGGGATGGAAGTAACGATTAATTTTCGTCAAAATCGACGAAATCATCGCGATTTGCGAGCTGTTGGGCTTGTGTCGAAGGTGAAAGTGTCGTGTATTTCATTCGCAGCGTAAAATGGTGTGAGAGGAGGCCTTATTCGTCGAAATGTCTCAAACGGGAAAGAAATCACCGTTAATTTTCCACAATATCGACGAAATCATTGGGATTTGCGAGCTGTTAGGCTTGTTTCGACGCTGAAACGGGCGGGCATTACAATTGGCGCGTAAAATGGAGTGAAAAGAGAGCAGAAACGTTGAAATATCTCAAACGCGTAGAAAATGACGGCTAATTTTCGACAATATCGACGAAATCATTGCGATTTGCGAGCTGTTGGGCTAGTGTCGACGGAGAAGCGAGAGTGCATTACATTCGGCGCGTAAAATGGAAGAAAAGGCGCTCATAAAATTCGAAATATCTCAAACGGGATGGAAACAACGCATAGTTCTCTTCAAAATAGACGAAATCATCTCTACTTGCGAGCTGTTGGGCTTGTGACGAAAGTGAAACGAGAGTGCATTAAATTCAGCGCGCACAATGTAGTGGAAAGAGCTCTTAAACGTCGAAATATGACAAACGCGAAGGAAATGACACTTAGTTTTCGTCAAAATCGACGAAATCATCGAGATTTGCTAGCTGTTGGGCTTCTTTCTACGCTGAAACGGTTGGGCATTTCATTAGCAGCGTAAAATGGAGTGAGAGGACTGCTCATTCGTTGAAAAATCTCAAACGGGAGGGAAATGACGGTTAATTTTCGACAATATCAACGAGATCATTGCGATTTGCGAGCTGTTGGGCTTGTGTCGACGGTGAAACTGGGGTGCATTGCATTCCGCGAGTTAGTGGAACGAATTGAGCTCTTAAACGTCGAAATATGACAAACGCGAAGGAAATGACACTTAGTTTTCGTCAAAATCGACGAAATCATCGAGATTTGCTAGCTGTTGTGCTTCTTTCTACGCTGAAACGGTCGGGCATTTCATTAGCAGCGTAAAATGGAGTGAGAGGACTGCTCATTCGTTGAAAAATCTCAAACGGGAGGGAAATGACGGTTAATTTTCGACAATATCAACGAGATCATTGCGATTTGCGAGCTGTTGGGCTTGTGTCGACGGTGAAACTGGGGTGCATTGCATTCCGCGCGTTAGTGGAATGAATTGAGCTCTTAAACGTCAAAATATATCAAACGGGAGGGAAATGACGGTCAGTTTTCGTCAAAATCGTCGAAATCATCGCGATTTGCTAGCTGTTGGGCTTGTTACAACTGAGAAACTGGAGTGCATTGCATTCCGCGCGTTAGTGGAATGAAAAGAGCTCTTAAACTTTGAAACATCTCTAACGGGGAGGAAACTACGCATAGTTCTCGGCAAAATAGACGAAATCCTCGAAATTTGCGAGCTGTTGCTCTTTGTCGACTCTGAACCCTGCCCGCATTACATTCGGCGCGTAAAATGGTGTGAATGGAGCGCTTAACCGTCGAAATATCTGAAACGGGATGGAAGTAACGATTAATTTTCGTCAAAATCGACGAAATCATCGCGATTTGCGAGCTGTTGGGCTTGTGTCGAAGGTGAAAGTGTCGTGTATTTCATTCGCAGCGTAAAATGGTGTGAGAGGAGGCCTTATTCGTCGAAATGTCTCAAACGGGAAAGAAATCACCGTTAATTTTCCACAATATCGACGAAATCATTGGGATTTGCGAGCTGTTAGGCTTGTTTCGACGCTGAAACGGGCGGGCATTACAATTGGCGCGTAAAATGGAGTGAAAAGAGAGCAGAAACGTTGAAATATCTCAAACGCGTAGAAAATGACGGCTAATTTTCGACAATATCGACGAAATCATTGCGATTTGCGAGCTGTTGGGCTAGTGTCGACGGAGAAGCGAGAGTGCATTACATTCGGCGCGTAAAATGGAAGAAAAGGCGCTCATAAAATTCGAAATATCTCAAACGGGATGGAAACAACGCATAGTTCTCTTCAAAATAGACGAAATCATCTCTACTTGCGAGCTGTTGGGCTTGTGACGAAAGTGAAACGAGAGTGCATTAAATTCAGCGCGCACAATGTAGTGGAAAGAGCTCTTAAACGTCGAAATATGACAAACGCGAAGGAAATGACACTTAGTTTTCGTCAAAATCGACGAAATCATCGAGATTTGCTAGCTGTTGGGCTTCTTTCTACGCTGAAACGGTTGGGCATTTCATTAGCAGCGTAAAATGGAGTGAGAGGACTGCTCATTCGTTGAAAAATCTCAAACGGGAGGGAAATGACGGTTAATTTTCGACAATATCAACGAGATCATTGCGATTTGCGAGCTGTTGGGCTTGTGTCGACGGTGAAACTGGGGTGCATTGCATTCCGCGAGTTGGTGGAACGAATTGAGCTCTTAAACGTCGAAATATGACAAACGCGAAGGAAATGACACTTAGTTTTCGTCAAAATCGACGAAATCATCGAGATTTGCTAGCTGTTGTGCTTCTTTCTACGCTGAAACGGTCGGGCATTTCATTAGCAGCGTAAAATGGAGTGAGAGGACTGCTCATTCGTTGAAAAATCTCAAACGGGAGGGAAATGACGGTTAATTTTCGACAATATCAACGAGATCATTGCGATTTGCGAGCTGTTGGGCTTGTGTCGACGGTGAAACTGGGGTGCATTGCATTCCGCGCGTTAGTGGAATGAATTGAGCTCTTAAACGTCAAAATATATCAAACGGGAGGGAAATGACGGTCAGTTTTCGTCAAAATCGTCGAAATCATCGCGATTTGCTAGCTGTTGGGCTTGTTACAACTGAGAAACTGGAGTGCATTGCATTCCGCGCGTTAGTGGAATGAAAAGAGCTCTTAAACTTTGAAACATCTCTAACGGGGAGGAAACTACGCATAGTTCTCGGCAAAATAGACGAAATCCTCGAAATTTGCGAGCTGTTGTTCTTGTGTCGACGGTGAAACGTGCATGCATTACATTCTGCACGTATAATGGAGTGAAACGAGCACTTAAACGTGGAAATATATCAAACGGGAAGGAAATGGCGGTTAGCTTTCGGCAATATCGCCGAAATCTAGCTCTATTTCCGAGGTTTTGGGTTTGTTTCGATGCTAAAACGGACGTGCATTACATTCTGCACGTAAAATGGAGTGAAAAGGTCGCTTAAACATCGAAATATCTCAAGCCTGAGGGAAATGACGCATAGTTTTCTGCAAATTCGACGAAATCATCGCGGTTTGCGAGCTGTTGGGCTTGTTTCAACGCTGAAACGGGCGGGCATTTCATTCGGCGCGAAAAATTGAATGAAAACATCGTATAAACGTCGAAATATCTAAAACGGGAAGGAAACAACTCTTAGTTTTCGTCAAAATAGACGAAATCATCGCTATTTGCGAGCTGTTGAGCTTGTGTCGAAGGTGAAAAGGGCGTGCATTTCACTCAGTATCTAAATTCGGGTGAATGGATCGCAGAAACTTCGAAATATCACTAACGGTAAGGAAATGACGCACAGTTTTCGTCAAAATCGACGAAATCATCGCGATTAGCGACAAGGTGAGCCTGCTTGGACGGTGAAACGGGCGTGCATTACATTCGGCGCATAAAATGAAGGTAAAAGAGCGCTTAAGCGTCGAAATATCTCAAACGGGAAGGAAACAACACTTAGTTTTCGGCAAAATCGACGAAATCATCGCTATTTGCGAGCTGTTGGGCTTGTGTCGAAGGTGAAAAGGGCGTGCATTTCACTCAGTATGTAAATTCGGGTGAATAGATCGCAGAAACTTCGAAATATCACTAACGGTAAGGAAATGACGCACAGTTTTCGTCAAAATCGACGAAATCATCGCGATTAGCGAAATGTTGAGCCTGCTTGGACGGTGAAACGAGCGTGCATTACATTCGGCGCATAAAATGAAGGTAAAAGAGCGCTTAAGCGTCGAAATATCTCAAACGGGAAGGAAACAACACTTAGTTTTCGGCAAAATCGACGAAATCGTCGCGATTTGCGAACTGTTGGGCTTGTTTCGACGGTGAAAGTGTCGTGCATTTCATTCGGAGCGTAAAATGGTGTGAGAGGAGCGCTTAAACGTCAAAATATCTCAAACAGGAAGGAAATGACGGGTAGTTTACTTCAAAATCGACGAAATCATCGCGATTTGCGAGCTTTTGGGCTTGTTTCGACGGTGAAACGGGCGTGCATTACATTTGGCGCGTAATATGGAGTGGAAAGTGTGCTTAAACGTCGAAATATATCAAACGGGAAGGAAATAACATATAGTTCTGGAAAAAATCGACGAAATCATCCTTATATGCTAGCTGTTGGGCTTGTGTCGACAGTGAAACGTACGTACATTACATTCCGCGCGTAAAGTGGAGTGAAAAGAGCGCATGAACTTTGAAATATCTCAAACGGGAAAGAAATTACGGTTAATTTTCGGCAAAGTCGACGAATTCATCGCTACTTGCGAGCTGTTGGGCTTGTGTCGATAGTGAAACGTGCGTGCATTACTTTTAGCGTGTAAAATGAAGTGAAACGAGCGATCAATCGTCGAAATATCTCAAACGGGAAGGAAATAACGATTAGTTTTTGTCAATGTCGACGAAATCATCTGCAATTCCTTGAGGGCATCCACTAATAAGATGCATTTAAATGACAGGGTTTACAGGTGGTGGGCTTACCTACAAACTTTTACCTTTGACATTATGTATCGGGGAGGCAGAAGAATGGCTCACGTCGATTTTTTTTCGCGGAACCCCGTAGACTCGGATCACCGTACGGTCGTCAAAATTGCCGAAAAAGAAATCAATCTGGCCGAAATTTCCGAAGATTGTCTCTTGGCGGAGCAACGGCGCGATCCCCAAATTACGGAAATCGTCGATAAGTTGCGGAACGACGAGCTTGCGGACGACGTTGCGAATACGTACGAATTACGATCCGGCACCCTATACCGTAAGATACAAAGGAGAGGCAGAACTCTCTGCTTGCCCATTGTCCCAAGAGGCTTTAGGTGGTCCGTGATCAGCCATGTACACCAGTCAATCATGCACTTAGAATGGGATAAAACGCTCGAGAAACTGTACGAGTATTATTGGTTCGAGGGAATGGCGAAATACGTTCGCAAATTCGTTGAGAACTGTCATGCTTGTCGAGTTTCAAAGGCTAGATCAGGCAAAACACAAGCCGAACTACATCCCATACCTAAGACCAGCATACCTTGGCACACGGTTCACATGGATATCACGGGAAAACTAAGTGGTAAAAGCGACTCGAAGGAATATGTCGTTGTGCTGGTTGACGCCTTCACCAAGTTCGTATATTTGCATCATACCCGTAAGATAGACTCCCTAAATACCATTAAGGCGCTTAAGTCCGCTATATTTTTATTCGGTAATCCCTGCCGGGTAATAGCGGACCAGGGAAGATGCTTTACGGGTAAAGATTTCCAAAGTTTCTGTCAAGATAGACACATTAAACTCCACTTAATAGCAACCGGTGCTAGTAGGGCCAATGGACAAGTAGAGCGTACTATGAGCACCTTAAAAAATATGTTTTCGACGGTAGAAACGACCGGGCGAACGTGGCAAGACGCGATTGGCGAGATACAGTTAGCCTTGAATTGCACCACCAATCGTGTAACTAAATCAAGTCCTCTGGAGTTATTAATTGGCAAGGCAGCAAGGCCCTACGGTTTAACGTTGTCTGATAGTGTCGAGGAAAAGGAAGTAGACATCTCCAGTGTAAGACAACAGGCGATACAGAACATGGAGACTTGCGCTAGCTATGATAAAGACAGGTTCGACAAAACGAAAGCCAAGGTAGTTAGGTTTAACCTTGGTGACTTTGTGTTACGAAAAAATGAGGAAAGGAACCAAACGAAGTTGGACCCGAAATTCAGGGGTCCATTCGTGATAGCAGAGATTTTGGAAGGGGACCGATATACTTTAAAGACCTTAGACGGTAAACGGACATACAAGGACAGTCATGACAAACTAAGAAAAATGCCAAATAGTTGCGTTCCTGATGAGTTGGACGTCTGCGACGATGACAGAGACGGTGATAATAACGATGCGAGTACACGGACCTCAGAGGATCATTAATACCACGTTGTGGTCGTACACCCAGTGTGGTGCTCTGCGCGTTCGGAATACGTCCACTGTGACTCTCTGCGCGTTCGTAATACGTCCACTGTGACCCTCTGCGCCTTAGTAATACACCCAGTGTGGTGCTCTGCGCGTTCGTAATACGTCCACTGTGACCATCTGCGCCTTAGTAATACACCCAGTGTGGTGCTCTGCGCGTTCGTAATACGTCCAGTGAGATGCTCTGCGCCTTCGTAATATGTCCAGTGAGATGTTCTGCGCTTTCGTAATATGTCCAGTGAGATGTTCTGTGCTTTCGTAATACACCCAATGTGGTAACACGATCCAACAATCTGAGATTCACCCGTGTGCGGAATCGAAAATGATCTGTCGCGTCGTTGCGGTCTGACTGGTGACTCACAGAATGCAACTAGCACTTCGAAATACAAACTATGACACTACCAATTTGAGTTCTCCTTCATTTCTTTGTTTGTTAAACCTTCGAATCTTGCTGTCAAACTGGACCCTTGACTTATTTGGAACATTTAACTGAATGGTAGATAATATTAGTTACAACGAGTCTAATGTTAAAAAAAAAATTCTGTATTTTAGCTACACACGAGGACGTGTGACAGTCAGAATGGCCGTGTCGGAGATGAAAGGAAAGCCGAAGCCGTTCCTTGGAAATTTTGGGAACATCTTCTAGTAGTCTAGCCTGGATTTTATCATAGCTGTAATTGTTCGAGATTTGCGATATCAAGATTGGGTTCGAGGCGACAATTGGTCGCCGAACGTAGCCGCGGTCACGGGATGGATGTTTTATCTAACGGAGGTCTGGAGTGGTTGTATGTGTTTTCCGAGAAATGTGGTTGTGGCGGCATGCGGCCTCGAGAGCGGGCCTAGCCACGTGTGATGTTGCCTCGGAGGTGACGATGCAATGGGACATACATTGTATTAGTAATCAAAACTCCAGGCAGAAACTGCCTAGCAACGGCGTTTGGAACTTTCTCGATGCTTCCAACGAGTGTGCCTAGCAACGGCGTTTGCAACCTTCTCGATGCTTTCAAACGGGTATAGAAAACAAAATGCAACCGTACAGGGAGAAAATCTCCACGAGGCTGGCATTCGTCTTGTGACTGCTTTGGAGAGTGACACGTCGTGTTTCTGTGCTTAAGATCAGTCTACGCTTAGTAAGGAGTCATCCCGTTGATCGTGGATTCGTTTGAACTCAAAATTATTGTTTAGAACGATTATTAACTTATTGTTTGTAAATCATATTATTCATTGAACTTATTATCCGTTAAACGTATTATTCATTAGCTTTACTATTTGTTAGACTTACTAACCATTCAACTTATTATCCGCTAACCCTATTATTTGTTTAATTTATTATTCGTTCAATTTATTTTCCACTAACTTCATTATTTGTTAAGTTTATCATTCACTAGACTTATTATTTGTTAATCTTTGTAGTAGACTTGTGTATACGTGAAAAATATAATCTTAGTTGTGTTAAACAATGGATAACTCACGTGAAGAATTGTCACGCGCCCAAAATTCCAATCTCACCCCGACATATATATATATATATATATATATATATATATATATATATATATATATATATATATTAAATACAATTTCAAATACATATGTAATACAATTTCATTTTACTAACAATAAGGGGAATAAAACAAAGAACAATTAGTTAGATGCGGAAAATGTTAACTTTATTCAGATAAAATAAGATACATAATACAAACTAATGTTTAATTAAGTAACACTTAAAATACAAAGAAAGCCAAAAAAATAGAGAAAAAATGTATTTGATTAGTTTAATATTATGTTTCTATTTACACACTTAATTTAACGATACATGATACCATACATCTTAATGTGTGTATGTCATTGTTAAACAATTATAAAGTATATTTATATAAGAGATATGAATAAGCTAATTTTTACATGTGTATGCATTACGCCAAAAATGTACGGGTAACGGCCTTGACTTCTCTTCGGCAAATGATGCACGTTGTGAATGCTGGCGAACAGTACTGACAAGTAGCTAGATGTCCACAAGGTAGGAACGTAATAGTCGCTTGTCGTTCCGTGCAAACTTTACACGAACGAGCATGTTTCAATGCTCGATTTTCTTGCTCCAGAGCAGCTAAAATAGTAAACAGTATATTTAAATACAATATATAATAGAATTTATTATATGTATACGGATTTCAGACAAATTAACGAATCTGTGTTTTTATTTTTATTACTTACCTACTTTCTCAGCGAGAGTTATTTCATTAGTATCATTTTCACTATTGGATCTCTCAGGACTCTCATCTGTAATTTCAATTGGTGCCTGAAATAAATATAATGTACATAAGTATATATTCTAATTATTAATTATACATATGGTTCAGGCTTTAAGTTTTTGTACTTACTTCTGCAGAAGTTTCATATAACTCCTGGCCTGTTACATTATTGACATATTCCCAGCCCCGTACTGGTAAAAAATGACCACAGCTGGGAGACGAAATCATATGTCTCTCCCATGGATCCTCTTCCGATCTCCAATTTCCTATAGTAATTCCACAATGGTAACAGGTAGTGAAATCATTTATTCCGGTGTAGAAGAAGCCTGCATGGGCTAATTCTTCACATGTCTGTGTCATATATGTAGGCCATGTTGCGAATGAATTTAATCTGGATTCGTAAGTAGCGTATTCCAATATTGCTGCTTTAATAACATCTTTTAGTCCCAAACGGCTAAGATCATATGCCGTCGGGTTTCGTGAAAATCGATGGTCATTAAAATCAAATGACTCCTGATAATGTAAACCATAAGGACAAGATATATTTCTATTTCTTCGTCTTGTCCGTAGAACTTTAGCTGGATCTGCTCCCATTGGTACATTATTACAATGTTCATTGCGGATAAATCTGCACTCTGGAGAACGCATCTCATGAATTTGCATGGGAATATCACCCACTGACCACTGACTTGCCAGCAATTGACATTCAAAGCAACTTACGATAACCGCCTCGCCTGTATAGTAGAATCCTGCAGCTGCAAGACTGACAGGGTCAATGAAAGATACAGGCCAATTTCGAAAACTCGAACGTCTTACTGCTTCAAAACGAAAATCAGCATAATTTTCTTGAACGTCACGCGGCATTTCTATCGAGAATATCTGTGGCATTGTCGACGTCGACGGTATCGGTGATGTTAAATCAATCACCGTTGCTGAAGGTTCAGGGGATGGTATATCAACCATAATTTCTGGAAGTACCATGGATGTTGAAGGTACGGCTAGCTCATCCGCCGATATTGAATGAACCGACGGATTTGAATCATCTGACAATGTCGAAGGAACAGCCAGTAATTCTTCATCTTCTGAAGATTCTGTATTATGTTCCATCAAATATCGGAAGTTGATTGTAGGAATCATTTCATCCATTTTAATCTTAATTTATTGCGCCTTTAAACCTATTTAAAAGAAAAAGATATTGAAATTGAATCTACTAATTGTAGATGACTTAAGAAATATTATACGTGTACAATTGATCAAACAGAAATGTATTACAGACAAAACTTACGAATATCAGATGTTCTCGTTCCGCTTCAACAGCTCTCCAATTCTTCAAATGGAATCTTGACAAATATTTAATATCTTATTCTTGTATATTTTATATTTTTAAATTTACTAAAACTGCTCAATCGTACGAACGAGCCACACAAACTCTTCGAACATCAGTGTAATACTGAACCTTGCTGCTAGTATGTACCGTGAAGCTACTACCTGTTTTCTACAAATCTTATCCCTACCCACAGTACCCGGTAGCAATATAACCCTTCAATGCACTATAAGGCACACACACTGCGCAGAATGGGCAAGTTGTCGCCCAATCAAATTTCATCGATGCTCCGGCCCTTACTGTACTGTGTAAAGTAAACGATGCTCGCTAGGTACAGCGTTAAAATACATCTCTTATTTACTCACCTTCGAAAATGATGCCGCTTTTGAAGGAATTCTTATTTGCTCCGTTTTTACTTGGCAATATTAACACGTTGTTTGAAATATCAGTAAAAACTGCTACGGAGCCTAGAGAGCCAAAGAGAACGACAAAAATTAACAATTTATTATTAACAGATATAATAAAAGGGGGAATGATAATAGATGCTTGCTATTAGCTCCTAATAGAGTTTTCGTAATATCTCTAGTTCGACATCGTCTTCCTACAATTCTTACCGGAATCTCCATATCGTTCTGCTTCAGATTTGCAATATTCGGCAAATCCTAATCGGTACATTATTTCGTTTCAGGGGCCCAGAGTCCTAATCCGGCACCTGTTTCCTGGTGGGTATAATATTTAGTAGAAGGATAATTGCTGTCGTAAACAGTATAGTCTAAATACTCAGATTAGTCTTTGGTAATCATTACTTTATGACACCCTACACCTTTTAGCGTATACCCTGCCTCGGTATTAATGATCGCAGATTATAATTAAACTATTTTTACAAATGGGACGTTTTCAGCCGTTTCTCAATATGTGAAACATCTGACTCGGGGTTTCTGCAGGAAAATTCAACCGTTTGTATCATATTCTAAATTTGTTTTGAGATAAAGTTCCCTCGTGATGCGAATAGTAAAACGCTGTAGCATTATGTTATATTACATTATACATATTATATCATATTATTTATATATATATATATATATATATATATATATATATATATATATATATATATGAAATGTTCCTTGCACCATTATACGATCATTTGGAATTCAAAGTGTTAATTGCGTATGCACTAGATGATAGTAAAAACGAAGAATAAACATATTCGGGCAAAACGCAATATACTAAGCTTCTCGTCTGACAACTGAAAAGAAAAAGTATCGACGAAGTAAATTGACGATATGTCTATGTTTTGTTAATAACAATACTGAAATTGCTAAAGTGAGTCCATCATTCTCATAATTGAATTTTCTAGCAGCTGTTTATATTCGTGTACAATGTAACGGCGTATCTACGGTATCCGTTTACTCTTATATCGCTTGTTTTTCTAATTTTTCTTTATTTATCTCCAGCATCCTGCATTCGTCTTATTGAGATAAATGTCATGTTGGTATGATCACTAGTTCCTACATCCAGCGTTGGTGCAAGTGCTTGACATTCTCTTCCGTTTTTCGCTGTCCGTCACGTCTTGTTTATCTGAGTATTCCGTCGAAGAAAGCAACGTGCGATTAAAAGAGTCGTATATCGAAAAATGCAGGGGTTAATTATAAATTAATATAAAAAGATTACTCTCAACATTTTTCAATGATTTTCTACGCAATAATGGAATAATTCTATGTAATATGATCCGTAGCTCCTGAGTCGATTATCCAAACATCAGGGTTTGCCGCTTGTATCGCTGAGGTCCTTCCTAATAGACCAATTCCGCTGTGATCACGATTTTGATTTCTAGGTTCCTGGCTGTTTCTACTGTTTCTTCTTTTATTATTTTTAAAACAATTTTTACTGGCGTGGCCTTTCCTTTTGCATATAAAGCATCTAAAGCAATCCTTCTTTAGATGGCCAACTTTTCCACAATTGAAGCAGCTTGGTCCTCGTTTCTCGTATTCACATTTGCATGACTGTTTCTGCTGTTCCCTTTTATAATTGTTACTCTTTGTTACCAGCGCCACCGATGTTTCCTGGTCGTCTTCCTTCCATCTGGTTCCTTCTGTCATCAGCCTGGTACTAAGCCTGTCTAGGGTCTTCTTTCCTTCTTCCACCGAATCCCACGCACTGTGAAAATGGTCAAATTTGTTTGGTAACACCGATAAAATGCGTGTTATCAGCATTTTCTCGCCAATTTCACTCCCAAGGGCTTTCATCTTCGCCGCTATCAATTCCAACTTTGACAGGTTGTAGGCGACATTTTCAGATTCTTCCCATTTAAAATCGAAGAACTGCTTCTGGACCATATTTAGATTCTCATCTGACTTCATGTCATATACTGTATTCAACTTTTTCCACATTTCATGTGCTGTTGTGCAACATAAAGGAAGATCCAACGGTTTCTTTCCTACTGAAGTCACGATTAATTTTCTCGCTAACCGATCTGCCTTCAAAAATCTTTCACGAGCGATTTCTTTCTCCGCGCTGTTACCTGGATGACACAGATTCCCTTCACACACGTTGATCAGGTCGTCATCTTCCTCCAAAAGTGTACGCATAACAAAACGCCTCTGGAGCCAGTTTTCTTCGCCGCGTAACATCTCGATCTTCGCACTTGCTGATTCCATTTTAGCACTATCCCTTACTTTACTAAGCACAACACATTAACAATTTATTCACTTTACGTTGCTGCCTTGCAAGTTACAGCTCTGGGCCCATAACCTGTTGAGGTTAATCGGTTTGTAATCAGAGAAAACTAGTGGATAAATTGTAAGGCAGAAAATATATTTAAATATAAGTGTAATTATAAATAAGAATACAATTTGAGCTGGTCCAGATCCGCACGCTAGCTGTGTTACCCAATAACTGAAAACCCCGAAGCCAACGTCGCCTGTTTACTGTTTATGGTCTGACTTCGTCGCAGTCTTTTGTCTACGCGCTGTCGATGGCTTCAGTGCTTGAGAAACTAAAAAGACCAGATGTAGGGTTTTCTTATAAGTGGTGACCTCTTCAACAAAAAGTTATGAAATTTTGTCTCAATACACCCTTTACTTTCTTTACTAAACTACGCAGTTATTGTGTATGTCAAAAGATGACACAAAGTACAAAATTCCAATCACTTGATCTCAGCGTTTAACTATGGTCGGTTGACTCCTATTACTATTTATTAAAATTGATTTCCTCAAAATCTAATATAATTTATCGAAATATAATTTTCCTAATCAAAATAATATATATGTCGGAGATGAAAGGACATCGGAGGTTTCCCTTTGGAACTTCGGGAAAATCCCTTAACACCGTAATCTAGATTTTATTATAGGCGTAATTAAACAATTGCCGTCATTCGATCCGATTGTATTTGTTCGAGATTTGTGATAATGAGCTTGGGCTCTAGGCGACAACCAGTCGCCGAACGTAACTGCGGTCACGGGTTTGTCTAACAAAGGTACGGAATAATTCTATAGCTCTCCTTAAAAGAAATATTTGTGACGGCACGCGACAGTAAACATTCCAACGGTTTCTGTCCCGTGGCTCGCCACACGCAGACCCTATTCTTCGAGTAAGATGATTGCCAGATGTCGATGCGTCTTCGCAGTACATGTTAGGCTAGCCTGAGGGCCTGATATAAATCTTAAGATTTAGTTGGCTAAAGTCGTTCAGACGGACAAACAGTCTTTGTCCCAGCTACGGGAAGTTAGGAGAGACCCATTTTTCAACGAACGGCGTCTCCCACTAGCAACTTTCCCTCGAGGGCGGCTAGCATCTTTTTCTAACCACCGATATGGAGATTGACCAATTAGCAGCAACGCCAATTTCCCTCACCTACTAAACGAAGGCTATCCTCGACGAATCCAAGGATCTCTTAGACACACCCCATCATAGTTTTCCTCTGCAGCATCATCGCGACGGAAAGTCATTCTCTCGTGAGGCCGTATTAGCGAATAACTTAGCGTCTGTACGCTCGGTGGATATTCTACGTTTTAACAAAGAGTCCGACTTAGATTTTGCGAGCATATTCATCTATCATCCCGTTGACCGCGGATTCGTTATTGAACCTAGGATCATTGTCATTAGTTTCTCGAGTACCTAATTACCACGGTTACTTGTCCAATTCTATAATTATCGTATTTGCACTAGTCAATGTCATGCCCCTAACCCTAATTCTAATGTAAACCCGACATACATATATAACTTGTAATATATAATTTCTTAAATAGAGTGTTAACTATTCCTAATCACCTGGGTTGTTAACAGGTTTATTTAGTTATTTTATTTATCCATTTAGTTCTTGTATTCGTTAATAAAATATAACATGTGTTCTTGCCCTTCTTTCCCAATTATTTCCTCTTCGCCATGATGTCGTATGTTGTTATTTTTATTTTGGATCTATCAGATGACTTCGCAGTTCATTCAGTTTATTAATTAGTTTTATTCAATTATTTTATAAATTTCTCCTTTTTCTTGTTTATTGATTAAAATATGTCTTCCTATTGTTCCATTTATTCTCTTTTACTATTATGTGGTATATATGTCGGAGTAGGTTGGAATTTAGAATAAAGGCTGGGGCATTAACGAATCTTCGTTTGGATTACACATTGTCCTTATGCGATAGAGAACACATTGACCAGTGCAAATACGATTATTACAGAATTTGACAAGTAACCGTGGTAATCAGATACTCGAGAAGCTAATGACAAAGATCCTAGGTTCAATAACGAATCCGCGGACAACGGGATGATAGATGAACGTTCTCACAAAATCTAGGTCTGACTCTTTGTTGGTAAAATGTGGAATAATCACTAGTCGTAAAGACGTTATTCTTTAGTCGATGAGATCGCGAGAGAGAATGACTTTCCCGTCCCGATGATGCCACAGAGGAAAACTACATTGCGGTGTGTCTAGGGACACGAGATCATCGGATTCGTCGAGGATAGCCTTCATTCAGAAAGTAAGGGAAGTTGGCGTTGCTGCTAATTGGTCAATCTCCATAGCGGTGGTTAGAAAAAGATGCTAGCCTTCCTCGAGGGAAAGCCGCACGTGTACTGTGGAAACGCATCGACATCCGGCAATCATCTTACTTGAAGAATAGGGTCTGCAAGTGGTAAGCTACGGGACAGAGACCGTTGGAATGTTTACTGTCGAGTGTTACAACTATTTCCTTTTTAAGGAGAGCTATAGAATTACTCCATGCCTCTCCAGACAAAACGTTCATCCCATGACCGCGGCTACGTTCGGCGAGTGGTTGGCGCCTCGAGCCCAAGCTCATTATTCACAAATCTCGAACAAATGCAATCGGATCGAATGATGACAATTGTTTAATTATGATTATGATAGACTCTAGATTACGGTGTTAAGGGATTTTCCCGGAGCTCCAAAGGGAAGGCTCCGATGTCCTTTCATCTCCGACATATAATTATTTTAATTTCTGGATTTTACCTGCTTATTCGATTTACTAGTTGGTTTTATTTAATAATTTGTTTTGCATTTGCATATCCCATGTTCGCTAATTAATTGTAGTATATTTTCCTGTCGTCGGATATAATTGTTCTGGTTCCAGATTGATTGTTAGTTGGTATAGGTTATGCTATACTCTTGATATTTACTACTTCGTTAGAGTATATATTTCGATTTTATTATTTGTTATTTACCCTCATACGCTAATTCTATATATATAATTACGTTTAATTAGTCTTTTATTAAAGATTTTCCATTTTCGTTGTACCGTGCGTTTGTTTCGGGTGTTCGAATTGCTACTCGCGTTGTTTGTATATTGTGACTTTCTGTTTTTCGTTACCGCACGTGCGGAGTGCGGGACGTGACAATAGCATTTTACGTTGTAACGGGCCTGTTCCGAATTTCAAAAAGGAGTGTACAACATTCGGCGTGCAAAATGGAATAGCGTTTAAAAGTCGAGATATCTCAAACGGGAACGAAATAACAGCGTTTCACATTACATATCATTGAATGATAGGGTTTTGCGCACGATACGGCTCGTTTCGAGGATGAAACAGGCGTGCTCAGCGTACGGCGTGTAAACTGGAGTAAAAGATGCGGTTAAACGTCGAAATATCTCAAACGGGAACGAAATCACAGCGTTCCGTAGTCATCACATGATTCTGTAATCATTAAATTAATGCATTTTACGTTGTACCATACTTGTTCCGACTTTAAAACAGGCCTGCACAGCATTCGGCATGCAAAATGGAGTGAGTAAGTTTAAACGAAGAGATATGTCAAACGGGAAGGAAATGACACTTAGTTTTCTTCAAAATTGACGAAATCATCGCGATTTGCGAACTGTTGGGCTTGTTTCGACGGTGAAAGTGTCGTGCATTTCATTCGGAGCGTAAAATGGTGTGAGAGGAGCGCTTAAACGTCAAAATATCTCAAACATTAAGGAAATGACGGGTAGTTTACTTCAAAATCGACGAAATCATCGCGATTTGCGAGCTTTTGGGCTTGTTTCGACGGTGAAACGGGCGTGCATTACATTTGGCGCGTAATATGGAGTGGAAAGTGTGCTTATACGTCGAAATATATCAAACGGGAAGGAAATAACATATAGTTCTGGAAAAAATCGACGAAATCATCTTTATATGCTAGCTGTTGGGCTTGTGTCGACGGTGAAACGTACGTACATTACATTCCGCGCGTACACTGGAGCGAAAAGATCGCATAAACTTTGAAATATCTCAAACGGGAAAGAAATTACGGTTAATTTTCGGCAAAGTCGACGAATTCATCGCTACTTGCGAGCTGTTGGGCTTGTGTCGATAGTGAAACGTGCGTGCATTACTTTTAGCGTGTAAAATGAAGTGAAACGAGCGATCAATCGTCGAAATATCTCAAACGGGAAGGAAATAACGATTAGTTTTTGTCAATGTCGACGAAATCATCTGCAATTCCTTGAGGGCATCCACTAATAAGATGCATTTAAATGGCAGGGTTTACAGGTGGTGGGCTTACCTACAAACTTTTACCTTTGACATTATGTATCGGGAAGGCAAACGAATGGCTCACGTCGGTTCCTTTTCGCGGAACCCCGTTGACTCGGATCACCGTACGATCGACAAAATTGCCGAAAAAGAAATCAATCTGGTCGAAATCTCCGAAGATTGGCTCTTGGCGGAGCAACATCGCGATCCCCAAATTACGGAAATCGTCGACAAGTTGCGGAACGATGAGCTTGCAGATGATATCGCGAATAAGTATGAACTGCGATCCGGTATCCATTACCGTAAAATACAACGAAAAGGCAGAACTCTCTGCTTGCCCATTGTCCCAAGAGGTTTTAGGTGGTCCGTGATCAACCATGTACACCAGTCGATTATGCACTTAGAATGGGATAAAACGCTCGAGAAACTGTACGAGTATTACTTTTTAGACGGAATGGCGAAATACGTTCGCAAATTCGTTGAGAACTGTCATGCTTGTCGAGTTTCAAAGGCTAGCTCAGGCAAGACACAAGCCGAACTACATCCCATGCCCAATACCAGCATACCTTGGCACAGGGTTCATATGGATATAACGGGCAAACTAAACGGTAAAAGCGATTCGAAGTAATATGTCACTGTGTTTGTCGACGCCGTCACCAAATTAGTATATTTGCATCATACCCGTAAGATTGACTCTCTTAATACCATTAAAGCGCTTAAGTCCGCGATTTTTTTTATTCGACAGTCCCTGTCGGATAATAGCGGATCAGGGAAGATGTTTTACGGGCAGGAATTTCAAGAGTTTTTTGGGGTAAAGAAATTAAAGTTCATTTGATTGCGACCGGTGCAAGTAGGGCCAATGGACAGGTAGGGCGTATTATGAGTACGCTAAAAAATACGTTCACAACAATTGAAACTACCGGGCGGTCTTGGCAAGACGCGATCGGGGAAACACAACTGTCTTTAAATTGTACCACCAACTGCGTGTCTGGGTCGAGCTCATTAGAACTGCTGATCGGCAGAGCGGCGAGACACTACGGCTTGTCCCTATCAGACAAAATCGAAGAAAGCGAAGTAGATATCTCCCATGTAAGACAACAGGCAATGAAAGGAATAGAAACTAATGCGAGGTATGACAAAGAGTGATTCGATAAAACCAAAGCTAAGGTTGTTAGGTTTAATCCCGATGATTTGGTACTACGTCGAAATGAAGAAAGGAACCAGACGAGGTTGGATCCAAAATTGAGGGGTCCATTTGTGATATAGGAAGTTCTGGAAGGAGACCGATATACCTTAAAAACACTAGATAAGGAAAAGGTCTTACGAGTACAGTCACGATAGGTTAAGGAAAATGCCGGATAGTTGCATTCCTGCTGAGTTGGATGTCTGTGGGGATGACGAGAACAGTGACCATGGCGATGCGAATGACCCGATCTCAGAAGATCGTAGGATTATATGAGCCCAGGTGCGGCCATGGGATGGAGTTCAGTATGGTCAAGCACTGTAAGTGACGATGTCACGAGGCTGGAGCTGGTTTAGTACCGTCAGCGACAATGTCACGAGGCTGGTGCTGGTTTAGTACCGACAGCGAAAATGTCACTAAGCTGGGCTTGGTCTACTACCGACAGCGACAATGTTACGATGGTGGTATGGAATGAAAACTTTGAGTGAATGTGCGATTCGAAGGATGAGACTCATTTGGGTGCGAAATCGAGAATGGTTCATCATGTCATTACGACACGACTGATAGCCCACAGGATGCAACTGGCACTTTGAATGCTAATCATAACGATACTAATCATGTTTCCTTTTGTTTTGTCATCGAAGGTACACCCGAGGACGTGTTATAGTCAGGATGGCCGTGTCGGAGATGAAAGGAAAGCCGAAGCCGTTCCTTGGAAATTTTGGGAACACTCTACTACTCTAGCCTCGATTTTATCATAGCTGGAATTGTTCGAGATTTGTGATAGCGAGATTGGGTTCGAGGTGACAATTGCTCGCCGAACGTAGCCACGCTCACGGGATTGACGACTGCGATCCGGTATCCATTACCGTAAAATACAACGGAAAGGCAGAACTCTCTGCTTGCCCATTGTCCCAAGAGGTTTTAGGTGGTCCGTGATCAACCATGTACACCAGTCGATTATGCACTTAGAATGGGGTAAAACGCTCGAGAAACTGTAGGAGTATTACTTTTTAGAAGGAATGGCGAAATACGTTCGCAAATTCGTTGAGAACTGTCATGCTTGTCGAGTTTCAAAGGCTAGCTCAGGCATGATACAAGCCGAACTACATCCCATGCCCAAAACCAGCATAGCTAGGCACAGGATTCATATGGATATAAGTTGCAAAGTAAGCGGTAAAAGCGACTCGAAGGAATATGTCACTGTGTTGGTCGACGCCTTCAGCAAATTCGTATATTTGCTCCATACCCGTAAGATAGACTCCCTCAATACCATTAAAGCGCTTATATAGCTCCGCTATATTTTTATTCCGTAGTCCCTGCCGGATAATAGCGGATAAGTTGCAATGTTACGATGCTGGTTATGGAACGAAAACTTTGAGTGAATGTGCGATTCGAAGGATGAGTCTCATTTGGGTGCGAAATCGAGAATGGTTCATCATGTCATTACGACACGACTGATAGCCCACAGGATGCAACTGGCACTTTGAATGCTAATCATAACGATACTAATCATGTTTCCTTTTGTTTTGTCATCGAAGGTACACCCGAGGACGTGTTATAGTCAGGATGGCCGTGTCGGAGATGAAAGGAAAGCCGAAGCCGTTCCTTGGAAATTTTGGGAACACTCTACTACTCTAGCCTCGATTTTATCATAGCTGGAATTGTTCGAGATTTGTGATAGCGAGATTGGGTTCGAGGTGACAATTGCTCGCCGAACGTAGCCACGCTCACGGGATTGACGACTGCGATCCGGTATCCATTACCGTAAAATACAACGGAAAGGCAGAACTCTCTGCTTGCCCATTGTCCCAAGAGGTTTTAGGTGGTCCGTGATCAACCATGTACACCAGTCGATTATGCACTTAGAATGGGGTAAAACGCTCGAGAAACTGTAGGAGTATTACTTTTTAGAAGGAATGGCGAAATACGTTCGCAAATTCGTTGAGAACTGTCATGCTTGTCGAGTTTCAAAGGCTAGCTCAGGCATGATACAAGCCGAACTACATCCCATGCCCAAAACCAGCATAGCTAGGCACAGGATTCATATGGATATAAGTTGCAAAGTAAGCGGTAAAAGCGACTCGAAGGAATATGTCACTGTGTTGGTCGACGCCTTCAGCAAATTCGTATATTTGCTCCATACCCGTAAGATAGACTCCCTCAATACCATTAAAGCGCTTATATAGCTCCGCTATATTTTTATTCCGTAGTCCCTGCCGGATAATAGCGGATAAGTTGCAATGTTACGATGCTGGTTATGGAACGAAAACTTTGAGTGAATGTGCGATTCGAAGGATGAGACTCATTTGGGTGCGAAATCGAGAATGGTCCATCATGTCATTACGACACGACTGATAGCCCACAGGATGCAACTGGCACTTTGAATGCTAATCATAACGATACTAATCATGTTTCCTTTTGTTTTGTCATCGAAGGTACACCCGAGGACTTGTGATAGTCAGGATGGCCGTGTCGGAGATGAAAGGAAAGCCGAAGCCGTTCCTTGGAAATTTTGGGAACACTCTACAACTCTAGCCTCGATTTTATCATAGCTGGAATTGTTCGAGATTTGTGATAGCGAGATTGGGTTCGAGGTGACTATTGGTCGCCGAACGTAGCCACGCTCACGGAATTGACGATTTGCCTAACGGAGGTCTGGAGTGGTTGTATGGGTTTTCCGAGAAATGTGGTTGTGGCGACATGCGTCCTCGGGAGCGGGCCTAGCCACGCTTGATGTTGCCTCGGAGGTGCTGATACAATGGGACATACATTGTATTAACAATCAAACTCCAGGCAGAAATTGCCTAGCAACGGCGTTTGGAACATTCTCGATGCTTCCAACGAGACTGCCTAGCAACGGTGTTTGAAACATTCTCATTGCTTCCAAACGGGTATAGAAAAACAAATGCAATCGTACAGCGAGAAAAATCTCCACGAGGCTGGCATTCTTGCGATTGCCTTGAAGAGTGACACATCGAGCATTTTCAACAATCGTATTTCTGTGCCTAAGATCATTTTACGCTTAGTAGAGAGTGATCCCGCTGACCGTGGATTCGTTTGAACCCAAAAATAGTGTTAATAGTGTTCATTAAACTTATTATTCGTAAATCATACTATTCATCAATCTTTCTGTTCGTTAAACTTATTATTCATTAGACTTATTATTTGTTACACTTATTATTTGTTCAACTTATTTTTTCACTACCTTTATTATTCATTAAGCTTTCTATTCACTAGACTTAGTATTTGTTAATCTTTGTAGTAGACTTGTATATACGCGTAAATATAATCTCGGTTGTGTAAAACAATGGCTAATTCAGTTTATAATAATAAACTTATAATTATAGTAATAAAGAGTTGTTGCGCGCCAAAAATTCGAACCCTAACCCGACATCAGAAGTAGGATCAGTACCGCTTAAAGTGATACAAGAGCAGATGGCCCTTATGCGCGAGTTAATTCAGACGATAGCGCAAAAACCAAGGGAGCCGGAACCGAGTGTAAAACCCGAAAAATTTTCGCTACCGCGTTTTGTCCCCGAAATCGCGGGTGCGGACTCAGCTGCGTGGTGGTGGACTGTTAGTGT
This sequence comes from Bombus flavifrons, assembly GCF_040668555.2. Taxonomy (NCBI): domain Eukaryota; kingdom Metazoa; phylum Arthropoda; class Insecta; order Hymenoptera; family Apidae; genus Bombus; species Bombus flavifrons. Next base: position 74,885 of record NW_027184773.1, on the reverse strand, counting down.
AATTATGGAAAAAAGGCCTCTACAAGACGACGAGTTATATCTCACTATAAGTCGTGCTCTAGAGGGTACAGCAGCACAGTGGCTTATCCAAGTTCCGGTCAGTGATTTTACTTGGACAAATTTACGAAACATTTTCTTGCGCGTTATGGTGGCACGGAGACGGCAACCTCAGCGCTAATGAGGATATTCAATGAACCACCACTGAAGGACGAAACCACGGCGGCTTTTGGTAATCGTCTTCACTCCCTTATGTCGGCGAAATGGGCATATCTAACCAGTGTCGAATTAGTTAACGCCGCCGTCCTACTACGGCTGATTTCGCATGACCAGCGTGTCGATCGGATAGCACTCACGAATGACATCCAGATCCGGGGTCAATTCCACAAGGAAATGAGAGCTTTCTCCTACGCGAGAAAGAGACTGGTACCTTCGTCAAATAATCCATCGGCGGAACCGTAAGCTAAACGAACGAACGAAGAACATAGGAGAACTGAGTGTTACGGGAAGATAAAAACGGGGACGGAGCAGGATATACGAAACCCAAAGGAAAAACGACGAGCTGCATCGTCAAAGGTGACTTGCTTCAAATGCCACGAGGAGGGACATATCGCACCTAATTGTCCGTCATTGCGGAAAAGAAACCACGATTCCATTGACGAACGCTGGATCGACTCCTGCGTAGTGGAAGCTCCGGCTGGTAGATTAAGTCATCTGGGTGAGTCGTATCCATTATACTTTGATTCTGGGGCTGAGTGTTCGTTAATTAAAGAGACTTTAGCCTCGAAATTTTCGGGTAAAAGAATAACAGATATAGTAGTGATGCGGGGGATCGGGAATACTTGTATTAAGAGTACACTTCAGATTTTGTCCACTGTCTGTATTAATGGCCTTACATTGGAGATAATTTTTCATGTCCTTGCTGATGATTACTTAAAATACGATATCATGATTGGTCGCGAGAATTTAAGCCAACGATTCGACGTACATATCACGCAGAATAACCTCGTTATTTGTAAAACAAAGATAATTAACACCTGTGGTAAAGTCGCGGAAGATGCGGTCAACATTAACGAGGTTGACACTGATGTGATCGGTAGCAATAAAGATCGATTAATCTCTGTTCTCGAAAAATTTAAAGAATCATTCTTTACGGGTTTCCCGCGTAATCGCGTAAGTACGGGCCAGTTAGAAATACGGCTAATTGATCACAACGTCGTTGCGCAAAGAAGCCCTTACAGGCTTAGCGAGGAAGAGCGAAGAATAGTACGTGAGAGAATAGCCGAATTAATTAATTTAATTAATTAATGCACCAGCCGTTTTCCAGAGAGCCATTTTCAAAGCCTTAGGCGACCTCGTGAACACCTGATATTCGTAATTTTGTCTCTAATACGTTTCTGTTTGATCGATTGTACACGTATAATATTTCTTAAGTCATTTAAAATTAGTAGATATTTCAATGTCTTTTTCTTTTAAATAGGTTTGATGGCGCAATAAATTACAATTAAAATGGATAAAACGATTCCTACAATCAACTTCCGATATTTCATGGAACATGATGCAGAATCTACAGAAGATGAAGAATTACTGCCTGTTCCTTCAACATTGTCAGACGATTCAAATCCGTCGGTTCATTCAATATCGGCGGTTGAGTTAGCCGTACCTTCAACATCCATGGTACTTCCTGAAATTATGGTTGATATACCACCCTCTGTACCTTCAGCAAGGGTGATTGATTTAACATCACCGATACCGTCGATGTCGACAATGCCACCGATATTCTCGATAGAAATGCCGCCGGTTCCATCCACATCGCGTCACGTTCAAGAATATTATGATGATTTTCGTTTTGAAGCAGCAAGGCGTTCAAGTTTTCGAAATTGGCCTGTATCTTTCATTTACCCTGTCAGTCTTGCAGCTGCAGAAGTCTATTATACTGGAAACTTTGATGTCGTTAGATGCTTTGAATGTCAATTGGTGGCAAGTCAGTGGTCAGTGGTTGATATTCCCATGCAAATTCATGAGATGCGTTCTCCAGAGTGCAGATTTATCCGCAATGAACATTGTAATAATGTACCAATCGGAGCAGATCCTGCTAAAGTTCGACGGACAAAACGAAAAAATAGAAATATATCTTGTCCTTATGGTTTACAATATCAGAAGGCATTTGATTTTAATTACCATCGATTTTTAAGATATTCAAGAAACCCGACGGCATATGAACTTAGCCGTTTGGGACTAAAAAGAGTTAAGAAGCTACGAATCCAGATTAAATTCGTTCACAACATGGCCTACATATATGACACAGACAATTGAAGAATTAGCCCATGCAGGCTTCTACTACACCGGAATAAATGATTGCACTACATGTTACCATTGTGGAATTGGTATAGGAAGTTGGAGAGCAGAAGATGATCCATGGGAACAGCACGCAATTTCGTCTCCCAGCTGTTGTTATTTATTAACAGTACGAGGCTGGGAATATGTTAATAAAGTAACAGGCCAGGAGTTATATGAAACTGCTGAAGGTGCAATTATAAAAACTTATACCCTGAACAATATATATAACATTGTGTATAATGAATAATTGCAATACATACTTATGTACAGTATATTTATTTCAGGCAGCAATACAAATTGCAAATGGGAATCCTGAGAGATCCACTAGTGAAAATGATACTAATGAAATGACTCTCGTTGGGAAAATTGGTAAGTGATAAAAATGAAAACACATATTCGTTAATTTGTATGAAATCCGTATACATATAATAAATTCCATTATATATTACATTTAAATACACTGATTACTATTTTAGCTGCTCTGGAGCAAGAAAATCGACAACCAGTCGCCGAACGTAACCGCGGTCACGGGTTTGTATAACAAAGGTATTGCATAATTCTATAGCTGTCCTTAAAAGAAATATTTGTGACGGCACGCGACAGTAAACATTCCAACGGTTTCTGTCCCGTGGCTCGCCACACGCAGACCCTATTCTTCGAGTAAGATGATTGCCAGATGTCGATGCGTCTTCGCAGTACATGTTAGGCTAGCCTGAGGGCCTGATATAAATCTTAAGATTTAGTTGGCTAAAGTCGTTCAGACGGACAAACAGTCTTTGTCCCAGCTACGGGAAGTTAGGAGAGACCCATTTTTCAACGAACGGCGTCTCCCACTAGCAACTTTCCCTCGAGGGCGGCTAGCATCTTTTTCTAACCACCGATATGGAGATTGACCAATTAGCAGCAACGCCAATTTCCCTCACCTACTAAACGAAGGCTATCCTCGACGAATCCAAGGATCTCTTAGACACACCCCATCATAGTTTTCCTCTGCAGCATCATCGCGACGGAAAGTCATTCTCTCGTGAGGCAGTATTAGCGAATAACTTAGTGTCTGTACGCTCGGTGGATATTCTACGTTTCAACAAAGAGTCCGACTTAGATTTTGCGAGCATATTCATCAATCATCCCGTTGACCGCGGATTCGTTATTGAACCTAGGATCATTGTCATTAGTGTCTCGAGTACCTAATTACCACGGTTACTTGTCCAATTCTATAATTATCGTATTTGCACTAGTCAATGTCATACATATATAACTTGTAATGTATAATTTTTTAATTAAAATGTTAACCATTCCTAATCACCTGGTTTGTTAACAGGTTTATTTAGTTATTTTATTTATCCATTTATTTCTTGTATTTGTTAATAAAATATAACATGTATTCTTGCCCTTTTCTCCCAATTATTTCCTCTTCGCCATGATGTCGTATGTTGTTATTTTTATTTTGGATCCATCAGATGATTTCGCAATTAATTCAGTTTATTAATTAGTTTTATTCAATTATTTTATAAATTTCTCCTTTTTCTTGTTGGTTGATTAAAATATATCTTCCTATTGTTCCATTTATTCTCTTTTACTATTATGTGGTACATAATTATTTTAATTTCTGGATTTTACCTGCTTATTCGATTTACTAGTTGGTTTTATTTAATAATTTGTTTTGCATTTGCATATCCCATGTTCGCTAATTAATTGTAGTATATTTTCCTGTCGTCGGATATAATTGTTCTGGTTCCAGGTTGATTGTTAGTTGGTATAGGTTATGCTATACTCTTTATATTTACTACTTCGTTAGAATATCTATTTCTATTTTATTATTTGTTATTTACCCTCATATGCTAATTCTATATATATAATTACGTTTAATTAATCTTTTATTAAAGTATTTCCATTTTCGTTGTACCGTGCGTTTGTTTCGGGTGTTCGAATTGTCACTCGCGTTGTTTGTATATTGTGACTTTCTGTTTTTCGTTACCGTACGTGCGGAGCGCGGGGCGTGACAATAGCATTTTACGTTGTAACGGGCTTGTTCCGAATTTCAAAAAGGAGTGTACAGCATTCAGCGTGCAAAATGGAATAGCATTACATTTCGCGCGTAAATAGTGTGAAAAGAGCGCTTAATCGTCGAAATATATCAAACGGGAAGGAAATAACTCTTAGTTTTCGCCAAAATCGACGAAATCATCGCGATTTGCGAGCTGTTGCGCTTGTATCAAAGGTGAAAGATGCGTGCAGTTCATTCGGCGCGAAAATAGAGTGAAGAGAGCGCCTGTACGTCGAAATATAACAAACGGGAAGGAAATAACACTTAGTTTTCGACAAAGTAGACGAAATCATCGCTCTTTGCGAGCTGTTGGGCTTGTGTCGACGGTGAAACGTGCATGCCTTGAATTCGGCGCGTAAAACGGAGTGAAAAGATCGCTTAAACGTCGAAATATCTCAAACGGAAAGGAAACAACGATTAGCTTTCGTGGGAATAGACGAAGTAATCGCGATTTGCGGGCTGTTGGGCTTGTTTCGACGCAGAAACGGTCGGGTATTACATTCGGCGCGTAAAATGGAGGGAAAGGAGCGCTTAAATGTCGAAATATCTGAAACGGGAAGAAAGTAACGCTTAATTTACGTCAAAATCGACGAAATCCAGCTCCATTTGCGAGCTGTTGGGCTTGTTTCGACGCTGAAACGGGCGGGCATTACATTTCGTGCGTTAAATGGAGTGAAAAGGGAGCATAAACGTTGAAGTATCTCAAACATGTAGGAAATGACGGGTAGTTTTCTTCAAAATCGACGAATTCATCGTGATTTGCGAGCTGTTGAGCTTGTGTCGACGGTGAAACCTGCATGCATTACATTACGCGCGTAAAACGGAGTGAAAAGATCGCCTAAACGCCGAAATATTTCACGCGGGAAGGAAATGACTCATAGTTTTCTGCAAAATCGACGAAATCATCGCGGTTTGCGAGCTGTTGGGCTTGTGTCGACGGTGAAACCTGCATGCATTACATTCGGCGTGTAAAACGGAGTGAAAAGATCGCTTAAACGTCGAAATATCTCAAACGGGAAGGAAATAACAGTTAGTTTTCGACAATGTCGACGTTATCATCGCGATTTGAGAGCTCTCTGTCTGGTTTCGAAGGTGAAACTGGCGTGCATTATATTCGCCGCGTAAAATGAAGTGAAAAGTGCGCTTAAACGTCGAAATATCTCAAACGGGATGGAAGTTACGCTTTGCATTCGTCAAAATCGACGAAATCATCGCCCTATGCGAGCTGTTAGGGTTGTGTCAACGGTGAAACTAGAGTGCATTACATTTCGCTCGTAAATAGAGTGCAAAGGGCGCTTAAACGTCGAAATATCTCAAACGGGAAGGAAATAACTGATAGTTTTGTCAAAATCGACGAAATCATCGATACTTGCGAGCTGTTGGGCTTGTGTCGACGGTGAAACGAGCGTGCATTACATTCCGCGCGTGAAATAAAGTGAAAAGGGCGCTATAACGTAGAAATATCTCAAACGGGAAGGAAATAACGATTAGTTTTCGTCAATGTCGACGAAATCAACTGCAATTCCTTGAGGGCATCCAGTAATAAGATGCATTTAAATGACAGGGTTTACAGGTGGTGGGCTTACCTACAAACTTTTACCTTTGACATTATGTATCGTGAAGGCAAACGAATGGCTCTCGTCGGTTCCTTTTCGCGGAACCCCGTTGACCAGGATCACCGTACGATCCACAAAATTGCCGAAAAAGAAATCAATCTGGCCGAAATCTCCGAAGATTGGCTCTTGGCGGAGCAACGTCGCGATCCCCAAATTACGGAAATCGTCGATAAGTTGCGGAACGATGAGCTTGCAGATGATATCGCGAATACGTGTGAACTGCGATCCGGTACCCTTTACCGTAAACTACAACGAAAAGGCAGAACTCTCTGCTTGCCCATTGTCCCAAGAGGTTTTAGGTGGTAAGTGATCAGCCATGTACACCAGTCGATTATGCACTTAGGATGGGATAAAACGCTCGAGAAACTGTACTAGTATTACTTTTTAGATGGAATGGCGAAATACTTTCGCAAATTCGTTGAGAACTGTCATGCTTGTCGAGTTTCAAAGGCTAGCTCAGGCAAGACACAAGCCGAAATACATCCCATGCCCAATACCAGCATACCTTGTCACAGGGTTTATATGGATATAACGGGCATACTAAGCGGTAAAAGCGACTCGAAGGAATATGTCACTGTGTTGGTCGACGCCTTCACCAAATTCGTATATTTGCACCATACCCGTAGGATAGACTTCGTTAATACCATTAAAGCGCTTATATAGCTCCGCTATATTTTTATTCGTAAGTGCTAAATGCGGCTTCGTGAAACAAAGCGCTACGCAGTTAAAGCGCAACACGACGTGCCCAATCCGTCATCGACATCTTCGCGCTCCTTCCGCCGAATTTCTCGGAGGAGCATACTCGTGCCAGCCGCGGCGACACATCTAATGAATACACGCTAGTGGGGATATGGATGGGCAACGAAGGGAAGAATCATTTAGATCTGAGAAAAGAACGGACATTTTACCGCGAGCCGCGAAGCGCGAAGGGTGAAAGAAAACGAGTCAGCTATCGGTTGTTACGTTCTTGTTTGATTGAATTAATTTTAAACCGTTGAATTCGCAAGATTTTTTTTTTTATTTATTTATTTTAATTTTTATTTGTTTTTTGTGTTGTTTTAATTTATTTTAATTCAATTTAGCTCGATTTATACGGTAGTTGCTGCCACCAGAAATAGTCTAAGGACTATTTCGATTGGAGAAATTTCTTTCGATTGTTTATTAATTGATTATTCGCTCGGTAGCGTTAATTAATATTCAGGCTACTGATAATTAGTTTCCACGTTTCTGCTAACCTGCTATGCGCAGGGATACTGGCACGGGAGAGGATTAAAGTTGTATGCAATGGATATTTGTCCTCGTTGAACGGATCGAATCGCTTAAGTAGCTATTCACATATATATATATATATATATATATATATATATATATATATATATATATATATATATATATATATATATATATATATATATTTTAATAATTGGTGATAAGCAGACTGGATTCAGTTCCCGGATGTGCCGAAATTGTCAGAGTAGAAGAAAATTTTACAAAATTGAGTTCTTACCTTGTAAAGTAGGTTGCGTCAGGGGCCATCACCTTGTAATGGTCGTTGGAGGTTTAATTATTCAACTCGGGTATAACCTTTTATCGAATTTCTACTTTATTTATTTATTTATTTATTTATTTTGATAAGCACTTACAAATATCTAACCGGATTAATATCGCAATTTTATTTTAACAACGAAAATGAGGACTTTAAGAATCTCTAACTCGCTCGCGACTCTCCCTCTTTTTCTTTATTTTATAATGAATGGCTAAAGACCGTCGAAACGCTAAGTGTTGATGAACGTTATGATGAGCTTACGCCGTAAGAAATTACAATGGAATGAGAGTTGACAACAAAATAATAAGCCGAAACGTAACGTACAATTAGCGACAAAATACTGGAATGAGAATCTAACGTACAATTAGCGACAAAATACTGGAATGAGGATCTTGCTCTATGTTGCTACGCTTATTTATAATGCCATCCCCCACGGGGTGGTGGTCCACTGGGGGTATGCTTCCGTGGGAATCGGGACGTTGCAGTTTTGGGTTTCCTGAGATCGTACGTGACAGAATGTGAATTCTGTAATCGTTGATGTCTCCTTTGCTTCGTTATCTTGTCTTTTAACTTCCAGATTCCCATCGGTCCTATTTTCTGCTGAGATAGCGTCTAGGAGACTTGAAGGGGTCCATGCTGATCTAGTCTTTTCTCGAGAATTTTTATGTGAGTACTGTGGGAATAATTTTTGTTCTTTGGCGTGTGGAAGGGCCGGTGGCTGGAGTCTCATTATTATATCGACATTTGCTCGGGCAACACGCGTAGTCCGCTGTTCTCCCAAAACGAGGTCCTCCTCCTTCGAGTTATTTTACGTAAGTTTGGTTCGAGTGGATATTTGCATATTATGGTTGTTTTCGTGATTTTGATCTCTTTTCCTTTTTTTGTGTTGTTTCATTAGGCTTCGGTGATTGACGTTCGAACAATGTTTGTGGAGGCGTTTCTATCGGAGGTTCTTACGCAGATTTCCATGGTGCGTATTTTATCTTGTTTTTTTTTTTGTCCGTTTAATTCGTCCTGTTTTGTTCTATTTAAGCGGTGTTGTGTCGTTTCAGCACAAGAGAAAGAGGAATTCCGAAGAACCCGTGGGCGACTCGGAAAGACCCCTCAAACGCATGCGGCGTTGTGATGAACCACAAGTATCAGGGTGGTCGGAGGATCTTTCCGACATCGATCCGGAGCCCGTGGATTTCCCGTCGGAATTGAATTTTGACAGTCTTGCAGATGAGAGTTTCTCCGATGTAGAGACCGTCGTGTTGGAGTGGGAACCCCCTCTGGTTGAAGCTATTGACACTGATCGTTGTGTGAAAGTTCGTTTTGCGGATGAATTTCCGGTAGAGGTTTTGGAGGCACATCTTCGTCACCATGCTTCTGGGAGAAAGGGAATTTCCCCTGTTGTGCGTTATTGGTGTATGTGTAAATTCAGCGAACTTTGCCCTGGAGCTCCTTGCTTCGATTTTGATTTAGTCTAACTGATTGTTTTGGATATATATATGTATATATATATATATATTTATACATTTTAGATGTAACGTTTGTTAAGTATATTTGTTTAGTTTTATATTTTCTTTTTACTCGATTATATATATATTTTTTATACTTTTTGTATTTGACAAAGTAATTTTCGCATAATAAAATTGTTAACAATGTGTTTTATGATTCGTCTCTCGCGGCTGATTTCCACCAATCCCCAGCATTCCTGTCCCGTGTCATTATTTATTGCTACCTCAGCACGACGTTCCATTTTGTATTAAATTTTTATTTTCGCTGTTCTTTCCTTTTCCTTTTCTTTTCTTTTCCCCATCGAAAGTATAATTTTATTACTATTATTTTTTGTAACACGTACGAATTAGTGCGCGCATGTTTCAAAATGGCCGCCCGTGAATGTCCCTAGCATACAGTGACTTCTATTGATCTCGGATCTATTTATCGATTATGTGTAAATCTTGTTTCGGTGTTTTGACGTATAGTCGAAGTGAAAAATATAGTATTTCGTATTTATCCAATGCGTACAATCACTGCGTGTGTTCCGACGCGCGCGTGTAAATCTAACATGGCTGTTCGCAAATGTCATCAGTGAGGTTACAGTGGCGGGTCCTTAGTTTTATCGAACTGATTTACTTGTCTGTAGCTCGTGTTGGAAATATATATTTTATAATTCTGTGAATCACAGTGTTATATAAAATTAATCACCCCTATTATCTTAACGGAAATCAGGGGATCGATCAACTCGTGATGTCGATTAATATAATCGTAACGGGAATTTACGACTCCCGTTGACGTCTCTCCTCGCGTTTGCGTCTCCCCGCGATTGGCCGAATTTACACATATTTATGCAAAAAAATATTAGATGAGTTTTCAAATAACCGATAGTCTGCTGTGATGCCATCATTTTGTTTAACAAAATTTGAGCTGATTAATGTTTCTATAAGTTAAAAAAATATTTAAAAAATGTTTATTTTAGGATTTACTACCTCAGCACGTTTTTTCACGATATTGTACATTAATATATTCTTTTTGCCTTATTGTACAGTTGCCCAGATCTAGAAACACGCAGGTCTTCGTTAAGACCTTAACAGGGAAAAGTATTACTCTTAAAGTTGAAGCTTCTGACACAATAGAGAATGTTAAAGCAAAGAACTTTTAATACCTTAAGCATTAGCTTTAAAGACAAATCAATCAGAAAGTGTTCAGAATAGTTTAATTTCACTCACCTTGACTTGCAATCTGAACGAACTGTTACCTACTTCTCCAAATATATATGTTATACAAAATAAACATAATGAGGAAATTAATTTGAATATAGAAGATGAAATAAAAGATAAACTATTATTTGTAAATGAAGATGAAGGCGTAGTAATGCTAACTTGTTCAAAAAGTAGAAAAAATGTAAGCGAACTACCTTTGCAGAGGTATGTTAGTTACTACTCTATATTATATACAAAATAATTATGAAATTTTATTTTAACTGTATTGTTTGCAAAGATAAGACTGTATTCCATTCGGCTACAAGATTGAAATATTCAACACAAAGAAGATCTTGATACTACTCTTGAATATGTGCCTGAATTTAGTCCATTGCGCCAACAAAATATTCCTCCAAATATGAATGATGAAAATGTATTTGGAGAAAATACACCAACACCACCACGTTACAGGACACCTCCAAGAGGAGCAATTTTAAATTCAGAAGAAGCAAAGGTGTTTGTTTTACTAAAACATTACGGATTAGGTCAGTACGTGCCTATATTTCTCGAACAAGAAGTAAATATATTATTAAATTATGTGTGTTACATATATGTAAACTCTCTAAGAGTTCAAATGCGGATAAACAAGGGGACTTTCTCTGTTTTACGGACAGCACGACTTCTTTTGTTTCACGGACAGAGCGGCTTTCCTTGTTTTACGGAGAGCCATTTTCAGAGACACGCATTCCCAAACGGACGGACAGAGATCAACATCGGAGATAGACAAGATCACAGAAGAAAGAGTAATTATTTAAAACATTGAAGACTGACGGAGAAAGAACGGTAGCTCAGGTCGTTGAAAATCGATTTTCAGGAAGACATTGCACAGAACTTCGTATTTATTGTTTACTGTTATTAATTGGTTGTTGTTTATTTAATTATGTTACTGTTATTGATTGTTGTTAATTATTAATTGTTGTTTACTCTTGTAATTCATTTAAGTATTTTCACAATAAACTCGATTTTCAGAATCGATCCCTGAATTATCCTAGAATTGAACATTATAAATCGATTTTCGCTACGCCATGCCGCTGAAAGTTAACTTACGTATCGTCATGAACAAGAACGCGAAAGGGGAGAAGCTAGAGAGCATAGAATCCATAAGAAGACGGAATTATTCCGTTCAGCAACAGTGAAGAAAGCCGCAAACAGTCTAACCAAGGTAGGCCAGTATAGAAATGTTAAACTTACAATGGATGACGAGAAGGCAGCGCTTTATATCGATACAGACTTAAACTTCGTATTCCAAGACATGTTCCTAGACGAAGCAGAAATTACCCCCACAAGGAAAATAAAGACGGAAACCGAGAAGTCCAGTCTGGACATGGAAAGACTTCTAGAAACTCTCCAAAAACGAAATAAGCGTGAAAGAGAAGAAATAAACTTTAGTATAAAACAAATTGATGGAACTCAAGAAGCCACAGGCTGGATATCAGAGTATGAAGAAGAATGCAGAAAATATAAAATGAAAAGTGATGAGGAGAAAGTAAAAGGTTTAAAAATGTATTTAGAGAAAACAGCAGCAAGATGGTACCAAACGAATCTGCTGAAAGCTGAAGGACACAACTGGGAAGACTGGAAGGATGCAATTTCTATAAACCTTTAACAATAAATCTCCTTCAGTATTAAATGCTTTAGTCTTTGATCCCTTTCCTGCGGTAGCTATTTTTAAATAGAGAATATTATAAGCGATGCATAAACAGAGAAAGTATAAATAAAAGAAATAGTAAGCTATGATTTTTATGATTTGAAATAAATATATATATATATATATATATATATATATATATATATATATATATATATATTTAATACAATTTCAAATATATATGTAATACAATTTCATTTTACTAACAATAAGGGGAATAAAACAAAGAACAATTAGTTAGATGCGGAAAATGTTAACTTTATTCAGATAAAATAAGATACATAATACAAACTAATGTTTAATTAAGTAACACTTAAAATACAAAGAAAGCCAAAAAATAGAGAAAAAAGGTATTTGATTAGTTTAATATTATGTTTCTATTTGTACACTTAATTTAACGATACATGATACCATACATCTTAATGTGTGTATGTCATTGTTAAACAATTATAAAGAATATTTATATAAGAGATATGAATAAGCTAATTTTTACATGTGTATGCATTACGCCAAAAATGTACGGGTAACGGCCTTGACTTCTCTTCGGCAAATGATGCACGTTGTGAATGCTGGCGAACAGTACTGACAAGTAGCTAGATGTCCACAAGGTAGGAACGTAATAGTCGCTTGTCGTTCCGTGCAAACTTTACACGAACGAGCATCTTTCAATGCTCGATTTTCTTGCTCCAGAGCAGCTAAAATAGTAAACAGTATATTTAAATACAATATATAATAGAATTTATTATATGTATACGGATTTCAGACAAATTAACGAATCTGTGTTTTTATTTTTATTACTTACCTACTTTCTCAGCGAGAGTTATTTCATTAGTATCATTTTCACTATTGGATCTCTCAGGACTCTCATCTGTAATTTCAATTGGTGCCTGAAATAAATATAATGTACATAAGTATATATTCTAATTATTAATTATACATATGGTTCAGGCTTTAAGTTTTTGTACTTACTTCTGCAGAAGTTTCATATAACTCCTGGCCTGTTACATTATTGACATATTCCCAGCCCCGTACTGGTAAAAAATGACCACAGCTGGGAGACGAAATCATATGTCTCTCCCATGGATCCTCTTCCGATCTCCAATTTCCTATAGTAATTCCACAATGGTAACAAGTAGTGAAATCATTTATTCCGGTGTAGAAGAAGCCTGCATGGGCTAATTCTTCACTTATCTGTGTCATATATGTAGGCCATGTTGCAAATGAATTTAATCTGGATTCGTATGTAGCGTATTCCAATATTGCTGCTTTCATAACATCTTTTAGTCCCAAACGGCTGAGATCATATGCCGTCGGGTTTCGTGAAAATCGATGGTCATTAAAATCAAATGACTCCTGATAATGTAAACCATAAGGACAAGATATATTTCTATTTCTTCGTCTTGTCCGTAGAACTTTAGCTGGATCTGCTCCCATTGGTACATTATTACAATGTTCATTGCGGATAAATCTGCACTCTGGAGAACGCATCTCATGAATTTGCATGGGAATATCACCCACAGACCACTGACTTGCCAGCAATTGACATTCAAAGCACCTTACGATATCCGCCTCGCCTGTATAGTAGAATCCTGCAGCTGCAAGACTGACAAGGTCAATGAAAGATACAGGCCAATTTCGAAAACTCGAACGTCTTACTGCTTCAAAACGAAAATCAGCATAATTTTCTTGAACGTCACGCGGCATTTCTATCGAGAATATCTGTGGCATTGTCGACGTCGACGGTATCGGTGATGTTAAATCAATCACCCTTGCTGAAGGTTCAGGGGATGGTATATCAACCATAATTTCTGGAAGTACCATGGATGTTGAAGGTACGGCTAACTCATCCGCCGATATTGAATGAACCGACGGATTTGAATCATCTGACAATGTCGAAGGAACAGCCAGTAATTCTTCATCTTCTGAAGATTCTGTATTATGTTCCATCAAATATCGGAAGTTGATTGTAGGAATCATTGTATCCATTTTAATTGTAATTTATTGCGCCTTTAAACCTATTTAAAAGAAAAAGACATTGAAATTGAATCTACTAATTGTAGATGACTTAAGAAATATTATACGTGTACAATTGATCAAACAGAAATGTATTACAGACAAAACTTACGAATATCAGATGTTCTCGTTCCGCTTCAACAGCTCTCCAATTCTTCAAATGGAATCTTGACAAATATTTAATATCTTATTCTTGTATATTTTATATTTTTAAATTTACTAAAACTGCTCAATCGTACGAACGAGCCACACAAACTCTTCGAACATCAGTGTAATACTGAACCTTGCTGCTAGTATGTACCGAGAAGCTACTACCTGTTTTCTACAAACCTTATCCCTACCCACAGTACCCGGTAGCAATATAACCCTTCAATGCACTATAAGGCACACCCACTGCGCAGAATGGGCAAGTTGTCGCCCAATCAAATTTCATCGATGCTCCGGCCCTTACTGTACTGTGTAAAGTAAACGATGCTCGCTAGGTACAGCGTTAAAATACATCTCTTATTTACTCACATTCGAAAATGATGCCGCTTTTGAAGGAATTCTTATTTGCTCCGTTTTTACTTGGCAATATTAACACGTTGTTTAAAATATCAGTAAAAACTGCTACGGAGCCTAGAGAGCCAAAGAGAACGACAAAAATTAACAATTTATTATTAACAGATATAATAAAAGGGGGAATGATAATAGATGCTTGCTATTAGCTCCTAATAGAGTTTTCGTAATATCTCTAGTTCGACATCGTCTTCCTACAATTCTTACCGGAATCTCCATATCGTTCTGCTTCAGATTTGCAATATTCGACAAATCCTAATCGGTACATTATTTCGTTTCAGGGGCCCAGAGTAATAATCCGGCACCTGTTTCCTGGTGGGTATAATATTTAGTAGAAGGATAATTGCTGTCGTAAACAGTATAGTCTGAATACTCAGATTAGTCTTTGGTAATCATTACTTTATGACACCCTACACCTTTTGGCGTATACCCTGCCACGGTATTAATCATCGCAGATTATAATTAAATTATTTTTACAAATGGGACGTTTTCAGCAGTTTTTCAATATGTGAAACATCTGACTCGGGGTTTCTGCAGGAAAATTCAACAGTTTGCATCATATTCTAAATTTATTTGGAGATAAAGTTCCCTCGCGATGCGAATAGTAAAACGCTGTAGCATTATGTTATTTTACATTATACATATTATATCATATTATATATATCATATATATATTATATATTATTATATCATATATATATATTAATACTTTTATTAAAAGTATTAAAAGTGTTAATTGCGTATGCACGAGATGATAGTAAAAACGAAGAATAAACATATTCGGGCAAAACGCAATATACTAAGCTTGAAAAGCAGCAATATCTTGAAGAATTACGAGGGAAACGTTCTCGTCTGACAACTGCAAAAAAGTATCGACGAAGTAAATTGACGATATGTCTATGTTTTGTTAATAACAATACTAAAATTGCTAAAGTGAGTCCATTATTCTCATAATTGAATTTTCTGGCAGCTGTTTATATTCGTGTACAATGTAACGGCGTATATACGGTATCCGTTTACTCTCATATCGCTTGTTTTTCTAATTTTTCTTTATTTTTCTCCAGCATCCTGCATTCGTCTTATTGAGATAAATGTCATGATGGTATGATCACTAGTTCCTACATCCAGCGTTGGTGCAAGTGCTTGACATCCTCTTCTGTTTTTCCCCGTCCGTCACGTCTTCTTTATCTGAGTATCCCGTGTGTTGTAAATGGCTGTACAAGGTGGTGAAATACACAGCATATAAATCTAATCTGTATGAATCAATTGAATATCAAAACCCAAACCAATGTAATAACAGCTTTAAACAGCATCTGAAAAACAGCATCTGAAAATAGCATCGAAGAAAGCAACTTGCGATTAAAAGAGTCGTATGTCGAAAAATGCATTGGTTTATTATAAATTAATATAAAAAGATTACTCTGAACATTTTTCAATGATTTTCTACGCAATAATAGAATAATTCTATATAATAATTTTCTCCGTTTTCGTTTGTAACATTTACATTTTTTTTCATTTCTACAGTTCAAAAATCTCGCTTTTCATTCCATTCGGAATTTTTTCCCGAAAGACGAAATAAATATTTTCTCCCACGTACTTAACAAAGGAGGGTTAGAGGTGTTCGTAAACGTTTGCAACATTTCTCAAATTTTTTAACAGCTTTCCTGGGAAACATATTATATGATAGTTAACTAATTCTAACAAATATGCATTATGTACTTGTATGTGCAAATGAAATAATGTACATGCACTTAATTTAGAGAAATGGTGAAAAGTTATGAAATTTAGTCTAAATAAACCCTTTACTGTCTTTACTAAACTACGCAAGTTATTGTGTATGTCAAAAGATGGCACCAAGTACAAAATTCCAATCACTTGATCTCAGAGTTTAACGATGGTCGGTTGACTCCTATTACTATTTATTAAAATTGATTTCCTCAAAATATAATATAATTTATCGAAATATAATTTTCCTAATCAAAATAATATATATATCTGTGTTGACACGGATCACGGAGCTTTCCAACGGCTTCGTGAAACAAAGCGCTACGTCGTTAAAGCGCAACACGACGTGCTCAATCGGTCATCGACATCTTCGCGCTCCTTCCGCCGAATTTCTCGGAGGAGCATACTCGTGCCAGCCGCGGCGACACATCTAATGAATACACTCTAGTGGGGATGTCGATGGGCAACGAAGGGAAGAATCATTTCGATTTGAGAGAAAAACGGTCATTTTACCGCGAGCCGCGAAGCGCGTAGGGTGAAAGAAAACGAGTCAGCTATCGGTCAATCGTCGCTGTTGTTGATCGTCGTTAAGTATCAACTGTTGTTAACTGTTAATTGTTATTCATTGTTATCATGCGTAATAAACGTTATTGGTTTAACATACTTGAGTGCACTTCAGTATCTATTACACCATACTCCTCATATCCATTAGAAATAGAAGGGGATACATCAAGTATTGTTCGCCTTTTATCTTCCTCTTTTTTCTTTTCATTTTTTTCGCAGTCTCTTATCAGAATTCTATAACCCACACAAATCCACATGAAAATCATTATTTCCCACCAAACGCGGCCGTAATACCTAACTGCAATGTTTCAGTGTAGGGAATATAGAATATATAATTTGAGAAATATGTGTATACGCGCGTGTTGTACATTGTTTGACATTCTCTATTGTGAATTGTCCTTCGAATGCTTTTGTATACTGTTTTATCAAATAAATTTAGATTGTCTTGTGTGCAACTATCCACACTATTCTATAAAATGTTTCAATAAATATAAGTATAACAGCTGTTTCTTCCATATTTATGCAAAAAAATATTAGATGAGTTTTCAAATAACCGATAGTCTGCTGTGATGCCATCATTTTGTTTAACAAAATTTGAGCTGATTAATGTTTCTATAAGTTAAAAAAATATTTAAAAAATGTTTATTTTAGGATTTACTACCTCAGCACGTTTTTTCACGATATTGTACATTAATATATTCTTTTTGCCTTATTGTACAGTTGCCCAGATCTAGAAACACGCAGGTCTTCGTTAAGACCTTAACAGGGAAAACTATTACTCTTAAAGTTGAAGCTTCTGACACAATAGAGAATGTTAAAGCAAAGAACTTTTAATACCTTAAGCATTAGCTTTAAAGACAAATCAATCAGAAAGTGTTCAGAATAGTTTAATTTCACTCACCTTGACTTGCAATCTGAACGAACTGTTACCTACTTCTCCAAATATATATGTTATACAAAATAAACATAATGAGGAAATTAATTTGAATATAGAAGATGAAATAAAAGATAAACTATTATTTGTAAATGAAGATGAAGGCGTAGTAATGCTAACTTGTTCAAAAAGTAGAAAAAATGTAAGCGAACTACCTTTGCAGAGGTATGTTAGTTACTACTCTATATTATATACAAAATAATTATGAAATTTTATTTTAACTGTATTGTTTGCAAAGATAAGACTGTATTCCATTCGGCTACAAGATTGAAATATTCAACACAAAGAAGATCTTGATACTACTCTTGAATATGTGCCTGAATTTAGTCCATTGCGCCAACAAAATATTCCTCCAAATATGAATGATGAAAATGTATTTGGAGAAAATACACCAACACCACCACGTTACAGGACACCTCCAAGAGGAGCAATTTTAAATTCAGAAGAAGCAAAGGTGTTTGTTTTACTAAAACATTACGGATTAGGTCAGTACGTGCCTATATTTCTCGAACAAGAAGTAAATATATTATTAAATTATGTGTGTTACATATATGTAAACTCTCTAAGAGTTCAAATGCGGATAAACAAGGGGACTTTCTCTGTTTTACGGACAGCACGACTTCTTTTGTTTCACGGACAGAGCGGCTTTCCTTGTTTTACGGAGAGCCATTTTCAGAGACACGCATTCCCAAACGGACGGACAGAGATCAACATCGGAGATAGACAAGATCACAGAAGAAAGAGTAATTATTTAAAACATTGAAGACTGACGGAGAAAGAACGGTAGCTCAGGTCGTTGAAAATCGATTTTCAGGAAGACATTGCACAGAACTTCGTATTTATTGTTTACTGTTATTAATTGGTTGTTGTTTATTTAATTATGTTACTGTTATTGATTGTTGTTAATTATTAATTGTTGTTTACTCTTGTAATTCATTTAAGTATTTTCACAATAAACTCGATTTTCAGAATCGATCCCTGAATTATCCTAGAATTGAACATTATAAATCGATTTTCGCTACGCCATGCCGCTGAAAGTTAACTTACGTATCGTCATGAACAAGAACGCGAAAGGGGAGAAGCTAGAGAGCATAGAATCCATAAGAAGACGGAATTATTCCGTTCAGCAACAGTGAAGAAAGCCGCAAACAGTCTAACCAAGGTAGGCCAGTATAGAAATGTTAAACTTACAATGGATGACGAGAAGGCAGCGCTTTATATCGATACAGACTTAAACTTCGTATTCCAAGACATGTTCCTAGACGAAGCAGAAATTACCCCCACAAGGAAAATAAAGACGGAAACCGAGAAGTCCAGTCTGGACATGGAAAGACTTCTAGAAACTCTCCAAAAACGAAATAAGCGTGAAAGAGAAGAAATAAACTTTAGTATAAAACAAATTGATGGAACTCAAGAAGCCACAGGCTGGATATCAGAGTATGAAGAAGAATGCAGAAAATATAAAATGAAAAGTGATGAGGAGAAAGTAAAAGGTTTAAAAATGTATTTAGAGAAAACAGCAGCAAGATGGTACCAAACGAATCTGCTGAAAGCTGAAGGACACAACTGGGAAGACTGGAAGGATGCAATTTCTATAAACCTTTAACAATAAATCTCCTTCAGTATTAAATGCTTTAGTCTTTGATCCCTTTCCTGCGGTAGCTATTTTTAAATAGAGAATATTATAAGCGATGCATAAACAGAGAAAGTATAAATAAAAGAAATAGTAAGCTATGATTTTTATGATTTGAAATAAATATATATATATATATATATATATATATATATATATATATATATATATATATATATATATATATATATATATATATATATATATATATATATATATATATATATATATTTAATACAATTTCAAATATATATGTAATACAATTTCATTTTACTAACAATAAGGGGAATAAAACAAAGAACAATTAGTTAGATGCGGAAAATGTTAACTTTATTCAGATAAAATAAGATACATAATACAAACTAATGTTTAATTAAGTAACACTTAAAATACAAAGAAAGCCAAAAAATAGAGAAAAAAGGTATTTGATTAGTTTAATATTATGTTTCTATTTGTACACTTAATTTAACGATACATGATACCATACATCTTAATGTGTGTATGTCATTGTTAAACAATTATAAAGAATATTTATATAAGAGATATGAATAAGCTAATTTTTACATGTGTATGCATTACGCCAAAAATGTACGGGTAACGGCCTTGACTTCTCTTCGGCAAATGATGCACGTTGTGAATGCTGGCGAACAGTACTGACAAGTAGCTAGATGTCCACAAGGTAGGAACGTAATAGTCGCTTGTCGTTCCGTGCAAACTTTACACGAACGAGCATCTTTCAATGCTCGATTTTCTTGCTCCAGAGCAGCTAAAATAGTAAACAGTATATTTAAATACAATATATAATAGAATTTATTATATGTATACGGATTTCAGACAAATTAACGAATCTGTGTTTTTATTTTTATTACTTACCTACTTTCTCAGCGAGAGTTATTTCATTAGTATCATTTTCACTATTGGATCTCTCAGGACTCTCATCTGTAATTTCAATTGGTGCCTGAAATAAATATAATGTACATAAGTATATATTCTAATTATTAATTATACATATGGTTCAGGCTTTAAGTTTTTGTACTTACTTCTGCAGAAGTTTCATATAACTCCTGGCCTGTTACATTATTGACATATTCCCAGCCCCGTACTGGTAAAAAATGACCACAGCTGGGAGACGAAATCATATGTCTCTCCCATGGATCCTCTTCCGATCTCCAATTTCCTATAGTAATTCCACAATGGTAACAAGTAGTGAAATCATTTATTCCGGTGTAGAAGAAGCCTGCATGGGCTAATTCTTCACTTATCTGTGTCATATATGTAGGCCATGTTGCAAATGAATTTAATCTGGATTCGTATGTAGCGTATTCCAATATTGCTGCTTTCATAACATCTTTTAGTCCCAAACGGCTGAGATCATATGCCGTCGGGTTTCGTGAAAATCGATGGTCATTAAAATCAAATGACTCCTGATAATGTAAACCATAAGGACAAGATATATTTCTATTTCTTCGTCTTGTCCGTAGAACTTTAGCTGGATCTGCTCCCATTGGTACATTATTACAATGTTCATTGCGGATAAATCTGCACTCTGGAGAACGCATCTCATGAATTTGCATGGGAATATCACCCACAGACCACTGACTTGCCAGCAATTGACATTCAAAGCACCTTACGATATCCGCCTCGCCTGTATAGTAGAATCCTGCAGCTGCAAGACTGACAAGGTCAATGAAAGATACAGGCCAATTTCGAAAACTCGAACGTCTTACTGCTTCAAAACGAAAATCAGCATAATTTTCTTGAACGTCACGCGGCATTTCTATCGAGAATATCTGTGGCATTGTCGACGTCGACGGTATCGGTGATGTTAAATCAATCACCCTTGCTGAAGGTTCAGGGGATGGTATATCAACCATAATTTCTGGAAGTACCATGGATGTTGAAGGTACGGCTAACTCATCCGCCGATATTGAATGAACCGACGGATTTGAATCATCTGACAATGTCGAAGGAACAGCCAGTAATTCTTCATCTTCTGAAGATTCTGTATTATGTTCCATCAAATATCGGAAGTTGATTGTAGGAATCATTGTATCCATTTTAATTGTAATTTATTGCGCCTTTAAACCTATTTAAAAGAAAAAGACATTGAAATTGAATCTACTAATTGTAGATGACTTAAGAAATATTATACGTGTACAATTGATCAAACAGAAATGTATTACAGACAAAACTTACGAATATCAGATGTTCTCGTTCCGCTTCAACAGCTCTCCAATTCTTCAAATGGAATCTTGACAAATATTTAATATCTTATTCTTGTATATTTTATATTTTTAAATTTACTAAAACTGCTCAATCGTACGAACGAGCCACACAAACTCTTCGAACATCAGTGTAATACTGAACCTTGCTGCTAGTATGTACCGAGAAGCTACTACCTGTTTTCTACAAACCTTATCCCTACCCACAGTACCCGGTAGCAATATAACCCTTCAATGCACTATAAGGCACACCCACTGCGCAGAATGGGCAAGTTGTCGCCCAATCAAATTTCATCGATGCTCCGGCCCTTACTGTACTGTGTAAAGTAAACGATGCTCGCTAGGTACAGCGTTAAAATACATCTCTTATTTACTCACATTCGAAAATGATGCCGCTTTTGAAGGAATTCTTATTTGCTCCGTTTTTACTTGGCAATATTAACACGTTGTTTAAAATATCAGTAAAAACTGCTACGGAGCCTAGAGAGCCAAAGAGAACGACAAAAATTAACAATTTATTATTAACAGATATAATAAAAGGGGGAATGATAATAGATGCTTGCTATTAGCTCCTAATAGAGTTTTCGTAATATCTCTAGTTCGACATCGTCTTCCTACAATTCTTACCGGAATCTCCATATCGTTCTGCTTCAGATTTGCAATATTCGACAAATCCTAATCGGTACATTATTTCGTTTCAGGGGCCCAGAGTCCTAATCCGGCACCTGTTTCCTGGTGGGTATAATATTTAGTAGAAGGATAATTGCTGTCGTAAACAGTATAGCCTAAATACTCAGATTAGTCTTTGGTAATCATTACTTTATGACACCCTACACCTTTTGGCGTATACCCTGCCTCGGTATTAATCATCGCAGATTATAATTAAATTATTTTTACAAATGGGACGTTTTCAGCAGTTTTTCAATATGTGAAACATCTGACTCGGGGTTTCTGCAGGAAAATTCAACAGTTTGCATCATATTCAAAATTTATTTTGAGATAAAGTTCCCTCGCGATGCGAATAGTAAAACGCTGTAGCATTATGTTATTTTACATTATACATATTATATCATATTATATATATCATATATATATTATATATTATTATATCATATATATATATTAATACTTTTATTAAAAGTATTAAAAGTGTTAATTGCGTATGCACGAGATGATAGTAAAAACGAAGAATAAACATATTCGGTCAAAACGCAATATACTAAGCTTGAAAAGCAGTAATATCTTGAAGAATTACGAGGGAAACGTTCTCGTCTGACAACTGCAAAAAAGTATCGACGAAGTAAATTGACGATATGTCTATGTTTTGTTAATAACAATACTGAAATTGCTAAAGTGAGTCCATCATTCTCATAATTGTATTTTCTGGCAGCTGTTTATATTCGTGTACAATGTAACGGCGTATATACGGTATCCGTTTACTCTCATATCGCTTGTTTTTCTAGGTTTTCTTTATTTTTCTCCAGCATCCTGCATTCGTCTTATTGAGATAAATGTCATGTTGGTATGATCACTAGTTCCTACATCCAGCGTTGGTGCAAGTGCTTGACATCCTCTTCTGTTTTTCCCCATCCGTCACGTCTTTTTTATCTGAGTATCCCGTGTGTTGTAAATGGCTGTACAAGGTGGTGAAATACACAGCATATAAAACTAATTTGTATGAATCAATTGAATATCAAAACCCAAACCAATGTACTAACAGCTTTAAACAGTATCTGAAAAACAGCATCTGAAAATAGCATCGAAGAAAGCAACTTGCGATTAAAAGAGTCGTATGTCGAAAAATGCATTGGTTTATTATAAATTAATATAAAAAGATTACTCTGAACATTTTTCAATGATTTTCTACGCAATAATAGAATAATTCTATATAATAATTTTCTCCGTTTTCGTTTGTAACATTTACATTCTTTTTCATTTCTACAGTTCAAAAATCTCGCTTTTCATTCCATTCGGAATTTTTTCCCGAAAGACGATATAAATATTTTCTCCCACGTACTTAACAAAGGAAGGTTGGAGGTGTTCGTAAACGTTTGCAACATTTCTCAAATTTTTTAACAGCTTTCCTGGGAAACATATTATATGATAGTTAACTAATTCTAACAAATATGCATTATGTACTTGTATGTGCAAATGAAATAATGTACATGCACTTAATTTAAAGAAATGGTCAAAAGTGTTGAGGTTATTCGATGTGTAATCGGAGAAAACTAGTGGATAAATTGAAAGGCAGAAAATATATTTAAATATAAGTGTAATTATAAATAAGAATACAATTTGAGCTGGTCCAGATCCGCACGCTAGCTGTGTTACAAAATAACTGAAAACCCAAAAGCCAACGTCGCCTGTCTACTGTTTATGGTCTGACTTCGTCGCAGTCTTTTGTCTACGCGCTGTCGATGGCTTCAGTGCTTGAGAAACTAAAAAGACCAGATGTAGAGTTTTCTTATAAGTGCTGACCGCTTCAACACCCTCCCTAAAACTCTACATCTCCACAAACAATTATCTCAAATTTACAAATTATCTCTTAATATTTTTCTAACTCTTGTCGTAAATATCTGAAAATCAATTTGTCAATGCCTCCACAAGTACAGTTGCCAGACGCCTTTCTCTTTTTCATTCAAATTAATTTATTACAAAAAGAATTCTGGAAGACTAAACAGATCGTGTAGAGTTTTTCCTTTTTTTTTTTTTTTTTTTTTTTTTAGAAGTGATAACCACTTCGACACCCTCCCTAAAAACTCTACATGCCTACAAAAAATTACCTCTTAATATCCTTTTTATTTTTCAAACCTAACTTTTGTCTTAAATATTCAAATCTTGGTTTTGGCAACGCATTTGTACATATATCTGCCAGTTGCTCTTCGCTTGTTACATACGTTACATCAATTTCGCCTCTATTGTATAAATCTCGCAAGAAATGATATCTTACGTCAATATGCTTACTTCTTTGATGGAATTCTGGATTCTTAATTAATTTGACGGCACTAGTATTTTCTACATAGCATATACTTAAGGACCTCTATTTTACATTCAAGAAATATTTTCTTTAGCCACATAATTTCTTTCGCTCTTGAGGCTGCACTGACATACTCAGCTTCGGTCGTAGATAGAGCTATACATTGTTGTCGTTTACATTGCCATGTGATGGCCGCATTCGCATACTTACATACAACGCCTGATGTCGACTTTCTTGTTTCTTTGTCGCCTGCATAGTCAGCATCGCTAAAGGTTTCGAGACTGCCTGCTTTTGTATATAAGAGTCCCATGTCCGTGGTCCCTTTTATGTTGCGCAAAATTCGTTTGACTAATTTCCACTGATACTGGTTTGGATTCTCTAAATGTCTCGCCGCTATATTTATTGCAAAACTAATATCTGGCCTACTTACGGTTTGTAAAAACATTAAGATCCCTACGGCTTCTCTGTATGGTGCGTTACAATCATTATTGCCATTATAAACACTGTTTGCCTCATTCATATTAAATTTTTCTAATATTTTTTCGATATATCTACTCTGATGAATGAATATTGAACCATCTTTTAATCTTTTAATTTCAAGTCCAAGAAATCTCTTGACTTCTTTCGAACTCGCAATTTTGATTTCTTTATTTAAGTCATCGAAAAATTTATCAATTAGAGATTCGTCTGAAGCTGCTACCAGTCCATCGTCTACGTATATGGTCATCAACATTAATTTGTTGTCTTCGCTATAAATATAAAAACAAGGATCTGCGTTACTCTGATAAAATTTTAAGTTTGAAATATATTTTGTGAAACGTTCCGTTCAACTTCTTGGAGACTGCTTTAAGCCATATAGGCTTTTTAGCAATTTACAAACGCGATTCGTACCATCATCATAACCTTTAGGTTGTTTCATATAAATATCTTCTTTCAGACTTCCATATAAAAATGCGGTTTTAATGTCATACTGTCCGAGGTGTAAATTATTTTTGGCTGCAATACTGAGCATTAATCTAATTGTATCAAACCGAGCAACGGGACTATAGGTTTCCTTATAATCTACGCCTTCCTTTTGTGAACACACTTTTATTACAAGTCGCGCTTTGTATCGTTCCGAATTGTCCGGATTTAGCTTTACCGTTAAAACCCACCTATTACTAAGTACCTTCTGATCTTTAGGTTTTTCTACAAGAATCCACGTCTTATTTTCATTGTGCGATTTCATTTCATCGTTCATAGCCGTTTCCCATAACTCTTTCTTTTCGGAACTCATCGCTTCGTTAAAATCCACCGGTAATTTTTTCCGCTACGTACGTTACTGGGCTACCATAAAAATCGGTTCGTTTGATCTAGCTCTATCTCTCAATTGTCTCACATTGTCGCTATTTCCAGGAGGTTGTTCTTCGTGTTCACTCTGTGCACTTTCATACGTACATGCTCTATCGCTCTGCGTACACATATCTTCGCGCTCGACAATTTTCGGTAAACTTAAATTAATAAATTTCGCACTTCCTAGTTCGGGCTTAAATATTACGTCACGGCTTAATATTACATTTCTTACTGTTGGCACATACACTCGACACCCTCGTGCGTCATCTAGATAGCCTACCAAATATCCTTTGTTCGCCTTCTTGTCAAGTTTTGTCTTCTCCGCAGGTATGTGTGCAAAGCACTCAGTACCGAAAACCCTAAACTTTTCTAAATTTGGCGGTTTCCCGTACCACAGTTCATACGGTGTTTTCTTGTCTTGTATCGTCGGCCCGGTCTTATTTATGACATGTACTGCTGTGTTCATGGCTTCGGCCCATAAAAACAGCGGTAGATTTGGTTTCGAATATAGCATCGATCGGCCTGCTCTACTATTGTTCTATTTTCCCATTCTGCGACACCATTCTGTTCAGGAGTGTATGGGACGTTAATTGTGTGCCTAATTCCCTGACTTCTTAAAAATTCTTTAACTTCTTTATTTTTGAATTCTTTCCCTCCATCACTATGAATTTCTTTAATCTTATCGTTGAATTGATTCTCAACTTCTAGGCAAAAAGTTTTTAATTTTTCGATTACTTCTGACTTATGTCGTAAGAAGTAAATCTTTGTGAATTTTGAAAAATCATCATTAAATGTAAGAAAATACAATTTCTTGCCTAATGACTCGACTTGTATAGGTCCACATACATCCGTATAAATAATTTCGCGAGGTTTATTCGCACGATTGATTTTCTCATGAAAACTCGATCTATGCTGTTTCCCGTACGCTCAACCTTCACAGAAAAAGCTACTATCCTCCACGACTTTCATATTCGAATTCTTTAAAAACTCTTTAACATGTCTGTTGTTTTGAGGACATAGCCGTTCGTGCCATAACTGCAATGTGTCCGCGTTTGACTCTGCTCTATTGCTAAAATTACAAACTGACGGTATGATAACTCGCATAACTATTTTATACAAATTTCCGATAACAGAACCTTTTGCTATTATTTTCTGGTTTTGTAAAAACATACAATCCCTTTACAGTCCCTTCCTTTAAAACACAGAAATCTATGCCCCTTCTCGCAACAGATCTAATGGAAAATAGGTTTCTTTTCATACCTGGTACGTACAGAACATCGTTCATTGTACATGTTACCCATTTGCCGTCCACAAAAGTCTCTACTTTGATTTTTCCTTTGCCGCATGCATCCATGAACGTACCATCGCCGATCTCTATCTTCACCGTGTTATCGAATTCCTCAAAGACGCTGAACCATTCCCGTCGTCCTGTCATATGATCCGTAGCTCCTGAGTCGATTATCCAAACATCAGGGTTTGCCGCTTGTATCGCTGAGGTGCTTCCTAATAGACCAATTCCGCTGTGATCACAATTTTGATTTCTAGGTTCCTGGCTGTTTCTACTGTTGCTTCTTTTATTATTTTTAAAACAATTTTTACTGGTGTGGCCTTTCCTGTTGCATATAAAAAATCTAAAGCAATCCTTCTTTAGATTGCCAACTTTTCCACAATTGAAGCAGCTTGGTCCTTGTTTCTCGTATTCACATTTGCTTGACTGTTTCTGCTGTTCCCTTTTATAATTGTTACTCTTTGTTACCAGCGCCACCGATGTTTCCTGGTCGTCTTTCTTCCATCTGGTTTCTTCTGTCATCAGCCTGGTACTAAGCCTGTCTAGGGTATTCTTTCCTTCTTCCACCGAATCCCACGCACTGTGAAAATGGTCAAATTTGTTTGGTAACACCGATAAAATGCGTGTTATCAGCATTTTCTCGCCAATTTCACTCCCAAGGGCTTTCATCTTCGCCGCTATCAATTCCAACTTTGACAGGTTGTAGGCGACATTTTCAGATTCTTCCCATTTAAAATCGAAGAACTGCTTCTGGACCATATTTAGATTCTCATCTGACTTCATGTCATATACTGTATTCAACTTTTTCCACATTTCATGTGCTGTTGTGCAACATAAAGGAAGATCCAACGGTTTCTTTCCTACTGAAGTCACGATTAATTTTCTCGCTAACCGATCTGCCTTCAAAAATCTTTCACGAGCGATTTCTTTCTCCGCGCTGTTACCTGGATGACACAGATTCCCTTCACACACGTTGATCAGGTCGTCATCTTCCTCCAAAAGTGTACGCATAACAAAACGCCACTGGAGCCAGTTTTATTCGCCGCGTAACATCTCGATCTTCGCACTTGCTGATTCCATTTTAGCACTATCCCTTACTGTACTAAGCACAACACTTTAACAATTTATTCTCTTTACGTTGCTGCCTTGCAAGTTACAGCTCTGGGCCCATAACCTGTTGAGGTTATTCGGTTTGTAATCAGAGAAAACTAGTGGATAAATTGTAAGGCAGAAAATATATTTAAATATAAGTGTAATTATAAATAAGAATACAATTTGAGCTGGTCCAGATCCGCACGCTAGCTGTGTTACCCAATAACTGAAAACCCCGAAGCCAACGTCGCCTGTCTACTGTTTATGGTCTGACTTCGTCGCAGTCTTCTGTCTACGCGCTGTCCATGGCTTCAGTGCTTGAGAAACTAAAAAGACCAGATGTAGAGTTTTCTTATAAGTGGTGACCACTTCAACAAAAAGTTATGAAATTTTGTCTCAATACACCCTTTACTTTCTTTACTAAACTACGCAGTTATTGTGTATGTCAAAAGATGGCACAAAGTACAAAATGCCAATCACTTGATCTCAGCGTTTAACTATTGTCGGTTGACTCCTGTTACTATTTATTAAAATTGATTTCCTCAAAATCTAATATAATTTATCGAAATATAATTTCCCTAATCAAAATAATATATATGTCGGAGATGAAAGGACATCGGAGGTTTCCCTTTGGAACTTCGGGAAAATCCCTTAACACCGTAATCTAGATTTTATTATAGGCGTAATTAAACAATTGCCGTCATTCGATCCGATTGTATTTGTTCGAGATTTGTGATAATGAGCTTGGGCTCGAGGTGACAACTAGTCGCCGAACGTAACCGCGGTCACGGGTTTGTCTAACAAAGGTACGGAATAATTCTATAGCTCTCCTTAAAAGAAATATTTGTGACGGCACGCGACAGTAAACATTCCAACGGTTTGTGTCCCGTGGCTCGCCACACGCAGACCCTATTCTTCGAGTAAGATGATTGCCAGATGTCGTTGCGTCTTCGCAGTACATGTTAGGCTAGCCTGAGGGCCTGATACAAATCTTAAGATTTAGTTGGCTAAAGTCCTTCAGACAGACAAACAATCTTTGTCCCGGCTACGGGAAGATAGGAGAGACCTATTTTTCAACGAACGGCGTCTCCCACTAGCAACTTTCCCTCGAGGGCGGCTTGCATCTTGTTCTAACCACCGATATGGAGATTGACCAATTAGCAGCAACGCCAATTTCCCTCACCTACTAAACGAAGGCTATCCTCGACGAATCCAAGGATCTCTTAGACACACCCCGTCTTTGATGATGACTTTCCCGTCCCGATGATGCCACAGAGGAAAACTACATTGCGGTGTGTCTAGGGACACGAGATCATCGGATTCGTCGAGGATAGCCTTCATTCAGAAAGTAAGGGAAATTGGCGTTGCTGCTAATTGGTCAATCTCCATAGCGGTGGTTAGAAAAAGATGCTAGCCGCCCTCGAGGGAAAGCTGCACGTGTACTGTGGAAACGCATCGACATCTGGCAATCACCTTACTTGATGAATAGGGTCTGCAAGTGGCAAGCTACGGGACAGAGACCGTTGGAATGTTTACTGTCGAGTGTTACAACTATTTCCTTTTTAAGGAGAGCTATAGAATTACTCCGTGCTCTGCCAGACAAAACGTTCATCCCATGACCGCGGCTACGTTCGGCGAGTGGTTGGCGCCTCGAGCCCAAGCTCATTATCACAAATCTCGAACAAATGCAATCGGATCGAATGATGACAATTGTTTAATTACGCCTATGATAGACTCCAGATTACGGTGTTAAGGGATTTTCCCGGAGCTCCAAAGGGAAGGCTCCGATGTCCTTTCATCTCCGACATATAATTATTTTAATTTCTGGATTTTACCTGCTTATTCGATTTACTAGTTGGTTTTATTTAATAATTTGTTTTGCATTTGCATATCCCATGTTCGCTAATTAATTGTAGTATATTATCCTGTCGTCGGATATAATTGTTCTGGTTCCAGGTTGATTGTTAGTTGGTATAGGTTATGCTATACTCTTTATATTTACTACTTCGTTAGAATATCTATTTCTATTTTATTATTTGTTATTTACCCTCGTATGCTAATTCTATATATATAATTACGTTTAATTTATGTTTTATTAAAGATTTTCCATTTTCGTTGTACCGTGCTTTTGTTTCGGGTGTTCGAATTGTCACTCGCGTTGTTTGTATATTGTGACTTTCTGTTTTTCGTTACCGCGCGTGCGGAGCGCGGGGAGTGACAATACCATTTTACGTTGTAACGGGCTTGTTCCGAATTTCAAAAAGGAGTGTACAACATTCGGCGTGCAAAATGGAATAGCGTTTAAGCGTCGAGATATCTCAAACGGGAACGAAATCACAGCGTTCCGTAGTCATCACATGATTCTGTAGTCATTAGATTAATGCATTTTATGTTGTAGCATACTTGTTCCGACTTTAAAACAGGCCTGTACAGCATTCGGCATGCAAAATGAAGTAAGTAAGTTTAAACGAAGAGATATGTCAAACGGGAAGGAAATGACGGTTAGTTTTCGTCAAAATCGACGAAATCATCGCGATCTGCGAGCTGTTGGGCTGGTTTCAACAGTGAAACTCGAGTGAATTAAATTCAGCATACAATGTAGTGAAGAGAGCGCTTAAACGTCGAAATATGACAAACGCGAAGGAAATGACAGTTAGTTTTCGACAATATCGGCGAAATCCAGCTCTATTTACGAGCTGTTGGGCTTGTTTCGATGCTAAAACGGGCATGCATTACATTCGTCGCTTAAAATGGAGCGAAACGATTGCTTGAACGTCGAAATATCTCAGACGGGAAGAGAACGACGGGTAGTTTACTTCAAAGTCGACGAAATCATCGCGATCTGCGAGCTGTTGGGCTGGTTTCAACAGTGAAACTCGAGTGAATTAAATTCAGCATACAATGTAGTGAAGAGAGCGCTTAAACGTCGAAATATGACAAACGCGAGATTCATCGCTAGATTCGAGCTGTTGAACTTGTTTCGACGGTGAAAGAGGCGTGTATTACATTTGGCGCGAAAAATAGAATGAAAAGATCGCTTAAACGTCGAAATATCTCAAACAGGAAGGAAATAACAGTTAGTTTTCGACAATATCGACGTTATCATCGCGATTTGCGAGCTCTTTGTCTGGTTTCGAAGGTGAAACGGGCGTGCGTTACATTCGTCGCGTAAAATGGTGTGAAGAGAGCTCATAAACGTTGAAATATCTCAGACGCGAAGGAAATGACGGGTAGTTTTCTTCAAAATCGTCGAATTCATCGTGATTCGCGAGCTGTTGTGTTTGTGTCGACAGTGAAACCTGCATGCATTACATTACGCGCGTAAAGCGGAGTGAAAAGAGCGCTTAAACTTCGAAGTATCTCAAACGGGAAAGAAACAACGCTCAGCTTTCGTCGGAATAGACGAAGTAATCGCGATTTGCGAGCACTTGGGCTTGTTTCGACGTTGAAACGGTCGGGCATTACATTCGGCGCGTAAACTGGAGGGAAAGGAGCGCTTAAACGTCGAAATATCTCACACGGGAAGGAAACAGCGCTTAGCTTTCGTCGAAATAGAAGAAGGAATCGCGATTTGCGAGCTGTTGGGCTTATTTGGACGCTGAAACGGGTGGGCATTACATTGGGTGCGTTAAATGGAGTGAAAAGAGAGCATAAACGTTGAAGTATCTCAAACGTGAAGGAAATGACGGGTAGTTTTCTTCAAAATCGACGAATTCATCTTGATTTGCTAGCTGTTGAGCTTGTGTCGACGGTGAAACCTGCTTGCATTACATTACGCGCGTAAAACGGTGTGAAAAGATCGCCTAAACGCCGAAATATTTCAAGCGGGAAGGAAATGACTCATAGTTTTCTGCAAAATCGACGAAATCATCGCGGTTTGCGAGCTTTTGGGCTGTTTCCGAAGATAAAACGGGCGTGCACTACAGTCTGCACGTAAAATGGAGTGAAAAGGTCGCTTAAACGTCGAAATATCTCAAGCGGGTTGGAAATGAAGCATAGTTTTCTGCAAAATCGAC
Organism: Bombus flavifrons; assembly: GCF_040668555.2. Lineage (NCBI taxonomy): Eukaryota > Metazoa > Arthropoda > Insecta > Hymenoptera > Apidae > Bombus > Bombus flavifrons. The sequence continues at coordinate 42,593 of NW_027184773.1, read as the reverse complement.
GAAATCATCGCGGGTTGCGAGCTGTTGAGCTCGTGTCGACTGTGAAACCTGCCTGCGTTACATTCGACGCGTAAAATGGAGAGAAACGATTGCTTAAACGTCGAAATATCTCAAACGGGAAGGAAATGACGGGTAGTTTACTTCAAAATCGACGAAATCACAGCGATTTGCGAGCTGTTGAGCTTGTGTCGACGGTGAAACCTGCATGCATTACATTACGCGCGTAAAACGGAGTGAAAAGAGCGCTTAAACGTCGAAATATCTCAAACGGGAAGGAAACAACGCCTAGTTTTCGTCGGAATAGACGAAGTAATCGCGATTTGCGAGCTGTTGGGCTTCTTTTGACGGTGAAACTCGGGTGCATTACATTTCGCGCTAAATAGTGTGAAAAGAACGCATAAGCGTTGAAATATCTCAAACGAGATGGAAATTAAGGTTTGTTTTCGTCAAAATCGAAGAAATCATCGCCCTATGCGAGCTGTTAGGGTTGTGTCAACGTTGAAACTAGAGTGCATTACATTTCGCTCGTAAATAGAGTGCAAAGGGCGCTTAAACGTTGAAATATCTTTAACGGGATGGAAATCTCGCGTAGATTTCGCCAAAATCGACGAAATAATCGCGATTTGCGAGCTGTTTGGCTTGCTTCGACGGTGAGAGGGGCGCGCATTACATTTGGCGGGTACAATGGTGTGAAAAGAACGCTTAAACGTCGAAATATGTTAAACGGGAAGGAAATAACTGATAGTTTTCGTCAAAATCGACGAAATCATCGTGATTTGCGAGCTGTTGCTCTTTGTCGACTCTGAAACCTGCCTGCATTACATTCGGCGCCTAAAATGGTGTGAATGGAGCGCTTAACCGTCGAAATATCTGAAACGGGATGGAAGTAACGATTAATTTTCGTCAAAATCGACGAAATCATCGCGATTTGCGAGCAGTTGGGCTTGTTTCAACAGTAAAACTGGAGTGCATTATATTCAGCGCGTAAGTGGAGTGAATAGTGCGCTTAAACGTCGAAATATCTCAAGCGGGTAGGAAATGACACATAGTTTTCTGCAAAATCGACGAAATCATCGCGGGTTGCGTGCTGTTGAGCTCGTGCCGACGGTGAAACCTGCATGCATTACATTACGCGCGTAAAACGGAGTGAAAAGAACGCTTAAACATCGAAATATCTCAAACGGGATGGAAATAACGGATAGTTTTGTCAAAATCGACGAAATCATCGCTACTTGCAAGCTGTTGGGCTTGTGTCGAAGGTGAAAGTGTCGTGTATTTCATTCGCAGCGTAAAATGGTGTGAGAGGAGGCCTTATTTGTCGAAATGTCTCAAACGGGAAAGAAATCACCGTTAATTTTCCACAATATCGACGAAATCATTGGGATTTGCGAGCTGTTAGGCTTGTTTCGACGCTGAAACGGTCGGGCTTTTCATTAGCAGCGTAAAATGGAGTGAGAGGACTGCTCATTCGTTGAAAAATCTCAAACGGGAGGGAAATGACGGTTAATTTTCGACAATATCAACGAGATCATTGCGATTTGCGAGCTGTTGCTCTTTGTCGACTCTGAAACCTGCCTGCATTACATTCGGCGCGTAAAATGGTGTGAATGGAGCGCTTAACCGTCGAAATATCTGAAACGGGATGGAAGTAACGATTAATTTTCGTCAAAATCGACGAAATCATCGCGATTTGCGAGCAGTTGGGCTTGTTTCAACAGTAAAACTGGAGTGCATTATATTCAACGCGTAAGTCTAGTGAATAGTGCGCTTAAACGTCGAAATATCTCAAGCGGGTAGGTAATGACACATAGTTTTCTGCAAAATCGACGAAATCATCGCGGGTTGCGTGCTGTTGAGCTCGTGCCGACGGTGAAACCTGCATGCATTACATTACGCGCGTAAAACGGAGTGAAAAGAACGCTTAAACGTCGAAATATCTCAAACGGGAAGGAAATAACGGATAGTTTTGTCAAAATCGACGAAATCATCGCTACTTGCAAGCTGTTGAGCTTGTGTCGAAGGTGAAAGTGTCGTGTATTTCATTCGCAGCGTAAAATGGTGTGAGAGGAGGCCTTATTTGTCGAAATGTCTCAAACGGGAAAGAAATCACCGTTAATTTTCCACAATATCGACGAAATCATTGGGATTTGCGAGCTGTTAGGCTTGTTTCGACGCTGAAACGGTCGGGCTTTTCATTAGCAGCGTAAAATGGAGTGAGAGGACTGCTCATTCGTTGAAAAATCTCAAACGGGAGGGAAATGACGGTTAATTTTCGACAATATCAACGAGATCATTGCGATTTGCGAGCTGTTGGGCTTGTGTCGACGGTGAAACTGGGGTGCATTGCATTCCGCGCGTTAGTGGAATGAATTGAGCTCTTAAACGTCAAAATATATCAAACGGGAGGGAAATGACGGTCAGTTTTCGTCAAAATCGTCGAAATCATCGCGATTTGCTAGCTGTTGGGCTTGTTACAACTGAGAAACTGGAGTACATTGCATTCCGCGCGTTAGTGGAATGAAAAGAGCTCTTAAACTTTGAAACATCTCTAACGCGGAGGAAACTACGCATAGTTTTCGTCAAAATCGATGAAATATTCGCGATTTGCTAACTCTTAGGCTTGTGTCGAAGGTGAAAGTGTCGTGTATTTCATTCGGAGTGTAAAATAGAGTGAAACGAGTGCTTAATCGTCAAAATATCTCAAACTAGAAGGAAATGACGGGTAGTTTACTTGAAAATCGACGAAATCATCGCGATTTGCTAGCTGTTGCTAAACATCGAAATATCTCAAACGGGAAGGAAATATCAGACAGTTTTGTCAAAATCGACGAAATCCAGCTCTATTTCCGAGCTGTTGGGCTTGTTTCGATGCTAAAATGGGCGTGCATTACATTCGTCACGCAAAATGGAGTTAAAGGAGCTCCTAAACGTCGAAATATCTAAAACGGGAAGGAAACAACTCTTAGTTTTCGTCAAAATAGACGAAATCATCGCTATTTGCGAGCTGTTGGGCTTGTGTCGAAGGTGAAAAGGGCGTGCATTTCACTCAGTATGTAAATTCGGGTGAATAGATCGCAGAAACTTCGAAATATCACTAACGGTAAGGAAATGACGCACAGTTTTCGTCAAAATCGACGAAATCATCACGATTAGCGACATGTTGAGCCTGCTTGGACGGTGAAACGGGCGTGCATTACATTCGGCGCATAAAATGAAGGTATAAGAGCGCTTAAGCGTCGAAATATCTCAAACGGGAAGGAAACAACGCTTAGTTTTCGTCAAAATCGACAAAATCATCGCGATTTGCGAACTCTTGGGCTTGTTTCGACGGTGAAAGTGACGTGCATTTCATTCGGAGCGTAAAATGGTGTGAGAGGAGCGCTTAAACGTCAAAGTATCTCAAACAAGAAGGAAATGACGGGTAGTTTACTTCAAAATCGACGAAATCATCGCGATTTGCGAGCTTTTGGGCTTGTTTCGACGGTGAAACGGGCGTGCATTACATTTGGCGCGTAATATGGAGTGGAAAGTGTGCTTAAACGTCGAAATATATCAAACGGGAAGGAAATAGCACATAGTTTTCGACAAAATCAACAAAATCATAGCGATTTGCGAGCTGTTGGTTTGTTTCCACGGTGAAACTGGAGTGCAATAACATTTCGCGCGTAAATAGAGTGAAAAGGGCGCTTGAACGTTGAAATATATCAGACGGGAAGGAAATAACACTTAGTTTTCGTCAAAATCGGCGAAATCATCGCGATTTGCGAACTGTTGGGCTTGTTTCGACGGTGGAAGTGTCGTGCATTTCATTCGGAGCGTAAAATGGTGTGAGAGGAGCGCTTAAACGTCAAAATATCTCAAACAGGAAGGAAATGACGGGTAGTTTACTTCAAAATCGACGAAATCATCGCGATTTGCGAGCTTTTGGGCTTGTTTCGACGGTGAAACGGGCGTGCATTACATTTGGCGCGTAATATGGAGTGGAAAGTGTGCTTAAACGTCGAAATATATCAAACGGGAAGGAAATAGCACATAGTTTTCGACAAAATCAACAAAATCATAGCGATTTGCGAGCTGTTGGTTTGTTTCCACGGTGAAACTGGAGTGCAATAACATTTCGCGCGTAAATAGAGTGAAAAGGGCGCTTGAAAGTTGAAATATATCAGACGGGAAGGAAATAACACTTAGTTTTCGTCAAAATCGGCGAAATCATCGCGATTTGCGAACTGTTGGGCTTGTTTCGACGGTGGAAGTGTCGTGCATTTCATTCGGAGCGTAAAATGGTGTGAGAGGAGCGCTTAAGCGTCAAAATATCTCAAACAGGAAGGAAATGACGGGTAGTTTACTTCAAAATCGACGAAATCATCGCGATTTGCGAGCTGTTGGGATTGCGTCGACGGTAAAACGTGCGTGCATTACATTCGGCGTGTAAAACGGAGTGAAAAGAGCGCTTAAACGTCGAAATATCTCGAACAGGAAGGAAATAGCAGTTTGTTTTCGACAATTTCGGCGTTATCATCGCGATTTGCGAGCTCTTTGTCTGGTTTCGACGGTGAAACGTGCTTGCATTACATTCGGCATGTAAAACGGAGTGAAAAGTGCGCTTAAACGTTGAAATATCTCAAACGCGAAGGAAATGACGGTTAATTTTCGACAAAATCGACGAAATCCAGCTCTATTTGCGAGTTGTTGGTCTTGTTACAACGGTGAAACTGGAGTGCATTGCATTCCGCGCGTCAGTGGAGTGAATAGAGCGCAGAAACATAGAATTTGCTCAAACGGGAAGGAAGTAACACTTAGTTTTCTTCAAAATAGTCGAACTCATCGTGATTCGCGAGCTGTTGAGATTGTGTCGACGCTGAAACCTGCATGCATTATATTACGCGCGTAAAACGGAGTGAAAAGAGCGCTTAAACGTCGAAATATCTCAAACGGGAATTAAGTAACTCTTAGTTTTCGTCAAAATCGACGAAATCATCGCCCCATGCTAGCTGTTAGGGTTGTGTCAACGGTGAAACTAAAGGGCATTGCATTTCGCTCGTAAATAGAGTACAAAGAGCGCTTAAACTTTGAAATATCTTTAACGGGATTCGAAATGACGGATAGATTTCACCAAAATCGACGAAATAATCGCGATTTGCGAGCTGTTTGGCTTGCTTTGACGGTGAAAAGGGCGCGCATTACATTTGGCGGGTACAATGGAGTGAAAAGAACGCCGAAACGTCGAAATATCTCAAACAGGAAAGAAATAACGGATAGTTTTGTCAAAATCGACGAAATCATCGCTACTTGCGACCTGTTGAGCTTGTGTCGAAGGTGAAAGTGTCGTGTATTTCATTCGGAGCGTAAAATGGAGTGAAACGAGCGCTTAATCGTCGAAATATCTCAAAAAAGAATGAAATGAGGGTAGTTTACTTCAAAATCGACGAAATCATCGCGATTTGCTAGCTGTTGAGCTTGTGTCGACCCTGAAACGTGCGTGCATTACATTCGGCCCGAAAAATAGAATGAAAAGATTGCTTAAACGTCGAAATATCTCAAACGGGAAGGAAATATCGGATAGTTTTGTCAAAATCGACGAAATCTAGCTCTACTGCCTAGCTGTTGGGCTTGTTTCGATGCTAAAACGGCCGTGCATTACATTCTGCACCTAAAATGAAGGAAAAGGAGCGCATAAAACTTTAAACATCTTAAACGGGAAAAGAATTACCGTTAATTTTCGACAAAATCGACGAAATCATGGCTAGTTGCGAGCTGTTGGGATTGTGTCGAAGGTGAAAGTGTCGTGGATTTCATTCAGAGCGTACAATGGAGTGAGAGGAGAGCTTATTCGTTAAAATATCTCAAACGGGAGGGAAATGACCGTTAATTTTCAACACTATCGACGAAACCATTGCGATTTGCGAGCTGTTGGGCTTGTTTCAACGGTGAAACTGGAGTGCATTACATTTCGAGCGTAATTAGAGTGAATGAACGTTTGAACGCCGCAATATATCAAACGGGACGGAAATAACACTCAGTTTTCGTTAAAATCGACGAAATCATCGCGATTTGCAAGCTGTTGGGCTTGTTATAACGGTGACACTGGAGTGCATTGCATTCGGCGCGTAAAATGGAATGAAAAGAGCGCTGAAACATCGAAATATCTCAAACGGCAAGGAAACAATGCTTAGTTTTCGTCGGAATAGACGAAATAACGCGATTTGCGAGCTGTTGGGCTTGTGTCGATGGTGAAACTGGAGTGCATTACATTTCGAGCGTAATTAGAGTGAATGAACGTTTGAACGCCGCAATATATCAAACGGGACGGAAATAACACTCAGTTTTCGTTAAAATCGACGAATTCATCGTGATTTGCTAGCTGTTGGACTTGTGTCGACGGTGAAACCTGCATGCATTAAATTCGGCGCGTGAAGTGGAGTGAAAAGAGTTCTTAAACGTCGAAATATCTCAAACGGAAAAGAAATGACGGTGAGTTTCCGTCATAATCGACGAAATAATCGCGATTTGCGAACAGTTAGGCTTGTTTCGACGGTAAAAGTGTCGTGCATTTCATTCGGAGCGTAAAATGGAGCGAGAGTAAATATCATCTCGGCTGTGTAAAACAATGGCTAATTCACGCGAAGAGTTGTTACGCGCCAAAAATTCTAACCATAACCCGACATCAGAAGTGGGATCAGAACCGCTTATAGTGATACAAGAGCAGATGGCCCTTATGCACGAGTTAATTTAGACGATAGCGCTAAAACCGAGGGAGCAGGAACAGAGTGTAAAACCCGAAAAATTTTCGCTACCGCGTTTTAACCCCGAAATCGCGGGTGCCGACCCAGCTGCGTGGTGCGCGACTGTTAGTGTAATTATGGAAAAAAGACCTCTACAAGACGACGAGATATATCTCACTATAAGTCGTGCTCTAGAGGGTACAGCAGCACAGTGGCTTATCCAAGTTCCGGTCAGTGGTTTTACTTGTTTACTAATTTTTACTTAAAAAATAGAAATATATCTTGTCCTTATGGTTTACAATATCAGAAGGCATTTGATTTTAATGACCATCGATTTTTAAGATATTCAAGAAATCCGACGGCATATGAACTTAGCCGTTTGGGACTAAAAAGAGTTAAGAAGCTACGAATCCAGATTAAATTCGTTCACAACATGGCCTACATATATGACACAGACAATTGAAGAATTAGCCCATGCAGGCTTCTACTACACCGGAATAAATGATTGCACTACATGTTACCATTGTGGAATTGGTATAGGAAGTTGGAGAGCAGAAGATGATCCATGGGAACAGCACGCAATTTCGTCTCCCAGCTGTTGTTATTTATTAACAGTACGAGGCTGGGAATATGTTAATAAAGTAACAGGCCAGGAGTTATATGAAACTGCTGAAGGTGCAAGTATAAAAACTTATACCCTGAACAATATATATAACATTGTGTATAATGAATAATTGCAATACATACTTATGTACAGTATATTTATTTCAGGCACCAATACAAATTGCAAATGGGAATCCTGAGAGATCCACTAGTGAAAATGATACTAATGAAATGACTCTCGTTGGGAAAATTGGTAAGTGATAAAAATGAAAACACATATTCGTTAATTTGTATGAAATCCGTATACATATAATAAATTCCATTATATATTACATTTAAATACACTGATTACTATTTTAGCTGCTCTGGAGCAAGAAAATCGACAACCAGTCGCCGAACGTAACCGCGGTCACGGGTTTGTATAACAAAGGTACTGCATAATTCTATAGCTGTCCTTAAAAGAAATATTTGTGACGTCACGCGACAGTAAACATTCCAACGGTTTCTGTCCCGTGGCTCGCCACACGCAGACCCTATTCTTCGAGTAAGATGATTGCCAGATGTCGATGCGTCTTCGCAGTACATGTTAGGCTAGCCTGAGGGCCTGATATAAATCTTAAGATTTAGTTGGCTAAAGTCGTTCAGACGGACAAACAGTCTTTGTCCCAGCTACGGGAAGTTAGGAGAGACCCATTTTTCAACGAACGGCGTCTCCCACTAGCAACTTTCCCTCGAGGGCGGCTAGCATCTTTTTCTAACCACCGATATGGAGATTGACCAATTAGCAGCAACGCCAATTTCCCTCACCTACTAAACGAAGGCTATCCTCGACGAATCCAAGGATCTCTTAGACACACCCCATCATAGTTTTCCTCTGCAGCATCATCGCGACGGAAAGTCATTCTCTCGTGAGGCAGTATTAGCGAATAACTTAGTGTCTGTACGCTCGGTGGATACTCTACGTTTTAACAAAGAGTCCGACTTAGATTTTGCGAGCATATTCATCAATCATCCCGTTGACCGCGGATTCGTTATTGAACCTAGGATCATTGTCATTAGTTTCTCGAGTACCTAATTACCACGGTTACTTGTCCAATTCTATAATTATCGTATTTGCACTAGTCAATGTCATGCCCCTAACCCTAATTCTAATGTAAACCCGACATACATATATAACTTGTAATGTATAATTTTTATTTAAAATGTTAACCATTCCTAATCACCTGGTTTGTTAACAGGTTTATTTAGTTATTTTATTTATCCATTTATTTCTTGTATTTGTTAATAAAATATAACATGTATCCTTGCCCTTTACTCCCAATTATTTCCTCTTCGCCATGATGTCGTATGTTGTTATTTTTATTTTGGATCCATCAGATGAGTTCGCAATTCATTCAGTTTATTAATTAGTTTTATTCAATTATTTTATAAATTTCTCCTTTTTCTTGTTGGTTGATTAAAATATATCTTCCTATTGTTCCATTTATTCTCTTTTACTATTATGTGGTACATAATTATTTTAATTTCTGGATTTTACCTGCTTATTCGATTTACTAGTTGGTTTTATTTAATAATTTGTTTTGCATTTGCATATCCCATGTTCGCTAATTAATTGTAGTATATTTTCCTGTCGTCGGATATAATTGTTCTGGTTCCAGGTTGATTGTTAGTTGGTATAGGTTATGCTATACTCTTTATATTTACTACTTCGTTAGAATATCTATTTCTATTTTATTATTTGTTATTTACCCTCATATGCTAATTCTATATATATAATTACGTTTAATTAATCTTTTATTAAAGTATTTCCATTTTCGTTGTACCGTGCGTTTGGTTCGGGTGTTCGAATTGTCACTCGCGTTGTTTGTATATTGTGACTTTCTGTTTTTCGTTACCGTACGTGCGGAGCGCGGGGCATGACAATAGCATTTTACGTTGTAACGGGCTTGTTCCGAATTTCAAAAAGGAGTGTACAGCAATCGGCGTGCAAAATGGAATAGCATTACATTTCGCGCGTAAATAGTGTGAAAAGAGCGCTCAAACGTCGAAATATATCAAACGGGGAGGAAATAACTCCTAGTTTTCGCCAAAATCGACGAAATCATCGCGATTTGCGAGCTGTTGCGCTTGTATCAAAGGTGAAAGATGCGTGCATTTCATTCGGCGCGAAAATAGAGTGAAGAGAGCGCCTGTACGTCGAAATATAACAAACGGGAAGGAAATAACACTTAGTTTTCGACAAAGTAGACGAAATCATCGCTCTTTGCGAGCTTTTGGGCTTGTATCGACGGTGAAACGGGCGCACATTACATTACTCGCGTAAAACAGAGTGAAAAGAGCGCTTAAACGTCAAAACATCTCAAACGGGGAGGAAATGACGGGTAGATTTCGTAAAAATCGATGAAATAATCGTGATTTGCGAGCTGTTAGACTTGTTACAACAGTAAAACTGGAGTACAATACATTCGGCGCCTAAAATGGAGTGAAAAGAGCGCTTAAACGTTGAAATATATTAAACGGGAAGGAAATAACACTTAGTTTTCGTCGGAATAGACGAAATCATCTCTATTTGCGAGCTGTTGGGGTTGTGTCGACGGTGAATCAGGCGAGCATTACCTTCCGCACGTAAAATGGAGTGAAAAGAGCGCTGGAACTGCGAAATATCTCAAGCGGGATGGAAATGACGCATAGTTTTCGACAATATCGACGTTATCATCGTGATTTGCGAGCTCTTGGGCTGGTTTCGAAGGTGAAACGGGCGTGCATTTCTCTCAGCATGTAAATTCGGGTGAACAGAGCGCATAAACGTCGATATATCTCCAACGGTAAGGAAATGACGCAAAGTTTTCGTCAAAATCGACGAAATCATCGAGATTAGCGACATGTTGAGCCTGCTTGGACGGTGAAACAGGCGTGCATTACATTCGTCGTGTAAAATGGAGTTAAAGGAGCTCATAAACGTCGAAATATCTCAAACGGGAAGGAAATCACCGTTAATTTTCGACAATTTCGACGAAATCATTCCGATTTGCGAGCTCTTGGGCTGGTTTCAACGGTGAAGCTGGAGTGCATTACATTTAGCGCGTAAATAGAGTCAAAAGAGCGCTTAAACGTTGAAAAATCTATAACGGGATGCAAACAACGCTTAATTTTCTTCAAAATAGACGAAATCATCGCTGTTTGCGAGATGTTATGATTGTGTCGACGGTGAAACGGGCGTGCATTAAATTCAGCGCGTACAATGTAGTGAAAAGAGCGCATAAACTTTGAAATTTCTCAAACTCGAAGGAAATGACGGTCAATTTTCGATACAATCGACGATGTCCGGCTCTATTTGCAAGCTTTTGGGCTCGTTCCGAAGATGAAACGGGCGTGCATTAAACTCTGCACTTAAAATGGAGTGATAAGGACGCTTAAACGTCGAAATATCTCAAGCGGGTACGAAATGACTCCTAGTTTTCTGCGAAATCGACGAAATCATCGCGGTTTGCGAACTGTTGAGCTCGTGTCGACTGTGAAACCTGCCTGCACTACATTCGGCGCGTAATATGGAGCGAAACGATTGCTTAAACGTCGAAATATCTCAAACGGGAAGGAAACAAACGCTTAGTTGTCGTCGGAATAGACTAAATCATCGCTATTTGCCAGCTGTTGAGCTTGTGCCGACGGTGAAACGTGCATGCCTTGAATTCGGCGCGTAAAACGGAGTGAAAAGATCGCTTAAACGTCGAAATATCTCAAACGGAAAGGAAACAACGATTAGCTTTCGTGGGAATAGACGAAGTAATCGCGATTTGCGGGCTGTTGGGCATCAACTGCAATTCCTTGAGGGCATCCAGTAATAAGATGCATTTAAAAGACAGGGTTTACAGGTGGTGGGCTTACCTACAAACTTTTACCTTTGACATTATGTATCGGGAAGGCAAACGAATGGCTCACGTCGGTTTCTTTTCGCGGAACCCCGTTGACTCGGATCACCGTACGATCGACAAAGTTGCCGAAAAAGAAACCAATCTGGCCGAAATCTCCGACGATTGGCTCTTGGCGGAGCAACGTCGCGATCCCCAAATTACGGAAATCGTCGATAAGTTGCGGAACGATGAGCTTGCAGATGATATCGCGAATACGTGTGAACTGCGATCCGGTACCCTTTACCGTAAACTACAACGAAAAGGCAGAACTCTCTGCTTGCCCATTGTCCCAAGAGGTTTTAGGTGGTCCGTGATCAACCATGTACACCAGTCGATTATGCACTTAGGATGGGATAAAACGCTCGAGAAACTGCACGAGTATTACTTTTTAGAAGGAATGGCGAAATACGTTCGCAAATTCGTTGAGAACTGTCATGCTTATCGAGTTTCAAAGGCTAGCTCAGGCAAGACACAAGCCGAACTACATCCCATGCCCAATACCAGCATACCTTGGCACACCATATATACCATATATACCATATAAAGCGCTACGAAGTTAAAACGCAACACGACGTGCTCAATCCGTCATCGACATCTTCGCGCTCCTTCCGCCGAATTTCTCGGAGGAGCATACTCGTGCCAGCCGCGGCGACACATCTAATGAATACACGCTAGTGGGGATGTGGATGGGCAACGAAGGGAAGAATCATTTCGATCCGAGAAAAAAACGGACATTTTACCGCGAGCCGCGAAGCGCGAAGGGTGAAAGAAAACGAGTCAGCTATCGATCAATCGTCGCTGTTGTTGATCGTCGTTAAGTATCAACTGTTGTTAACTGTTAATTGTTATTCATTGCTATCAAGTTTAATAAATGTTATTGGTTGAACATACCCGAGTGCACTTCAGTACCTATTACACCATACACCTCAATTGGTGACCCTGACGTGAGTTAATGTTAAAGAGGTGACTGTGATAGTGACCTGAGACTCTAAACGGCGCGAATTTAAACTGCTGTGCGATGGCATATACCGACGGGACCGCGAACGGCGCACAACGAGTCCACCCAATAATCAGCATGCCCCCGCTGCAGCCCTCGGAGGTCACGGCGTGGTTCACGCTTCTGGAAATGCAATTCGAGGACATGGATCTTACGGACGACAAACGAAAGTTCGTGACCCTCGCCAGGTGCCTCGGCGGCCGGTATCTATTGCATATCGAGGACGTGAAGAGGAGGATACCAAGGCGGAACAATACCATAAGTAAAAAAACGAGATCATCGAGAGTTGGCTGATACACCCAGCACGATGTAACGCAGGCTGCTGACCTTCGAAGTGATGGGCGACCAAAAGCCGATCCAATTCCACCAACACCTAAGAAGACTAGCCGATCGAATCTACGAGACACATTTGTTAAGAAGACAGAAGGTCGCCGTCATCAAGACCGATCGAGCGGGAGGCGAACAGCGAGATCGCACCCCACGGAATCGTCAGATTACAGGTTCTCCAGAATAGAGGCACAAATCGAGGCACTGCGCCTCGACCGGCGCCTCTACCAGCGTCCAAACACGAGACGGTACGGACCGCGCCCGAGAGATGTGTAACAGGACTCCGGTCATTGTTACTACCACGCGACTTTCCGAGCGCGCGCGAAGAAGTGCCGCCAACCTTGTACATGGAGGCAGAGAAACGAGACCGGCCGTCTGTGAACGCGACAAGCCACGACGGCCTGACATCCCGCCGCATATTCGTGAGGGACAGGAACTCAAAAACCTCCTTCCTAGTGGACACCGGCGCCGACGTATGTGTATTTCCGCGCAACAAAATACACGGGCCCGCGAACAAAGTTCAACAAAGTACGAATTGTTCGCGTCTAACGGGTCACGCATCGCGACCTACGACACCACTCTAGTGTCTCTCGACTTGGCATTGCGTCGAGCGATGAAATGGCCTTTCTGTATAGCGGACGTCGAAACACCCATCATCGTAGTGGATTTCCTCAGTCACTACGAATTATGGGTGGACGCGAGGAATAAACGCCTTATAGATTCTACTTCGAACCGGTCAACGAGAGGATACACGCCCGCAACGGGGTCGACCAAGACAATTATCGGAGAATCGACGTATCACCGACTCCTCTCTGAATTTCCGGAACTAACCCGCCCACCGGCTTTCGGGCGAGAGAAAACTGTTCACGGTGTGGTACATCACATCGAAACCACACCAGGCCCGTCTGTCCACAGCAAACCCCGCCGACTCGCACCTGACCGTCTTAAACAGGTTAAGACGGAGTTCGAAGTCATGATTGAGCAAGGCGTGATACAGCCATCGAGAAGCCCATGGGCATCATCCTTGCACGTCGTTTCAAAAAAGGACGGAGGGATTCGACCGTGCGGCGAATACCGGGCGTTGAACGCCCGCAGCATCCCGGACAGATATACACCGCCGCACATAGAGGATTTCGCACAGAACTCACATGGTAAGCGCATTTTCTCCAAAATCGACCACGTTCGCGCTTATCATCAAATTCCGATCGCGCCGGAAGACGTCGAGAAAACAGCCATAACGACACCGTTCGGTCTGTTCGAAGCGACCAACATGATGTTCGGGTTTCGGAACGCCGCGCAAACGTGTCAGAGATTCGTAGACGAAATCGTACGAGGCCTTGATTTCGTCTACGCATACATAGACGATTTCCTCGTAGCTTCCGAGAATGACGTGCAACACCGCGAATACTTGCGGGTCCTGTTTCAACGCCTCAACGACTACGGGGTCGTTATTAATACCGCGAAGTGCGAATTCGGCGTCCGCGAAATTCAATTCCTAGGTTATACTGTAACGGCCGAAGAAATAGAGCCGCTGGCTGAATGCGTGGACGCCACCGCAAAAGTGCCGCTACCCGCGACCGTTAAAGATCTTCGAAGATTCCTCGGTATGATTAACTTTTACAGACGTTTCATACCGAGGGCCGCGCACACTCTCCGACCACGCAACGATATATTGAAAGGCACAACGAAGCGCAACGCGTCTATTGAGTGGTCCGAGCACGCCGAAAAAAGCTTCGGCGAGTCGAAACGCGTCTTGGCCGACGCGACAATGTTAGCGCACCCGATCCCCGGCGCGCCCCTTAGCCTCGCGGTGGACGCATCCGACTACGCTATTGGTGCGGTATTTCAGCAGCGCGTCAACGATTGTTGGCAACCACTTTGCTTTATGACACAAATGCTATGCCCCGCGCAACGGAAATACAGCGCGTATGATCGGGAATTGCTGGAGATGTACTACGCGGTTAAACGCTTCCGACATGCCGTCGAAGGTAGAAAATTCACGATCACAATTATATCACAAACCCCTTATTTACGCGTCCAAGCAGAACCCCGGTAAGTGTTCGCCAAGACAGTTCCGACATCTGGACTACGTCGGAAAGTTTACGACGGATATCAGACATATAAAAGGGGTAGAGAATAACGTAGCCGATACTCTATCTCGCATCGAAGCGATCGGGAAACCTGTAGACCACCACAAGCTAGCTGCAGCGCAAGGGAAGCTGCATAGCGAGCTGCGCGAAATTATCAACACTGGATCGAGCGCGCTGCATTTGAAAAAGGTACGATTTCCCGATCACGACGTCGAGTTATATTGCGGTATTACAGCCGAGACCGTGCGACCGTACGTACCGGAACCGTTACGGCGCATCGTATTCCAATCACTACATGGAATTTCACATCCGGGGATGCGTGCCACGCGAAAATTGGCTTCGTCTGGCCGTCCGTAAATAAAGATCGCCGAACGTGGACACGACAATGCATACCGTGTCAGCGCAATAAAGTCACCAGACACGTATTCTCGCCTGCCGGAACGTTAGCAGGCCGGTTCGAGCATATACACTTAGTCATCATCGCCATGCAATATTCGCAAGGATAAGGGTATTCTCTAACGTATATCGATCGTTTTCCGCGTTGGCCCAATGCCATTCCTATCGCCGATATGGTTTCGGCCCTCCTTTCTACCTGGACATCTCGTTTCGGCGTACCTTTGAAAATTACTTCTGATCAAGGACGTCAATTCGAATCGCGTTTATTCGAGGAATTATGCCGGTTGCTCGGCGTCAAACATCTGCGTACAACGGCCTACCATCCAGCGTCTATCGGGATGGTAGAACGCCTACACAGACAACTAAAGGCGACGATTAAATACCACGACACGTGCAACTGGGTCGGAATTCTGCCAATCGTCTTATTAGGTATCAGAACCGCGATAATGGAGGACCTAAACGCAACGCGGCCGAAATGATTTACGGCACCGGCATACGTCTGCCGTCGGAATTCTTTTTGCCAACTAGTCAACGGGCCAACTCGGAATACGCGAATCGGCTAAGAGAACGTATGGAGAGGGTGAGACCACACCCGGTTACGCGTCATGGCGAAAAGAAAACTTTCGTTTTCAGAGAATTAGAGACGTCGCCATATGTATTCATGCGCCATGGCGCGATTGGAGGACCATTACAACCGCCGTAAGATGGACGTATAAAGTTATACAGAGAGGCGATGAGACATATACGGTAAAAATAAATAATCGCGACGTAACGGTTTCCGTAGATCGGTTGAAGCCCGCGTTCGTCATTCCCGAAGACATCGAGCAAGGAACCGCCGAGACTCGCAACGTGCTAATTTCGGTAGACCAAACGAATGTTCGCGACGAAAGCGGTGTGAACGCCAATAACAAAACGACGAACGAAGAAAATACCAGGCATAGATACGTTACGCGGTCTGGGAGAAGGGTCCGATTTCCCGATCGCCTTCAAGCAGGTTTCGGATAAGCGTTAGGAACCGGCGAACGTCCACACCGCTTTGTAATATTTATATAATCTTTTAATTATGTAGCGTTATCACTGGTAAGGGGGTACTGTAGCGCCACGGATCACGGAGCTTTCCAACGGCTTCGTGAAACAAAGCGCTACGTCGTTAAAGCGCAACACGACGTGCTCAATCCGTCATCGACATCTTCGCGCTCCTTCTGCCGAATTTCTCGGAGGAGCATACTCGTGCCAGCCGCGGCGACACATCTAATGAATACACTCTAGTGGGGATGTCGATGGGCAACGAAGGGAAGAATCATTTCGATCTGAGAGAAAAACGGTCATTTTACCGCGAGCCGCGAAGCGCGTAGGGTGAAAGAAAACGAGTCAGCTATCGGTCAATCGTCGCTGTTGTTGATCGTCGTTAAGTATCAACTGTTGTTAACTGTTAATTGTTATTCATTGTTATCAAGCGTAATAAACGTTATTGGGGTTAGGTCTTCGTTAAGACCTTAGCAGGGAAAACTATTACTCTTAAAGTTGAAGCTTCTGACACAATAGAGAATGTTAAAGCAAAGAACTTTTAATACCTTATGCATTAGCTTTAAAGACAAATCATTCAGAAAGTGTTCAGAATAGTTTAATTTCACTCACCTTGACTTGCAATCTGAACGAACTGTTACCTACTTCTCCAAATATATATGTTATACAAAATAAACATAATGAGGAAATGAATTTGAATATAGAAGATGAAATAAAAGATAAACTATTATTTGTAAATGAAGATGAAGGCGTAGTAATGCTAACTTGTTCAAAAAGTAGAAAAAATGTAAGCGAACTACCTTTGCAGAGGTATGTTAGTTACTACCCTATATTATATACAAAATAATTATGATATTTTATTTTAACTGTATTGTTTGCAAAGATAAGACTGTATTCCATTCGGCTACAAGATTGCAATATTCAGCACAAAGAAGATCTTGATACTACTCTTGAATATGTGCCTGAATTTAGTCCATTGCGCCAACAAAATATTCCTCCAAATATGAATGATGAAAATGTATCTGGAGAAAATACACCAACACCACCACGTTACAGGACACCTCCAAGAGGAGCAATTTTAAATTCAGAAGAAGCAAAGATGTTTGTTTTACTAAAACATTACGGATTAGGTCAATACGTGCCTATATTTCTCGAACAAGAAGTAAATATATTATTAAATTATGTGTGTTATATATATGTAAACTCTCTAAGAGTTCAAATGCGGATAAACAAGGGGACTTTCTCTGTTTTACGGACAGCACGACTTCTTTTGTTTCACGGACACAGCGGCTTTCCTTGTTTTACGGAGAGCCATTTTCAGAGACACGCATTTCCCAAACGGACGGACAGAGATCAATATCGGAGATAGACAAGATCACAGAAGAAAGAGTAATTATTTAAAACATTGAAGTCTGACGGAGAAAGAACGGTAGCTCAGGACGTTGAAAATCGATTCTCGATTTTCAGGAAGACATTGCACAGAACTTCGTATTAATTGTTTACTGTTATTAATTGGTTGCTGTTTATTTAATTATTACTGTTATTGATTGTTGTTAATTATTAATTGTTGCTTACTCTTGTATTTCATTTAAGTATTTTCACAATAAACTCGATTTTCAGAATCTATCCCTGAATTATCCTAGAATTGAACCTTATAAATCGATTTTCGCTACGCCATGCCGCTGAAAGTTAACTTACGTATCGTCATGAACGAGAACGCGAAAGGGGAGAAGCTAGAGAGCATAGAATCCATAAGAAGACCAGAAGACGAAGTATACTACATTTTTCCCGGGAATATCAAGCAAAAAACTACCATCATCAATTATTCCGTTCAGCAACAGTGAAGAAGGCCGCAAACAGTCTAACCAAGGTAGGCCAGTATAGAAATGTTAAACTCACAATGGATGACGAGACAGCAGCGCTTTATATCGATACAGACTTAAACTTCGTATTCCAAGACATGTTCCTAGGCGAAGCAGAAATTACCCCCACAAGGAAAATAAAGACGGAAACCGAGAAGTCCAGTCTGGACATGGAAAGACTTCTAGAAACTCTCCAAAAACGAGATAAGCGTGAAAGAGAAGAAATAAACTTTAGTATAAAACAAATTGATGGAACTCAAGAAGCCACAGGCTGGATATCAGAGTATGAAGAAGAATGCAGAAAATATAAAATGAAAAGTGATGAGGAGAAAGTAAAAGGTTTAAAAATGTATTTAGAGAAAACAGCAGCAAGATGGTACCAAACGAATCTGCTGAAAGCTGAAGGACACAACTGGGAAGACTGGAAGGATGCAATTTCTCTAAACCTTTAACAATAAATCTCCTTCAGTATTAAATGTTTTAGTCTTTGATCCCTTTCCTGCGGTAGCTATTTTTAAATAGAGAATATTATAAGCGATGCATAAACAGAGAAAGTATAAATAAAAGAAAAAGTAAGCTATGATTTTTATGTTTTGAAATATATATATATATATATTAAATACAATTTCAAATATATATGTAATACAATTTCATTTTACTAACAATAAGGGGAATAAAACAAAGAACAATTAGTTAGATGCGGAAAATGTTAACTTTATTCAGATAAAATAAGATACATAATACAAACTAATGTTTAATTAAGTAACACTTAAAATACAAAGAAAGCCAAAAAAATAGAGAAAATATATAATATATATATATATATGTCGGAGATGAAAGGAAAGCCGAAGCCGTTCCTTGGAAACTTTGGGAACATCTTCTAGTAGTCTAGCCTGGATTTTATCATAGCTGTAATTGTTAGAGATTTGTGATATCAAGATTGGGTTCGAGGCGACAGTTGGTCGCCGAACGTAGCCACGGTCACGGGATGTATTCAGGCAGAAACTGCCTAGCAACGGCGTTTGGAATTTTCTCGATGCTTCCAACGAGCCTGCCTAACAACGGAGTTTGGAACTTTCTCGATGCTTCCAACGAGTCTGCCTAACAACGGCGTTTGGAACCTTCTCGATGCTTCCAAACGGGTATAGAAAAACAAAATGCAATCGTACAGCGAGAATGATCTCGACGAGGCTGGCATTCGTCTTGTGACTGCTTTAGAGAGTGACACGTCGTGTTTCTGTGCTTAAGATCAGTCTACGCTTAGTAAGGAGTCATCCCGTTGATCGTGGATTCGTTTGAACTCAAATTATTGTTTATAACGATTATTAACTTATTGTTTGTAAACCATATTATTCATTGAACTTACTATCCGTTAAACGTAATTATTCATTAGCTTTATTATCTGTTAGACTTACTAACCGTTCAACTTATTATCCGCTAACTTTATTATTTGCTTAATTTATTATTCGTTCAATATATTTTCCGCTAACTTCATTATTTGTTAAGTTTATTATTCTCTAGACTTATTATTTGTTAATCTTTGTAATAGACTTGTGTATACGTGAAAATATAATCTTAGTTGTGTTAAACAATGGATAACTCACGTGAAGAATTGTCACGCGCCCAAAATTCCAATCTCACCCCGACATATATATATATATATATATATATATATATATATATATATATATATATATATATTTAATACAATTTCAAATATATATGTAATACAATTTCATTTTACTAACAATAAGGGGAATAAAACAAAGAACAATTAGTTAGATGCGGAAAATGTTAACTTTATTCAGATAAAATAAGATACATAATACAAACTAATGTTTAATTAAGTAACACTTAAAATACAAAGAAAGCCAAAAAATAGAGAAAAAATGTATTTGATTAGTTTAATATTATGTTTCTATTTGTACACTTAATTTAACGATACATGATACCATACCTCTGAATGTGTGTATGTCATTATTATACAATTATAAAGTATATTTATATAAGAGATATGAATAAGCTAATTTTTACATGTGTATGCATTACGCCAAAAATGGTCGGGTAACGGCCTTGACTTCTCTTCGGCAAATGATGCACGTTGTGAATGCTGACAAGTTGCTAGATGTCCACAAGGTAGGAACGTAATAGTCGCTTGTCGTTCCGTGCAAACTTTACACGAACGAGCATCTTTCAATGCTCGATTTTCTTGCTCCAGAGCAGCTAAAATAGTAAACAGTATATTTAAATACAATATATAATAGAATTTATTATATGTATACGGATTTCAGACAAATTAACGAATCTGTGTTTTTATTTTTATTACTTACCTACTTCCTCAGCGAGAGCTATTTCATTAGTATCATTTTCACTATTGGATCTCTCAGGACTCTCATCTGTAATTTCAATTGGTACCTGAAATAAATATAATGTACATAAGTATATATTCTAATTATTAATTATACATATGGTTCAGGCTTTAAGTTTTTGTACTTACTTCTGCAGAAGTTTCATATAACTCCTGGTCTGTTACATTATTGACATATTCCCAGCCCCGTACTGGTAAAAAATGACCACAGCTGGGAGACGAAATCATATGCCTCTCCCATGGATCCTCTTCCGATCTCCAATTTCCTATAGTAATTCCACAATGGTAACAGGTAGTGAAATCATTTATTCCGGTGTAGAAGAAGCCTGCATGGGCTAATTCTTCACTTGTCTGTGTCATATATGTAGGCCATGTTGCGAATGAATTTAATCTGGATTCGTAAGTAGCGTATTCCAATATTGCTGCTTTCATAACATCTTTTAGTCCCAAACGGCTGAGATCATATGCCGTCGGGTTTCGTGAAAATCGATGGTCATTAAAATCAAATGACTCCTGATAATGTAAACCATAAGGACAAGATATATTTCTATTTCTTCGTCTTGTCCGTAGAACTTTAGCTGGATCTGCGCCCATTGGTACATTATTACAATGTTCATTGCGGATAAATCTGCACTCTGGAGAACGCATCTCATGAATTTGCATGGGAATATCACCCACAGACCACTGACTTGCCAGCAATTGACATTCAAAGCACCTTACGATATCCGCCTCGCCTGTATAGTAGAATCCTGCAGCTGCAAGACTGACAGGGTCAATGAAAGATACAGGCCAATTTCGAAAACTCGAACGTCTTACTGCTTCAAAACGAAAATCAGCATAATTTTCTTGAACGTCACGCGGCATTCCTATCGAGAATATCTGTGGCATTGTCGACGTCGACGGTATCGGTGATGTTAAATCAATCACCCTTGCTGAAGGTTCAGGGGATGGTATATCAACCATAATTTCTGGAAGTACCATGGATGTTGAA
Organism: Bombus flavifrons; assembly: GCF_040668555.2. Classification (NCBI taxonomy): domain Eukaryota; kingdom Metazoa; phylum Arthropoda; class Insecta; order Hymenoptera; family Apidae; genus Bombus; species Bombus flavifrons. The sequence continues at coordinate 21,300 of NW_027184773.1, read as the reverse complement.
GGTACGGCTAACTCATCCGCCGATATTGAATGAACCGACGGATTTGAATCATCTGACAATGTCGAAGGAACAGCCAGTAATTCTTCATCTTCTGAAGATTCTGTATTATGTTCCATCAAATATCGGAAGTTGATTGTAGGAATCATTGTATCCATTTTAATTGTAATTTATTGCGCCTTTAAACCTATTTAAAAGAAAAAGACATTGAAATTGAATCTACTAATTGTAGATGAGTTAAGAAATATTATGCGTGTACAATTGATCAAACAGAAATGTATTACAGACAAAACTTACGAATATCAGATGTTCTCGTTCCGCTTCAACAGCTCTCCAATTCTTCAAATGGAATCTTGACAAATATTTAATATCTTATTCTTGTATATTTTATATTTTTAAATTTACTAAAACTGCTCAATCGTACGAACGAGCCACACAAACTCTTCGAACATCAGTGTAATACTGAACCTTGCTGCTAGTATGTACCGAGAAGCTACTACCTATTTCTACAAATCTTATCCCTACCCACAGTACCCGGTAGCAATATAACCCTTCAATGCACTATAAGGCACACCCACTGCGCAGAATGGGCAAGTTGTCGCCCAATCAAATTTCATCGATGCTCCGGCCCTTACTGTACTGTGTAAACTAAACGATGCTCGCCAGGTACAGCGTTAAAATACGTCTCTTATTTACTCACTTTCGAAAATGATGCCGCTTATGAAGGAATTCTAATTTGCTCCGTTTTTACTTGGCAATATTAACACGTTGTTTAAAATATCAGTAAAAACTGCTACGGAGCCTAGAGAGCCAAAGAGTACGACAAAAATTCACAATTTATTATTAACAGATATAATAAAAGGGGGAATGATAATAGATGCTTGCTATTAGCTCCTAATAGAGTTTTCGTAATATCTCTGGTTCGACATCGTCTTCCTACAATTCTTACCGGAATCTCCATATCGTTCTGCTTCAGATTTGCAATATTCGGCAACTCCTAATCGGTACATTATTTCGTTTCAGGGGCCCAGAGTCCTAATCCGGCACCTGTTTCCTGGTGGGTATAATATTTAGTAGAAGGATAATTGCTGTCGTAAACAGTATAGTCTAAATTCTCAGATTAGTCTTTGGTAATCATTACTTTATGACACCCTACACCTTTTAGCGTATACCCTGCCTCGGTATTAATCATCGCAGATTATAATTAAATTATTTTTACAAATGGGACGTTTTCAGCAGTTTTTCAATATGTGAAACATCTGACTCGGGGTTTCTGCAGGAAAATTCAACCGTTTGTATCATATTCTAAATTTGTTTTGAGATAAAGTTCCCTCGCGATGCGAATAGTAAAACGCTGTAGCATTATGTTATTTTACATTATACATATTATATCATATTATATATATATATATATATGAAATGTTCCTTGCAACAATATACCATCGTTTGGTATTAAAAGTGTTAATTACGTATGCACTAGATGATAGTAAAAACGAAGAATAAACATATTCGGGCAAAACGCAATATACTAAGCTTGAAAAGCAGTAATATCTTGAAGAATAACGAGGGAAACGTTCTCGTCTGACAACTGCAAAAAAAAGTATCGACGAAGTAAATTGACGATATGTCTATGTTTTGTTAATAACAATACGGAAATTGCTAAAGTGAGTCCATCATTCTCATAATTGAATTTTCTAGCAGCTGTTTATATTCGTGTACAATGTAACGGCGTATATACGGTATCCGTTTACTCTCATATCGCTTGTTTTTCTAGTTTTTCTTTATTTTTCTGCAGCATCCTGCATTCGTCTTATTGAGATAAATGTCATGTTGGTATGATCACTAGTTCCTACATCCAGCGTTGGTGCAAGTGCTTGACATTCTCTTCTGTTTTTCCCCGTCCGTCACGTCTTCTTTATCTGAGTATCCCGTGTGTTGTAAATGGCTGTACAAGGTGGTGAAATACACAGCATATAAATCTAATCTGTATGAATCAATGAATATCAAAACCCAAACCAATGTAATAACATCTTTAAACAGCATCTGAAAAACAGCATCTGAAAATAGCATCGAAGAAAGCAACTTGCGATTAAAAGATTTTTTTCAATGATTTTCTACGCAATAATAGAATAATTCTATATAATAATTTTCTCCGTTTTCGTTTGTAACATTTACATTCTTTTTCATTTCTACAGTTCAAAAATCTCGCTTTTCATTCCATTCGGAATTTTTTCCCGAAAGACGATATAAATATTTTCTCCCACGTACTTAACAAAGGAAGGTTGGAGGTGTTCGTAAACGTTTGCAACATTTCTCAAATTTTTTAACAGCTTTCCTGGGAAACATATTATATGATAGTTAACTAATTCTAACAAATATGCATTATGTACTTGTATGTGCAAATGAAATAATGTACATGCACTTAATTTAAAGAAATGGTCAAAAGTGTTGAGGTTATTCGATGTGTAATCGGAGAAAACTAGTGGATAAATTGAAAGGCAGAAAATATTTTTAAATATAAGTGTAATTATAAATAAGAATACAATTTGAGCTGGTCCAGATCCGCACGCTAGCTGTGTTACAAAATAACTGAAAACCCAAAAGCCAACGTCGTCTGTCTACTGTTTATGGTCTGACTTCGTCGCAGTCTTTTGTCTACGCGCTGTCGATGGCTTCAGTGCTTGAGAAACTAAAAAGACCAGATGTAGAGTTTTCTTATAAGTGCTGACCGCTTCAACACCCTCCCTAAAACTCTACATCTCCACAAACAATTATCTCAAATTTACAAATTATCTCTTAATATTTTTCTAACTCTTGTCGTAAATATCCGAAAATCAATTTGTCAATGCCTCCACAAGTACATTTGCCAGACACCTTTCTCTTTTTCATTCAAATTAATTTATTACAAAAAGAATTCTGGAAGACTAAACAGATCGTGTAGAGTTTTTCCTTTTTTTTTTTTTTTTTTTTTTTTAGAAGTGGTAACCACTTCGACACCCTCCCTAAAAACTCTACATGCCTACAAACAATTACCTCTTAATATCCTTTTTATTTTTCAAACCTAACTTTTGTCTTAAATATTCAAATCTTGGTTTTGGCAACGCCTTTGTACATATATCTGCCAGTTGCTCTTCGCTTGTTACATACGTTACATCAATTTCGCCTCTATTGTATAAATCTCGCAAGAAATGATATCTTACGTCAATATGCTTACTTCTTTGATGGAATTCTGGATTCTTAATTAATTTGACGGCACTAGTATTTTCTACATAGCATATACTTAAGGATGTCTATTTTACATTCAAGAAATATTTTTTTTAGCCACATAATTTCTTTCGCTCTTGAGGCTGCACTGACATACTCAGCTTCGGTCGTAGATAGAGCTATACATTGTTGTCGCTTACATTGCCATGTGATGGCCGCATTCGCATACTTACATACAACGCCTGATGTCGACTTTCTTGTTTCTTTGTTGCCTGCATAGTCAGCATCGCTAAAGGTTTCGAGACTGCCTGCTTTTGTATATAAGAGTCCCATGTCCGCGGTCCCTTTTATGTTGCGCAAAATTCGTTTGACTAATTTCCACTGATACTGGTTTGGATTCTCTAAATGTCTCGCCGCTATATTTATTGCAAAACTAATATCTGGCCTACTTACGGTTTGTAAAAACATTAAGTTCCCTACGGCTTCTCTGTATGGTGCGTTACAATCATTATTGCCACTATAAACACTGTTTGCCTCATTCATATTAAATTTTTCTAATATTTTTTCGATATATCTACTCTGATGAATGAATATTGAACCATCTTTTAATCTTTTAATTTCAAGTCCAAGAAAACTCTTGACTTCTTTGGAACTCGTAATTTTGATTTCTTTATTTAAATCATCGAAAAATTTATCAATTAGAGATTCGTCTGAAGCTGCTACCAGTCCATCGTCTACGTATATGGTCATCAACATTAATTTGTTGTCTTCGCTATAAATATAAAAACAAGGATCTGCGTTACTCTGATAAAATTTTAAGTTTGAAATATATTTTGTGAAACGTTCCGTTCAACTTCTTGGAGACTGCTTTAAGCCATATAGGCTTTTTAGCAATTTACAAACGCGATTCGTACCATCATCATAACCTTTAGGTTGTTTCATATAAATATCTTCTTTCAGACTTCCATATAAAAATGCGGTTTTAATGTCATACTGTCCGAGGTGTAAATTATTTTTGGCTGCAATACTGAGCATTAATCTAATTGTATCAAACCGAGCAACGGGACTATAGGTTTCCTTATAATCTACGCCTTCTTTTTGTGAACACCCTTTTATTACAAGTCGCGCTTTGTATCGTTCCGAATTGTCCGGATTTAGCTTTACCGTTAAAACCCACCTATTACTAAGTACCTTCTGATCTTTAGGTTTTTCTACAAGAATCCACGTTTTATTTTCATGGTGCGATTTCATTTCATCGTTCATAGCCGTTTCCCATAACTCTTTCTTTTCGGAACTCATCGCTTCGTTAAAATCCACCGGTAATTTTTCCGCTACGTACGTTACTGGGCTACCATAAAAATCGGTTCGTTTGATCTTAGCTCTATCTCTCAATTGTCTCACATTGTCGCTATTTCCAGGAGGTTGTTCTTCGTGTTCACTCTGTGCACTTTCATACGTACATGCTCTATCGCTCTGCGTACACATATCTTCGCGCTCGACAATTTTCGGTAAACTTAAATTAATAAATTTCGCACTTTCTAGTTCGGGCTTAAATATTACGTCACGGCTTAATATTACATTTCTTACTGTTGGCACATACACTCGACACCCTCGTGCGTCATCTAGATAGCCTACCAAATATCCTTTGTTCGCCTTCTTGTCAAGTTTTGTCTTCTCCGCAGGTATGTGTGCAAAGCACTCAGTACCGAAAACCCTAAACTTTTCTAAATTTGGCGGTTTCCCGTACCACAGTTCATACGGTGTTTTCTTGTCTTGTATCGTCGGCCCGGTCTTATTTATGACATGTACTGCTGTGTTCATGGCTTCGGCCCATAAAAACAGCGGTAGATTTGGTTTCGAATATAGCATCGATCGGCCTGCCTCTACTATTGTTCTATTTTCCCATTCTGCGACACCATTCTGTTCAGGAGTGTATGGGACGTTAATTGTGTGCCTAATTCCCTGACTTCTTAAAAATTCTTTAACTTCTTTATTTTTGAATTCTTTCCCTCCATCACTATGAATTTCTTTAATCTTATCGTTGAATTGATTCTCAACTTCGAGGCAAAAAGTTTTTAATTTTTCGATTACTTCTGACTTATGTCGTAAGAAGTAAATCTTTGTGAATTTTGAAAAATCATCATTAAATGTAAGAAAATACAATTTCTTGCCTAATGACTCGACTTGTATAGGTCCACATACATCCGTATAAATAATTTCGCGAGGTTTATTCGCACGATTGATTTTCTCATGAAAACTCGATCTATGCTGTTTCCCGTACGCTCAACCTTCACAGAAAAGGCTACTATCCTCCACGACTTTCATATTCGAATTCTTTAAAAACACTTTAACATGTCTGTTGTTTTGAGGACATAGCCGTTCGTGCCATAACTGCAATGTGTCCACGTTTGACTCTGCTCTATTGCTAAAATTACAAACTGACGGTATGATAACTCGCATAACTATTTTATACAAATTTCCGATAACAGAACCTTTTGCTATTATTTTCTGGTTTTGTAAAAACATACAATTGGTCCCTTCCTTTAAAACACAGAAATCTATGCCCCTTCTCGCAACAGATCTAATGGAAAATAGGTTTCTTTTCATACCTGGTACGTACAGAACATCGTTCATTGTACATGTTACCCATTTGCCGTCCACAAAAGTCTCTACTTTGATTGTTCCTTTGCCGCACGCATTCATGAACGTAAGCCGATCTCTATCTTCACCGTGTTATCGAATTCTTCGAAGACGTTAAACCATTCCCGTCGTCCTGTCATGTGATCCGTAGCTCCTGAGTCGATTATCCAAACATCAGGGTTTGCCGCTTGTATCGCTGAGGTGCTTCCTGATAGACCAATTCCGCTGTAATCACGATTTTGATTTCTAGGTTCCTGGTTGTTTCTACTGTTGCTTCCTTTATTATTTTTAAAACAATTTTTACTGGTGTGGTCTTTCCTTTTGCATATAAAGCATCTAAAACAATCCTTCTTTAGATGGCCAACTTTTCCACAATTGAAGCAGCTTGGTTCTTGTTTCTCGTATTCACATTTGCTTGACTGTTTCTGCTGTTCCCTTTTATAATTGTTACTCTTTGTTACCAGCGCCACCGATGTTTCCTGGTCGTCTTTCTTCCATCTGGTTTCTTCTGTAATCAGCCTGGTACTAAGCCTGTCTAGGGTCTTCCTTCCTTCTTCCACCGAATCCCACGCACTGTGAAAATGGTCAAATTTGTTTGGTAACACCGATAAAATGCGTGTTATCAGCATTTTCTCCCCAATTTCACTCCCAAGGGCTTTCATCTTCGCCGCTATCAATTCCAACTTTGACAGGTTGTAGGCGACATTTTCAGATTCTTCCCATTTAAAATCGAAGAACTGCTTCTGGACCATATTTAGATTCTCATCTGACTTCATGTCATATACTGTATTCAACTTTCTCCACATTTCATGTGCTGTTGTGCAACATAAAAGAAGATCCAACGGTTTCTTTTCTACTGAAGTCACGACTAATTTTCTCGCTAACCGATCTGCCTTCAAAAATCTTTCACGAGCGATTTCTTTCTCCGCGCTGTTACCTGGATGACACAGATTCCCTTCACACACGTTGATCAGGTCGTCATCTTCCTCCAAAAGTGTACGCATAACAAAACGCCACTGGAGCCAGTTTTCTTCGCCGCGTAACATCTCGATCTTTGCACTTGCTGATTCCATTTTAGCACTATCCCTTACTTTACTAAGCACAACACTTTAACAATTTATTCACTTTACGTTGCTGCCTTGCAAGTTACAGCTCTGGGCCCATAACCTGTTGAGGTTATTCGGTTTGTAATCAGAGAAAACTAGTGGATAAATTGTAAGGCAGAAAATATATTTAAATATAAGTGTAATTATAAATAAGAATACAATTTGAGCTGGTCCAGATCCGCACGCTAGCTGTGTTACCCAATAACTGAAAACCCCGAAGCCAACGTCGCCTGTCTACTGTTTATGGTCTGACTTCGTCGCAGTCTTTTGTCTACGCGCTGTCGATGGCTTCAGTGCTTGAGAAACTAAAAAGACCAGATGTAGAGTTTTCTTATAAGTGGTGACCACTTCAACAAAAAGTTATGAAATTTTGTCTCAATACACCCTTTACTTTCTTTACTAAACTACGCAGTTATTGCGTATAGCAAAAGATGACACCAAATACAAAATTCCAATCACTTGATCTCAGAGTTTAACTATGGTCGGTTGACTCGTATTACTATTTATTAAAATTGATTTCCTCAAAATCTAATATAATTTATCGAAATATAATTTTCCTAATCAAAATAATATATATGTCGGAGATGAAAGGACATCGGAGGCTTCCCTTTGGAACTTCGGGAAAATCCCTTAACACCGTAATCTAGATTTTATTATAGGCGTAATTAAACAATTGCCGTCATTCGATCCGATTGTATTTGTTCGAGATTTGTGATAATGAGCTTGGGCTCGAGGCGACAACCAGTCGCCGAACGTAACCGCGGTCACGGGTTTGTATAACAAAGGTATGGCACAATTCTATAGCTCTCCTTAAAAGAAATATTTGTGACGGCACGCGACAGTAAACATTCCAACGGTTTGTGTCCCGTGGCTCGCCACACGCAGACCCTATTCTTCGAGTAAGATGATTGCCAGATGTCGATGCGTCTCCGCAGTACATATTCAGCTAGCCTGAGGACCCGTTATGAATCTTAAGATTTAGTTGGCTAAAGTCCTTCGGACAGACAAACAATCTTTGTTCCAGCTACGGGAAGATAGGAGAGACCTATTTTTCAACGAACGGCGTCTCCCACTAGCAACTTTCCCTCGAGGGCGGCTAGCATCTTTTTCTAACCACCGATATGGAGATTGACCAATTAGCAGCAACGCCAATTTCCCTCACCTACTAAACGAAGGCTATCCTCGACGAATCCAAGGATCTCTTAGACACACCCCATCATAGTTTTCCTCTGCAGCATCATCGCGACGGAAGGTCATTCTCTCGTGAGGCCGTATTAGCGAATAACTTAGCGTCTGTACGCTCGGTGGATATTCTACGCTTTAACAAAGAGTCCGACTTAGATTTTGCGAGCATATTCATCTATCATCCCGTTGACCGCGGATTCGTTATTGAACCTAGGATCATTGTCATTAGTTTCTCGAGTACCTAATTACCGCGGTTACTTGTCCAATTCTATAATTATCGGAGTGACAATAGCATTTTACGTTATAACGGGCTTGTTCCGAATTTCAAAAAGGAGTGTACAACATTCGGCGTGCAAAATGGAATAGCGTTTAAACGTCGAGGTATCTCAAACGGGAACGAAATAACAGCGTTTCACATTACAAATCATTGAATGATAGGGTTTTGCGCACGATACGGCTCGTTTCAAGGATGAAGCAGGCGTGCTCAGCGTACGGCGTGTAAACTGGAGTAAATGATGCTGTTAAACGTCGAAATATCTCAAACGGGAACGAAATCACAGCGTTCCGTAGTCATCACATGATTCTGTAATCATTAAATTAATGCATTTTACGTTGTAACATACTTGTTCCGACTTTAAAACAGGTCTACACAGCATTCGGCATGCAAAATGAAGTGAGTAAGTTTAAACGAAGAGATATGTCAAACGGGAAGGAAATGACGGTTAGTTTTCTTCAAAATTGACGAAATCACCGCGATTTGCGAGCTCTTAGGCTTGTTCCGACGGTGAAACGTGCGTGCATTACATTCGACGTTGCTCCGCCAAGAACCAATCTTCGGAGATTTCTGCCAGAGTGATTTCTTTTTCGGCAATTTTGGCGATCGTACGGTGATCCGAGTCTACGGGGTTCCGCGAAAAGAAATCAACGTGAGCCATTCGTTTGCCTTCTCGACACGTAATGTCAAAGGTAAAAGTTTATGGGTAAGCCCACCACCTGTAAACCCTGTCATTTAAATGCACCTTATTGCTGGATGCCTTCAAGGAATTGCAATCAGTGACAACAAGGAATTCTCGTCCGTGTAGATAGTGACGGAAATGCTTGACGGCTTTTACGACTGCTAACGTTTCTAGTTCGTAGGAATGATATCTAGATTCCGTAGGGCTAGTCCTTTTACTGTAATACTCTACTACTCTCTTTTTACCTTCGACCTTGTGCATTAGGATAGCCCCGTATCCTTCTGAACTAGCGTTGGTGTGTAGCTCTATCGGGTAATTGAGGTCAAATATCATTAGCACCGGTTCATCGGTCAGAATAGAAATTACTTTTTGCCTTGTCTTTCCGTGTTTATCCGTCCAATTTATGTTCTTGTTACCGGAAGTGAGTGCATACAAGGGTTTCATTACTTGTGAGAATTTAGGAACGAATTTTCGGAAATAAGAAGCTAGACCGATGAACTGCCGAAGCTGTGTAACCGTCGTTGGTGCGGGTAAAGAGCTTAAGGCGTGTATTTTACCCGGGTTGGGGCGAACTTCTCCGTTACGAATTACATATCCCAAATAGCGTACCGAGGTCGTTAGAAAAGAACATTTTGAAAAGTTGAAAGAGAATCCGGCTTTTACAAGGGTATCTAATACGATGTTCAATCGTTCTTGGGCTTAATCTACCGAGTCAGCGATAATTAAGACGTCATCCAAGTAAACAACGACGTATGAATAAGCGAGGTCGCCTAAGGCTTTGAAAATGGCTCTCTGAAAGACGGCTGGTGCATTTTTCAAACCAAACGGCATCGTTACGTATTCGTGTTGACGTTCGTCGGGGGTGACGAACGCTGTATATTCAGTCGAGTTAGGGTGAATGGGAATCTGATGAAATCCGCTGGCCATGTCCAAGCTAATGAAGTATCTCGCACTCTGCAATCTCGCGATTTGATCAGCAATAAGGGGTAAGGGATACCGATCCGCGACCGTGTTTTTATTTAGCGCCCGGAAATCTACGCACAATCTGTCTGATTCGTCCTTCTTCTTCACGAATAACATGGGGCTCGCGAACGGCGAATTACTAGGTTTTACAATTTTTGCCCTAATCAGTTCACTTATTCGCTCGCGCACTATTTTCCGCTCTTCCTCGCTAAGTCTGTAAGGGCTTCTTTGTACGGTGACATTAGGGTCAATCAATCGAATTTCTGACTGGCCCGTACTTACACGACTCCGCGGGAAATCCGTAATAAATGACTCTTTGAATTTTTCGAGAACAGAAATCAATCGATCTTTGTCGTTACCATCTACATCAGTGTCGACCTCGTTAATGTTGACCGCATCGTCCGCGACTTTGCTACAGGCGTTAACCATTTTTGTCTTGCAAATATCGACGCTATTCCGTGTAATATTCACGTCATAACCTTGGCTCAAGATTTCACGACCTATCATGATATCGCATTTTAAGTAGCTATCAGCAAGGACATGACAAGTTATCTCCAATGTAAAACCGTTAATACATACAGTGGACAAGATCTGAGATGTACTGTTAACACAAGTATTTCCTATGCCTCGCACTACCACTACATCAGTCGTTCGTTTGCCAGAAAATTTCGAGGATGTAGATTCTTTAATAAATGAGCATTCGGCTCCGGAATCGAAACAAAATGGGAACGATACACCCAGATGACTTAAACTACCAGCTGGAGACTCCACCAGGCAGGAGTCCATTCGACGTTCGTTCTTGGAGCCGGATTTTCTGTTCTGCAGTAGCGGACAATCAGGTGCGATATGGCCCTCCGCACGACACTTGAAGCAAACCACCTTGGACGATGCGGCTGTTCGGCTGCTTTCCTGATGTCGTGTATCCTTCCGCTGTTCGCTACGCATCCTCTTGCGACACTCCATTATTTTGTGTCCGTGAGTACCACAGTAATGGCAGTATTGAGATAAATGTCATGTTGGTATGATCACTAGTTCCTACATCCAGCGTTGGTGCAAGTGCTTGACATTCTCTTCTGTTTTTCCCCGTCCGTCACGTCTTCTTTATTTGAGTATCCCGTGTGTTGTAAATGGCTGTACAATGTGGTGAAATACACAGCATATAAAATTAATCCGTATGAATCAATTGAATATCAAAACCCAAACCAATGTAATAACAGCTTTAAATAGCATCTGAAAAACGATAACATCGAAGAAAGCAACTTGCGATTAAATGAGTCGTATATCGAAAAATGCAGAGGTTTATTATAAATTAATATAAAAAGATTACCCTGTACATTTTTCAATGATTTTCTACGCAGTAATAGAATAATTCTGTATAATAATTTTCTCCGGTTTCGTTTGTAACATTTACATTCTTTTTCATTTCTACAGTTCAAAAATCTCGCTTTTCATTCCATTCGGAATTTTTTCCCGAAAGATGATATAAATATTTTCTCCCACATACTTAACGAAGGAAGGTTAGGGGTATTCTTGAACGTTTGCAACATTTCTTAAATTTTTTAACAGCTCTCCTAGGAAACATAATATATGATAGTTAACTAATTTTACCAAATATGCATTATGTACTTGTATGTGCAAATGAAATAATGTACATGCACTCAATTTAAAGAAATGGTGAAAAGTTATGAAATTTAGTCTAAGTACATCCTTTACTTTCTTTACTAAACTACGCAGTTATTGCGTATAGCAAAAGATGACACCAAATACAAAATTCCAATCACTTGATCTCAGTGTTTAACTATGGTCGGTTGACTCGTATTACTATTTATTAAAATTGATTTCCTCAAAATCTAATATAATTTATCGAAATATAATTTTCCTAATCAAAATAAGATATATGTCGGAGATGAAAGGACATCGGAGGCTTCCCTTTGGAAAATCCCTTAACACCGTAATCTAGATTCTATTATAGGCGTAATTAAACAATTGTCGTCATTCGATCCGATTGTATTTGTTCGAGCTTTGTGATAATGAGCTTGGGCTTGAGGCGAAAACCAGTCGCCGAACGTAGCCACGGTCACGGGATGGACGCTTTGTCTAACAAATGTATGAAGTAATTCTGTAGCTCTCCTTAAAAGAAATATTTGTGACGGCACGCGACAGTAATCATTCCAACGGTTTCTGTCCCGTGGCACGCCACACGCAGACCCTATTCCTCGAGTAAGATGATTGGCAGATGTCGATGCGTCTTCGCAGTACATGTTCGGATAGCCTAAGGGCCCGTTATAAATCTTAAGGTTTAGTTGGCTAAAGTCCTTCAGACAGACAAACAATCTTTGTCCCAGCTACGGGAAGATAGGAGAGACCTATTTTTCAACGAACGGCGTCTCCCACTAGCAACTTTCCCTCGAGGGCGGCAAGCATCTTTTTCTAACCACCGATATGGAGATTGACCAATTAGCAGCAACGCCAATTTCTCTCACCTTCTAAACGAAGGCTATCCTCGACGAATCCAAGGATCTGTTAGACACACCCCATCATAGTTTTCCTCTGCAGCATCATCGCGACGGAAAGTCATTCTCTCGTGAGAGTATTAGCAGTATGAGCGAGTTACTTAACGTCTGTACGCTCGGTGGATATTCTACGTTTTAACAAAGAGTCCGACTTAGATTTTGCGAGCATGTTCATCTATCATCCCGTTGACCGCGGATTCGTTATTGAACCCAGGATCATTGTCATTAGTTTCTCGAGTATCTAATTACCACGGTTACTTGTCCAATTCTATAATTATCGTATTTGCACTAGTCAATGTCTTCTCTATTGCATAACGGCAATGTGTAATCCGAAAGAAGATTCGTTTCACGCCCCTGTGTCAACTCTGTGCCCTGTGAAATACTGCCTTATTGCAGTTATGAGATTCTGCCTGAAATATTCAATTGAACGCATCTCAGTTTCTATGCCAGATACCTCGACAATTCAACGTTATACTCCTTATTTGCTGCCAAATGCAGAGCACAGCTGCCCGTTTTCCCCAAGTCAATTCTGTGTCCTGTCAAATCCAGCGTAATTGCAATTTTGCATATTTATGCTTAAGTATTCAATTAAATGTATCTCCGTTGCTATTGGTGGTTTGTCGGCAATTCGATGCGCGTTATTCTAAACATTTCCTGCCTAACACCTGCGCACGCACTCCTGTGTTCGTTATGTCACCCCTGGACGGGGAGAAATCAACCGAAGTTGCCGTTTTGCAATATTTAGGCTTAAGTATTCAATTAGACCTATCTCCGCTGCTATTGTTGATATGTCGATAATTCGGTTCGCGATATACCCAACATTTCCTGCCAAATACAGTGCACATCAACAGGTTTGCGCAGTGTCAACTGTGTATCCTGCCAAATTCAGTGTACTTGCAGTTTTACATATTTAGGATGCAGCATTCAATTAAAGGTATATCCGCTACTGCTGGTGGTATGACGACAATTCGGTGCGCGTTGTACTCCTCATTCACTGCCAAATACAGAGCCCTTCGGCCGGTTTACGTTATGTCAACTCTGTGTCCTGCCAAATCCTTGGTAATTGCAGTTTAGCACATATAGGCTTCAGTATTCAATTAAACGTATCTCCGCTCCTATTGGTGGTATGTCGACAATTCGATGCTCGTTATACTCCTCACTTGCTGCCAAATGCAGCGCACGTGCTCCTGTTTACGCTATGTCAACTATGTTCAATGTCAAATCCAATGATATTACAGATCTGCCTATTCAGGCTTGAATATTCATTTGAATGTATCTCGGCTGCTATTGCTGATATCACGGCAATTCGATGCGCATTCTACTCCAAATTTGCTCCCAAATACAGCGCGGATCAGCCGGTTTTCGCTATGTCAACCCTGTTCCGTGCCAAATCCTTTGTATTTCCAGGTTTGCATATTTATGCTTATGTATTCAATAAAATGTATCTCCGGTGCTATTGGAGATATGTCGACAATTCGGAGCGCGTTACATGCCACATTTGCTGCCAAATACGGCGCTCATCAACCGGTTATGTTAAATACAACAACATGTTAAATACATTGTAATTACTGTTTTCAGCCTGTTCAGATTCTGCCTGAAGTATTCGATTGAACGTATCTCAGTTTCCATTCCAGATATCTCGACAATTCGATGCGCGTTATGCTCAACATTTGCTGCCCAATACAGCGCACCTACTCCCGTTTACATTATATCAACTCGGGTCGGGGTCAAATCCAATGTTCTTGCAGTACTGCATATTCAGGCTTCAATATTCAGTTGAACGTATCTCCGCTGCTATTGGTGATATGTCGACAATTCGATGCGCGTTATATTCCACATTTGCAGCCAAATATAGCGCACATCAGCCGGTATTCTCTATGTCAACTCCAGGCCCTGACATCTCCAGCGACATTATATACATCACAATACTATATTATATGTCGGAGATGAAAGAACATCGGGATTATCCGGCTGGAATGTTGGGAAAACCCCCAATACCCTAGTCCAGACATTTACTATAGCTACACTTAAGTAATAAAAGTAAGAAATAGTTCTAATGTTTCAATCTGGCCTTTATGACGATGGGTTCGGGCTCGAAGTGACATAGCGGGTCACTAGACTTAGCCACGATCACGGGAGGGCGTGTACCTGACAAAGTTATGGAATGATTATATGGCCCTCATTAAGAACAAAGATTGACCCGCGAAGTGGGGACAGGAGTATATAAGAGCGGTTTCATTTGGATCGAGAGCTAGAGAAGTAGAGAGTTAGTTAGTCATTGTACGAATTACTGATTGAGTTACTCGAATCGTGTATTACGTTGATACACGTCCTCCCGTGGACAGTGGATTCGTTATCGGACCTGAATCCGTGGTTACTATCATCTCGACCATCCTATCGCCGCTATAACTCATAGCCCTTTGTAGTGTCCGCATTTGTACCAATAAACCTTAGCTACATCCGTTATGATAATGTGAGTAAATGTTCATCGAACGCCCATAATTCCAATCCTTCTCCGACATATATATAGCAGATACTGTCTTAAATATTGAATTGAACGTATCGCAGCTGGTATTGTTGATATGTGGGCAATTGGATGCACATTACACACCACAATTGCAGCCGAATGCAGCGCCCATCAGCCGGTTTGCGCTATGTCAACTCAGTGCCCTGCCAAATAAAGCGTTAATGCAGGATTGTAGATTCTGTCTTAAGTATTCAGTTGAACGTTTCTCAGTTTCTATTCCGGATACCTCGGCTGTTCGATGTGCGTTATACTCCACGTTTGCTGCCAAATACAGCGCACATCGTTTGGTTTGCGCTACGCAAACTCTGGGCCCTGTCAAATACAGCGTTGTTGCAGTTTTGGAGATTCTGCCTGAAATATTCAATTGAACATATCTCAGTTTCTATTCCAGGTACCTAGACAATTCGATGAGCGTTATACTCCATATTTGCTGCCAAATACAGCGCTCGTCAGCCGGTTTTTGCTATGTCATCTCTGTGACCTGTCAAATACAGCGTAATTGCCGTATTGGAGATTCCACCATAAATATTCAATTGAACGTATCTCCGCTGCTATTGGTGCCATATCGATAATCCGATGCGCGTTATACTCCTCATTTGCTGCCAAATACAGCGCACCTGCTCCTGTTTGCATTATGCCAACTCGAGTCGAGGTCAAGTCCAATTATTACAGTACTGCGTATTCAGAATTCAATTTTCCATTGAACTATTTTCCAATTGTCGAGATATCTGGAATAAAAACTGAGATACGGTCAATTGAATACTTAAGCATAAATGTACAAAACTGCAATTACAAAGGTTTTGGCACGGACCAGGGTTGACATAGGAAAAACCGGCTGATGCGCGCTGTATTTGGCAACAAATGTGGAGTAGAAAGCGGATTAGATTCTCGACATATCTCCAATGGAAACGGAGATGGAAACGTTCAATAGAATATTGAAGCCTGAATATGCAGAACTAAAATAACATTGGATTTGACGACAGCTCGAGTTGATATAATATAGACATCAGCAGGTGCGCTTTATTTGGCAGCATATGTGGAGTATCACGCTCATCGAATTGTCGACATGTCAGCAATAGCAGCCGAGATACATTCAAATGAATGTTCAAGCCCGAATACGCAGAACTGCAAAGGCATTGAATCTGTCCTCGTCACGAGTTCACATAATGTAAACAGGAATGGTTGATCTGTATTTGGCAGAAAATCTGGAGTATAACGCGCATTGAATTGTCGACATACCACCAATAGCAGCGGAGATACGTTTCATTGAATACTGAAGCCTACATATGCTAAACTGCAATTACCATTTACTTGGCAGGAACCAGGGTTGACATTGCGCAAACCGGTTCATGTGCGCTGTATTTGGTAGCAAATGTGGAGTATAACGCGCATCGAATCGTCGAGATTTCTGGAATACAAACTGAGATACATTCAATTGAATATTTCAGACAGAATCTCCATAAGTGCAATTACGCAGATTTTGACAGGACCCAGAGTTTGCATAGCGCAAACTGAACGATGGGCGCTGTATTTGGCAGCAAATTTGGGGTTTAACTCGCATCGAATTGTCGAGATATCAAATATACCAGTGTAGACACTTTCAACTGAGTATTGAATCCTGAATATGTAGTACTGCAATAACATTGGACTTGACCTCGACCCGAGTTGACAAAATGTAAACAGGAGCGGGTGCACTGTATTTCGAGCAAATGTGGAGTATAACGCGCATCAATCTGCCGACATATCTGCCATGGAAACGGAGAAACTTTCAATTGAATATGTAAGACAGAATCTGCAAAATTGCAATTACAATGAGCTTGGTCTCAGCGGTGGCCTGTGGTGACGCAGCGCCAACCGGCTGATGGGTTCTGCATCCAGGAGCAAGGTGGTGTATAACGCGTATCGAGTGATCGACATATCAACAGTAGCTGCGGAGATACGTTCAATTGAATATTGATGTCCGTATATGCAGAACTGTAATAACATTGGACTTGGCCTCGACCAGAGTTAACATAGTGTAAACAGGAGTACGTGCGCTGTACTAGGCGGCAAGTGTGGACTGTATCGTGCATCGAATTTTCGACATATCACCAATAGCAACAGAGATACGTTCAATTGAATATTTAAGACAGTATCTGCTATACAGTAACTACGCTGGATATGTCATGGCCCGAAGCTGTCATAGAATTGCTGGCTGATGTGCACTGTATGAGGCAGGAAATGTGGGGTATAACGCGCATCGAATTTTCGACATGTCTCCAATGAAAACAGAGATACCGTCAATTGAATATTTCCTGCAGAATCTCCAAAACGGCAGTAACGCTGGATTTGACAGGACACACAGAAGACATTGCGCATACCAGTTGATGTGCGCTGTATTTGACAGCAAATGTGAGGTATAACGCGCATCGAATTGTCGCGACATCTGGAATCGAAACTGAGATGCGCTCAATTGAATATTTAATACAGAATGTGCAGTACTGCAATAACATTGGATTTGACCTCGACCCGAGTTGACATAATGTAAACAGGAGCAGGTGCGCTGTATTTGGCAGCAAATGTGGAATCTAGCGCGAATCGAATTGTCGACATACCACCAACAGCAGATGTTTAACGAACAGTAGTTTACTAAAAAACAATTTAACAGAAGAGTCAACAAATAACAATTAACAGATACGATTAACAAATAACTATTAACGATTAACAACTAACAATTGACACCGAGAATTCAATCGAATCTGTTCAGTCGAATCTGCAGTTACAATGAATTTGACGGGGGACTGAGGTGACATAGCGCATACCGGCTGATGGGCCCTGCATCCAGCAGCAAATGTGCGGTATAATGCGCATCGAGTTGTCAACACAACTCCAATGGAAACGCAGATACGTTCAATTGAATATTTCCGGCAGAATCTCCAAAACGGCATTTATGCTGGATTTGACAGGACACACAGAAGACATTGCGCATACCAGTTGATGTGCGCTGTATTTGGCAGCAAATGTGGAGCAGAACGCGCATCGAATTGTCCAGATATCACCAATAGCAGTGTCGAAACGTTCAATGGAATGTTGAATCCTGAATATTCAGTACTGCAACAACATTGTATTCGACCTCGAGCCGAGTTGAAATAATGTAAACCGTTGCAGGTGCGCTGTACTTGGCAGCAGATATGGAGTATAACGCCCATCGAATTGTCGAGATGTCTGGTATAGAATCTGAGTTACGCTCAATTGAATATTAAAGACCGAATCTGCAAAACTGCAACAACGCTGTATTTGACAAGGCCCAGATTGGACATAGCGTAAACTGCATGATGGGCGATGTATTTGGCAGCGAGTGAGGAGTATAACGTGCATGGAATTGTCGACATATCACCAACAGCAGCTGCGATACGTTTAATTGAATACTGCAGCCTACATATGCAAAACTGCAATTACCAAGGATTTGGGAGGAACCCGGGTAGACATAATGTAAACAAGAGCAGGTGCCCTGTACTTGGCAGCAAATGTGGAGTATAACGCGCATCGAAATGTCGACATATCACCAATAGCATCGGAAATACGTCCAAATGGATTTTGAAGCCTAAATATGCAAAACTGCAATTTCGGTGGATATGGCAGGGATCAGAGTTGACATAGCGCAATCAGGCTGATGGGCCTTTTTTTATACGCGAGGAGGGGAAAATGCTGTTACGCATACCCAGAGACCTCTTCTCCGGGTTATGTAGTACTCGGCAGATATCATGCCATACCTACTAGAAACCCCTCCTCATTCACCCTCTGCTACGGTACTCGAGGCACCAACCCGGTACAGTCATTCGATATTACTTCGGGTTGGCCTCTGCACAACTTATCCAATCCTTTATCTTCTCTCCTCGACTCTGGTCCCTCCTCTCATTCTTCCTTCCCTTCTTCTCCTAACCTCCATCTTCCTTTCTTTAAAAAGCCGACATTTCATCGCCTTTGTGCAAAAATTATAAAATCTTATCCACAGCCGCTCCTCCGCGGCCATCTTCTCGACGACCCGGTTCTCCAATTTAAAATCTTCACCGATCTCGGCCTCCAACTCCATTCTCGCCTCCGTCCATTTGAGGACACCAGAAAAGCACATGCTCGGCGTTATCCAACACCGCACCACAATCCCAACAGCTGGTATGCGACTCTTTGCCGATCCTCTGACGGTACCAGTTAAAGATACCGTGTCCCGTAAGGATCTGCCTCACATGGTAGTTGATCTTCCTCTTTCTTTTGTAGAAGATCAACGGATCTTTTACCGATCTCGTAGTCCAATTGTAGGGGTTGTGGAACGCAGACTCCAATCTCCATATTTCCTCTACCTCCGTCTCCAAATCTTTCATTTCCTCTTGCCCAGCATGTGCCATTTCTTCAGAGCTCTCGTTGATCCGCCTCTTCACTCCATACTGCTTCCACCGCAACCATGCCTTGATGTAAATCGGCATGCTACCGGTAAGCACACACAGATCCCCATGTGCCACCGTACGATAGGCGGTAGACGTCCGGATCAACGCCGCCCTTTGCGCCCTTCTCATGATCGTCCTATTTGTTTCTCTTCCCAGGGAGGAGGCCCATATTGGTGCGCCATATAGAACCACCGACTCCCAGACACCATAATACAGCCTCCTGACTAAATCGTTAGGCTCGCCGACGTTTGGGAGTAGGCTCCGTACGGCGCCCAAGAACCGTTCCGCCTTATCACAAATTGCTTTAAGGTGGGGAGAGAACCCCCTAGCACTATCCAACACTACCCCTACGTACTTCACAACACGGCAAGTGGAAATCCCCCCCAAGCACGTCAAAGTTAAAAATCTTCGGTATCCACTTCCTTGTTAAGAGGATAACCTCCGTCTTCTCCCTGGCCAGGTGCAATCCAGCCTCGCAGCACCACATGGTCGCCAATTCATTAATGTCGTGGGACCCTCTGACCTTGAGTAGAACTGCCAGATCGTCGGCGAAAGCTACTGCTTCGGTATCCTTCTCCCGTTCCAGCGCCTCCAGCACTCCGTCATACACGAGATTCCACAGTAACGGTCCTAAGACCGACCCCTGCGGAATCCCCGCGTAGACGTTCCTCCTTACGATACCGTCACGACAGTGTACCAGTATTCTTCTCTCAGGCAGATAGTCCGCTAACAACTCCTGTAGCCGTCCCGATAGCCGTCTCCTTCGAATCCCCTCTATTATCCTCTCCCACCTTAGGATGTTGAAGGCGTTCTTCATATCAAGGGCGACCAGAACGCACACCAGGCCCTTCCTTCTGCACTCGTTCAGCAACTGCGACCTCTCCAGGGCTTCAAGAGTCCCCCTCCTACTCTTGAAGCCATACTGGTCCCTATGGAATGGATTCTGACTAACGCTCCTCTCGATGAGCATTTTCAGCGTGTGCTCCCACACCATGCTCAACGCCGGCAGTACGTTAATCGGCCTATACGCCGATGACGTTGTCGGGTCTCCAATTGGCTTGGGTATGAGGATTACCCTAGCCACCTTCCATACCGCCGGTATTCTTTCTCTATTATTAATACTGTTGAGCACGTCCAGGAGAACCCTCGTTCTTTGCTCCGTCACTATCCTAACAATATCAACAGGGATCCCCTCCACACCAACTGCCTTCATTGGGTCACACTTTCCGACGGCTATCTTTAGATCTTCTTCCGAGATCTCCAATCTTTCTTCTCCGTCGGGTGCCCCAGAAGGGATTCGTAGTTCTTCCTGCATCCTCAGTCGCGGTTAATGCCTGGTGACAAAGAGGTCTTCTAGAATACCCTCCACCCTATCTCTAACCAAGGGCTCCATTGGCGCCGACCGCATCATTTTCTTACTCACTACACGATACGGCCTGCCCCATGGATCCTGATCTAAGGTGGCGCAGAACAACTTCCAACTCCCCTCCTTGCTACGCTCGATCGCCCTTTTCAATCGCCTCCTAGCATCCTTGAATTCGGCCACCTGGACCGCGGCATCATCCTTGCGGGCCACCGCTCGCTGGGCTCTTCTTCTAGCTCTTAGCGTTTCTCTTCTTAACGTGGAGATCTCATCACTCCACCAATAATTTTGTCGCTACTTTTCGCCCTTGCCAGGTACCTCCTCTTCAAGTCCACGGCACGCGTATGCTCCAGACTCCTCTGTAGTCGCTCGCCGCATGCCGTCTCGTCAAATTTAAGCCCATTTCCGTTATAAACTCCGTCAAA